>NC_041389.1:320143147-320275878 GCF_002162155.2 Triticum dicoccoides | reverse complement strand
GAGGTGCATGCTCTAACTTGGCAGGGTTATGTTGCTCATATCGTGTGTATGGTATCTTGCATTGCTATGTGAATTATGCAATGTTATCTTGTTGCAAGGCATCATATATGTGAATTATGCAATGCCATGTTGTTTAGGCAAGCATCATATATGTGAATTATATCATGTCGTCCTTTTTTTGTATTTCTCATTGCTTTTGTCGACAATGTTTGTATATTCAACTGCTCTTCCTGTGCATAAGCCATTTGAATTGGTGATGGAAAAATCTGGAGTGAAAACAAGGTCTTCAGAGCAGACAATGCTACCTGCTGAAGCAGATATCTTGCTGGTTACAGATACCTCTTGAGAGGAGGATTCAGAGGCAGATGACCAGTCCTATTATCCCCCTGAGGTGTATGCTCAAACTTGGCAGGGTTATATTACTCATATCATGCATATGTTGTATTGCAATGCTTAGTTTTTACATCATATACACAATATTGAATGCCATCTCCTTAGTTGACACATCATATATGCGATTACCCTCTGGTCACTTCCTTAGTATATAAATCATATATTTGAATTATGTCATGCCATGATGTTTACATCACTACAAAAAAAATACACTTCCGTGATGATACGTGTTTGTCACAGTAGGTCGTGTTTTTTTTCATGCATGTAAATCCATGACGATTTTATGACAGAATCAAGATAGTCATACATGTGATGTCGTAGAAGTGTTCCATGACATTACCAAAATTATCATCACGGAAGTGTCCACTTCCATGACGATAAATCACGCGTCACAGAAGTGCTTTTGTAAAGGGTGACCAACACGTGGCATCCACCGTAACGGAACGCCGTTAAGCTATCGGGTCCGCTTTTGGATCCGATAACCCATTAACAGCCCCGACCAATGGGGATTTTCCACGTGTAAAATCATCATTGGATGGAGTAAACATGTGTCATCTCACTGTTGGGACAGATGTCATCCACTCATTGGACCGAAGGCGCCTATGATGTGTCGACACGTGGCACGGCCCAACAGAGGCCCATTCCTGTGAAAAGGCCAGCCCATTTGACTTAGTCAAAAGGTGGCAGGCTGGCCCACGGAAAGCCTCTTAATGGCATGTTCGCATATAGCCCATTTATAGCCTGCAAACACAGGGCCCATTACGACCTATCCGAATTAGGCCCAATAGCGTCATCTGGGCCGTCCAATATGATTCCAGCCCGTTTTAACTTCCGGTCCATGTATGGCCCATGATGTCTTTCAGACCATATGAGGCCCTTTGTAACTCTTGGCCCATTAATGGCTCGTGCTGAAACTGGCCCGTAATGAACAGTGTATCACTTTATACCCATTAACGTCCCATTATTCCATTCGGCCGTTTCCAGCCCATGTTATCTTTCGGCCTTCTCAGGGCCCATTTATTCTTGGGCTCATTTCCAGCATTCGGTTACTTACGGCCCATTACTGTCATTTTCTTCTTGTGGGCCAAATTCATCCCGTTGTTACAGTCGGCCCATTTGTGGCCCGTTAACACGTTGGGCCATTTTCATAACGTCATCAAATACGACCTATTAACAACAGCACATTATGGTCGGCCCATGAACGGACAATTCCAACTCTAGCCCGTTTATGGTCATAATGCGGTCTGTTATTGGCCCATGTTTGGCCAATCGATCGTCCGGCCCATATAAGGCCCATTCATGATACGCCCCGTAGAAGGCCCATTGTGTCTATGGCCCGTAGAAGGCCCATTGTTTCTACGGCCCATGGAAGGCCCATTGTTTCTACGGCCGGTAGGAGGCACAGTGCCACTACAGTAAATATGTAGCCCATGGTTATTGTGGCCTAGTTTTAAAACTAGGTTATTGCGACCACTAGCAAACCGCAGAAAAAGAACTGCACTGAATACAAGCAACCAAATAAACAAGACAACAAGGAAATAAATAAGCAAACAACTTATACTAGGCTATCACGGCTATTACACATATTACATCCACTGGGCAACAAAGTTCGCCACCAGTGCAAATATAGGGAACAAAGCAGCATATAAACGCCGTAGCAAAACAAGTCCAGAACTGAAACCACTTCAGAAGAGCTCAAGAAACAATATCCTGGGTACTCATAATGTTGGCAAGATGCTTAGCAAGCTTATTAACGTTCTCTTGTTTGGTGCCTAAATCCTCCAGCGCTTGCTATTGCACAAGAAAGTACGCATTTGAATTCTGTAGGGACTTCCTCAGTCCTTCGACTTCTTGCAGCAGCACAGCTGACTGATGCCTTTCAGCTTGTAGCTGAGACTGAAGAAGCCGAAGTGATTCAGGCAGCGAGTTTGAAGAGCTTGTGCCAGCGGTACTGGCCAGTAACTCGAACACTACATCAATGAAGGACTGTGGGGTTTTCTCACTGTCTACAAGATCGTTTTTATCACCTTTCTTGGAGACCAACAGGGTTGTCTCACTATCTTGAACCTTATCTACATTACTTTCTCTACCATTGCATAGTGGGGTGCTCTTCTCCAATATTCTGTTTGCATACTACAAGAGAAACAAGCAGACACATCACAGGTTTAGCTTGTAGTATACGAAACTCATTTTGGTAAACCGGTTCAGTAGTAAGGTGGATAGGATAACAGCATGAAACAAACATATATCTATGTACTATGGTCACCGTATTGTCCATATCATTCTAGTTTATGTTGCCTAATCAAGATAGAGACACAGTTCAACTCATATATTTTTAAGACACAGCAGCATAGACAGAATATAAGTGTGAGAAACTACATAGCATTGGCAGCACTTGTAATGTGCATCACATGAGAACATAACTATTTATACAACTTAAACTGAAATCAACATAGGGCAAGAAGTTAGAATAGCAATCCAGTTAAAGAAATAGGTTTAAAACATACCTGTTGCGCCATTGGAGTTTCAATTGGATCCTTCAAATTCGAAAGTAGTTGGTATGAGTAAATACAGTGATGCAACAGCAAAGGAGTATGGACCGTAGCTACGGAATATGACCTGAGAACAGTTGCTCTTCTGCTTTAAATGGAGTTTGGGTTAGCTGTGGTGGTCTTCGTGCTTTGGGCACTGCAGTAGCTTTACAAACTGCTCGTGTGGGGGTACTCTATGGTGGACATGGTGCTTTGTCAACTAGAAGTGGGTTACTATCTACTAGGGTTGCGGTTAGATGGGTTGTAGCTGGTTCTCTGCCCAACGGTGTAAGTGTGAAATCTGGAAGAGTCTCGATTATGTGTGGTGGGGCTAGTTTGTGGGCCAGTACAACCATGGTTATATCTGCATCGACGGGTAGCACTGTCTTTTGTGAAGAACATGTTTTTGCTCCCTTAGATACTGCCATCACCCCCTCCAATTCAAATGGCTGATAAACAAGAAAAGAAATTAAACGTAGAGACATTGTATGATAGGCAGATGTGGTAATTCACATATATGTTGTCTAACCAAACAGGACAGCATGACACAATTTCACATATATGATGCCTAACTAAACAAGATAACATGACACAATTTCAGATATATGATGGATAACTTAACATGATATAATGGCATAATTCAACATATGATGAGTACCTAAACAGGATGACATGACAAAACTATATGATGTCTTTCTAAAATAGGTTGGGATGAAATAATTCACATACATGTTGTCTAAGTATACAGGATGGCATGATATAATTGACATAATTGATTCATATACTAAGCAGCTGGCACTCGCATGTATGTTCTCTAAAATAAGCAGATGGAATTCAATATTGTGCATATGATGTCTAAACTAAGCAATGTGAGACACCATATGCATCATATGAGAAATATAAACATTGCAACTTAGAGCATACACCTCAGGTGGGATATAGGACTGGTCATCTGTCTCTGAATCCTCCTCTGAGGAGCTCCCTGTAACCATCGAGATATATGCTTCAACAGGTACCATTGCCTGCTCTAAAGATCTTGTTTTCACTTCAGATTTTTCCATAACCGGCCCAAATGGCTGATACACATGAAGAGTAGTTCAATATACACAGAATGTCGACAAATGGAATACGTAATGAAAAAAAGATGGCATGAGATAATTCACATATATGATGCCTAGCTACATGGCGGTGCATAATTCACATGTATGATAACTGGCTGAAAACATGGCATTGCATAATTCACATATCTGATATAGAAAGCAAACAGGAGGCATTCACACAAAGCATGTCTAATCTAAGCAGATGGCATGGCAATGCAAGACACCATATGCATGATATGAGCAATATAACCCAGCCAAGTTAGAGCATGCACCTCGGGGGGGGATATGACTGGTCATCTGTCTCTGAATCCTCCTCTGAGGAGCTATCTGTAACCAGCAAGAAATCTACATTGACAGGTAGCACTGACTGCTCAGAAGACCTTGTTTCCACTCCAGATTTTCTATGACCGACTCAAATGGCTGATGCACAGGAAGAGTAGATGAATGTATAAACATTGTTGACAAATGGAATACATTATGGAAAAACATATGGCACAATACAATTCACATATATGATGACTGGCTAAACAGGATGGCATTGCATGATTCACATATATGATGCCTGGCTAAAGAAGATGGCATTGCATAATTCCCATATACTCCCTCTGTTCCTAAATATTTATCTTTTTAGAGGTTTCAAATGGACTACCACATACGGATGTATATAGACATATTTTAGAGTGTAGATTCACACATTTTGTTTCGTATGTAGTCACTTGTTGAAATCTCTAAAAAGACAAATATTTAGGAATGGTGGGAGTGTGATATAGAAACCAAACAAGTGGCATTCACACAAAGCAAATCTAAACTAAGCTGATGACATATAAGATGTACAATGTAAGCAATGCAAGGCGCCATATGCATGATATGACCAACATCAGCATGCTAGGTTAGAGGAAACACCTCAAGCGGTAAACAGGCGTGGTCGGCTCCTTCTGAATCCCCATCTGAACAGTTATCTTCCTCTGGAATACAATCTAGAAATGCAGGAGGGGGGGCCACTTCGCCCACCATGGAGCGGCGTCTGCATGACATTATATTCCCACGCAACGGTCTTCTCATTTTCTCTACATGTTCAGTACGATTATGTACAATATCTGACATGCATAATAAAAAATAGTTAGATTTTGTAAGACCTAAGGGGTGCATGAAAAAATCAAGACTGATGGTAGCAAACGAGTGGATGGATCCAAAACTAATGATAGCAGGTAGATTATAGCTTCAGTTTAAAAATATAGACAATGGATCATCTATTGTTTGTTGCCCACCCAACATGAACCACATAGAAGACCCCAGATGAACCAGATAGTAGATAGATACTATCCGTTGCTGGATCGATATGAGACCCATGGGCATTTCAAAACTCAAGTTTGAACAATAAAGTAGCAGGTAATAATAACCGATGTATAACATAAGCAAACACGAAAGACTGCGACCTCTCTTCCGGAACTGTGCAGTCCTAAGGTTCATCTACTCAGTCGATGATGGTAATGCAGTTGGCGTGGCTGCCGGCAACGGGGAAGATGATCTGAGGCGGTGAAAGAAATTCTGCAGGGGGATCTCCGCTGCAGAAATTTTGTCGATGGTGCACCTCAGGTGGGGTGGATGACGGCACGGCAGGAGCAGGACATAACACATAGAGTTTTCTTTGACGCCTATCTGAAAATGAAGTAAATCGGTAAGGGCTCCTTAGAATTGGAGGATTCTATAAACGCAGGGACAGGAAAAACAGAGGAATAGGATAGGAATTCACGTGCAAAACAGAGCATTTGGAAACATAGGATTTCAGTCAACCTGGGTGTTTGGTTCACATGAATTGGAAGAACACATGGATGGAGAAACGTGGTCAAATTAAAGTCAAACCACGTGAAAATGAAAAAATAAGAATCTTATTATGCCAGTAATGCAATTAGTTCTGTTCTTCATGCATATTAATTTGAAAAGGACGTCCAAGTGAATAAAATTCCTATGTTTTTTCTTCGAAAGAGATACCAAAGGAAAAAATCCTCCAGTTTTGCTTTGCTCCACTCCTTCTAACAGATTTGCACGAATAGTAGTTCCATAGCAAAGGACCCCTGAGGGATCGACATGAATGCAGAGTAACAAAGTGATGCGACGAGTGTACAACCTCTTTGGCATAGCCTTGAGGACCTCAGCATCATTGGGTTGGACGTGGAGGATGGTGATGTTGGTGTGACTATCGGAGGCGAGGAAGAAGATCCGAGGCCTCTAGAAACGGCGCCGAGGGTACTGCTCCGCTGTGATGGACAGTTCCATCATTGGAACAGCTTCGGTGAGGTGTACGGCGACGAGGCTGAAGCAGGACAAGACAGACAATGTTAATCTGAAGTGGGACCCTAATATTATCTACAATAGATGATGTAAAATACATCACCAAAAAGTGCTAGATGCAAAACGCATCAGCCGCGCCACGGCCGCTCCGACAGATGTTGTAAGTAATGTTCACTCTGAACTTAACTGAAGAAAATGAACTTTACAGTTGAAACTGAATTTTACTGTTGAAACTGATTGAACTAGTAGCAGAGCATTGTAATAGATGTTTAGGGCGTTCGAGCACTAGTAGCAGAGAAGCAGTGATCTAAATCAGCAGACGCTCGAGCAGGGAACGCACTAGCAGAGAGCAAGTCATGCAGTAGCACCGTGAGCGAGTGCTAAAGCAGCAACTCCTGTAGCTGTCGGAGGTTGTGCAGTAGCAGCAGCAGCGCAAGAGCAGTGCAGCAGCGCGACCGACAGCAAGAACAGAGCCGCAGCATGAGCGAGAGCCAGAGCAACTACAGCTAGTGCTGTTGTGGAAGTCGCCACCGAGGAAGCAACGACATGGGGGAGAAACATGATGGATGATGTGGCCGGCGATGGCGTCGTCGATGGAGACCCACCATGTCTGCTCGGTATCGAGCACCGGCAGCCCCGTGAGATCGAATAAAAGATAAAATGCAGCGGTGAGTGCAGAACCTCCTTGGTGGTGCCGAGTTGGCCTCGGCTTCATCAGAGGAATTGGTGAGGGTGTTGCGGTTCCGGTGGGGTAGGTCAAGACGGTGTTGTGGGGATTGAGGTGGCGCGATAGACGAGGCGAACGTCAGGGCGGCTCCTTGGAGGTGGAGGATGGGGCGGCTGATCCGGCGGGATGAAGAGATCGATGACGGATCCTCATCCGGTGCAGTGGATAAGGGACGGCGAGCTGTTGTGGTGGACGACGTAGTCGGGGAAGAGTCTCCGGCTGGGCGGCGGTCGGGAGGCCGACGGAGGAGCGTGGGGTTTCGCGGGTTTTGGCAGCCTCGATGTACGAATGGGGGGGCGAAGGGGGAGGGGGGAGCCAAGCTTAGGGACGCGCTTGTCCGAAATGTAGGGTAAGTTACCAGTGTACCCCCACCGGTTTTGACACAGCGACATGGAGCTTCATTTCCGGCTGAGGGGTAGAAGGGGGATTTCGCGTGTCTGAGCTGCGGGACCGATTTTGGATGAGGAGGGAGTTTTCGCGCGTGTCGAAATTTTGGGATAACAAGGCGCGGCGCGGGTTGAAGAGGCGGGAATTTCAAAGCAGGTGAGACAAAAGATACTCGAGCTTGAAAATTTCGGGATAACAAGGTGCGGATTCCTTGTTCGGCAGAACAAACTTAACATGTAAAAAAACAATTCATACAAGACACAAGAGAGTCATGTCCCCTTTTTACTATATTGCTATAGATGCCATTGAAAAAACTACAAGAAAAATGTAAAAAAAATCGGGAGAACAAGATTACCCTGCACAGTACCAAATCGATTCGCACTTCCCTCAACAACAACAAAAAACAAATCAATTCCCACCAAAAGAAAGAGTAATGTCCCTTTTTTATATGATTACAAATGCCAGGATCTCGAATTTCAATTTTTGAATCCACGTTATGTTGAATTCGAATATATTGTTAGGTGACTTGCGGTTTATAATTTATGTAGTCGTACATTTTGATCTTCCATCATATATGAACATTTTGCTCCACCATGTGAACATATATATTGTCGTCTACCATATGGACTAAATTTGAATCAATTTTCCTTATTTGAATATGACTGTTGTCAAGTTATACAATAATTTAAATATTATCTTGATAACAAAAAACATGCATATAGCGGTTATCATATTTCACTATGAACTACATGTACCATACGCTCTCAAATTCAAATATTTGTATCCATTTTATGTTGAATTCAAATCATAGTACATTATTGGTCTAGGTAGCGAGATGTTCGGGATAATCTAAACCATGTTTTCATATGTATAATTTTTGGCTGAATTGGGACAAGTTTTGGTATAAGCTTCTTGCAAAACCGGAGATTCTCTCAACAAGCCTCATGGTTCCGAGAGGGAATGTGTCCCCTTTGTGTGCGAAATGATATATGTTGCCTCCCCCCTGATTTTCTTTACAGAGGCAACATAGAATTATATGAGTGCCCTATTAAATTTTGGAATTATTTCGGGTTCGTTTGGCCTTTTTTATACATTAGTTGAGTTTATGGACTTTTAATGTGCATAATCTAAATATGAATTGCATGCACATGCTCCGGTGCACCAAAGTTGGTTGAAAAATCACATGTGTGTGCTTGGTTGAATTTCTAGGTCCCATGGAAGAAATGAGAATGAAATTCAAACATCTGGGCGTTGTGACTCGGCCGAGAACATCGAGAAACTTAGATTTTAAATTCATGTAAATCCAAAACTCGCCTGGAAATCATGAAAGTTGGCATGGTGTCATGTCATGGCACTAACATGTTGTGGTAAAAAATTGGGCCGATTTGGAAGCTCGTGGTTCTAAGAGGGAACGTGCCACCTTTGAGTGTGAAACAATATACGCTGCCCCCCCCCCCTTGAGTTTCTTAACAAAGGCAACATAGAACTACATGAGTGCCCTGTTAAATTTTGGAATTATTCCGGGTTCGTTTGTCGTTTTTTATACATTAATTGAGTTTCTGGTCATTTAATGTGCATAAGTCAAATTTGAACTACAAGCACATGCTCTCGTGCACCAAAGTTGGTTCAAAAATCACATTTGTGTCCTCGGGTGAATTTCTAGGTCCCATGCAAGAAATGAGAATACAATTCAAACATCTAGGCATCATGGCTCGGCCGAGAACATTGAGAAACTTGGTTTTAAAATTCTTGTAAATCCAAAACACGTCTGAAAGTCATGAAACTTGGCATGGGTGTCATGTCATGGTACTACCATGTTGTGGTAAAAAAATTGGCCGAATAGGAACAGATTTTGGTATAAGCTTCTTGCAAACCGAAGCTTCTCTCAAGAAGGCTCGTGGTTCTGAGAAGGAACGTGCCACCTTTGAGTGTGAAACGATATACGTTGTCCCCCTTGAGTTTATTTACAAAGGCAACATAGAACTACATGAGTGCCCTATTAAATTTTGGAATTATTCCGGCTTCGTTTGGCCTTTTTTACACATTAATTGAGTTTTTGGTCATTTAATGTGCATAATTCAAATTTGAACTACAAGCACATGCTCCCGTGCACCAAAGTTGGTTGAAAAATCACATTTGTGTCCTCGAGTGAATTTCTAGGTCCCATGCAAAAAATGAGAATAAAATTCAAACATATGGGCATTGTGGCTCGGTCGAGAACATTGAGAAACTTGGTTTTAAAATCATGAAACTTGGCATGGTGTCATGTCATGGTAGTACCATGCCGTGATAAAACAAATTGGCCGAATAGGAACAAATTTTGGTATAAGCTTCTTGCAAATTGGAGCTTCTCTCAAGAAGGCTTGTGGTTTTGAGAGGAAATGTGTCACCTTTGTGTGCATAATTCAAATTTGAAATACAAGCACATGTTCCAGTGCACCAAAGTTGGTTGAAAAATCACATGTGTGTCCTCGGTTAAATTTTTAGGTTCCATGCAAGAAATGGGAATGAAATTCAAAATTCTGGGCGTCATGGCTGGGCTGGAAACGTTGAGAAACTTATTTTTTTTAATTCCTGTAAATCCAAAACACGCATGGAAATAATGAAACTTGGGTTGGTGCCATGACATGGCACCAACATGTTGTGGTGGTTTTGCAGTCCGATTTGCGAAGGCGCACACATTAACAATCAACAAAGTCATTTTGGAACAAGTGTTGTCACGTTACAATCGGAAACACAAGTATTATTGAAACCGTGGGCGTTCTATTTACTACCATTTACGTGCCGCCACGCGTCCCCATTTTTTATTAACTAGGAGGTGTCGTGCAGGGTAGCTATTTGAGTACGAGAGGCGTGCGATCAGACCCCTGTCCATGCTTATCGGGAGGAGAGCCCTTTGACTTCCATCTGCCGTCCACCTCTCTCCCAAGGTCTCCATTAATGGCGCCCGAGCCTCTGTTTAATGGCGTGGCTATGTCTCACTCGACTGAGATTTAGGAGAGAAAAAAGAAAATCTGAAAGCACGGATCTTGATGTAAGATCCGACGGACCTATATAGCATCTACTGCGACTTATAGCAAGACTGATGAATATATAAGGATGATTAATTGTCTTACATAATTAGAAAGATAATTAAAAAAGCCACATGCGGCTACGCCCGAAATACACAAGGGTAAAAGAAGAAGGAAGACAAGGATCTGGCTCGCTGATCTCTACTTTCTTGATGCGTTGCTGCAGGCCGCGGGAACTAGTCTCCGCAGCGAGCGGTGATGAGATCTTTCGTGTCCTCAGGACGCTACTTGAGAACATCCACGGATTCCTCCACCAGCCTTGGGCGCTCGATGCGGAGCATGTCATTCTCGTCCATAAGTTTCTTGAAGAATGATGCCAGTCCTCTTCAACAAGGCACTGGTCTCCTCCTGCTGGTCTGCACTTCGGACGATCTTCGCCCTCAGCAGGTCGCGCTCGGCCCGGAGCCTCTCATTACCCTCCCATAGTTGCCGGATGACGCCGGTAGCCTGTTCAAATGATGCTTTCATGTCGTCCTGCAACCTCGCCCAGCCGGAGATCTCATCCATCTGGCTATGGACAATCGCATGCATGCGCCTGTAACAGTCGTCGCCTGCCTGCGAGAAATTTTCCCACGCCGCCGCGTCATGGCGGGACATCTCTGCTGCATTCGCGGCGCGGCGGGACATCTCTGCTGCTTCCGCGGCGCGGCCGGATGATGACCCACAAGTATAGGGGATCTATCTTAGTCCTTTCGATAAGTAAGAGTGTCGAACCCAATGAGGAGCAGAAGGAAATGACAAGCGGTTTTCAGTAAGGTTTTCTCTGCAAGAACTGAAATTGTAGGTAACAAATAGTTTTGTGATAAGATAATTTGTAACGGGTAACAAGCAATGAAAGTAAATAAAGTGAAGCAAGGTGGACCAATCCTTTTTGTAGCAAAGGACAAGCCTAGACAATTTCTTATAATGAGAAAAGCGCTCCTGAGGACACATGGGAATTATCGTCAAGCTAGTTTTCATCACGCTCATATGATTCGCGTTCGGTACTTTGATAATTTGATATGTGGGTGGACCGGTGCTTGGGTACTGCCCTTACTTGGACAAGCATCCCACTTATGATTAACCCCTATTGCAAGCATCCACAACTACAAAAGAATTATTAAGGTAAACCTAACCACAGCATTAGACATATGGATCCAAATCAGCCCCTTACGAAGCAACACATAAACTAGGGTTTAAGCTTCTATCACTCTAGCAACCCATCATCTACTTATTACTTCCCAATGCCTTCCTCTAGGCCCAAATAATGGTGAAGTGTCATGTAGTCGACGTTCACATAACACCACTAGAGGAAAGACAACATACATCTCATCAAAATATCGAACGAATACCAAATTCACATGACTACTAATAGCAAGACTTCACCCATGTCCTCAGGAACAAACGTAACTACTCACAAAGCATATTCATGTTCATAATCAGAGGAGTATTAATATGCATTAAGGATCTGAACATATGATCTTCCACCAAGTAAACCAATTAGCATCAACAACAAGGAGTAATCAACACTACTAGCAACCCACAGGTACCAATTTGTGGTTTTGATACAAGATTGGATACAAGAGATGAACTAGGGTTTTGAGAGGAGATGGTGCTGGTGAAGATGTTGATGGAGATTGACCCCCTCCCGATGAGAGGATCATAGGTCATGATGATGGTGATGATTTCCCCCTCCCGGAGGGAAGTTTCCCTAGCAGAACAGCTCTGCCGGAGCCCTAGATTGGTTCCGCCAAGGTTCTGCCTCTTGGCGGCGGATTTTCGCCCCGTAAGCTTGCTTATGATTTTTTCCAGGGTAAAAGCCTTCATATAGCAGAAGATGGGCACCGAAGGGCCACTAGGGAGCCCAGGAGACAGGGGGCGCACCCAGTAGGGGTGGGTGCGCCCCCCACCCTCCTGGCCAGGGTGTGGGCCCCTGTGGTGTTTTCTTCGATCAATATTCTTATTAATTCCAAAAATGACTTCCATGGAGTTTCAGGACTTTTGGAGCTGTGCAGAATAGGTTTCCAATATTTGCTCCTTTTCAGCCAGAATTCCAGCTGTCGGCATTCCCCCTCTTCATGGTAAACCTTGTAAAATAAGAGAGAATAGCCATAAGTATTGAGACATAATGTGTCATAACAGCCCATAATGCAATAAATATTGATATAAAAGCATGATGCAAAATGGACGTATCAACTCCCCCAAGCTTAGACCTCGCTTGTCCTCAAGCAGAAGCTGAAATCGATAAATATGTCCACATGTTTAGAGATAGAGGTGTCGATAAAAATAAAATATGGACATGAGGGCATCATGATCATTCTTATAACAACAACATATAAAGATTTTGTCATATGATTTCTTATGATCAAGTAACAATCAATTCACAATGTTAAGTACGGTTCATAAACTTCATTGGGAACTAACAAACTATAATCTCAGTCATTGAAGCAATTGCAATTTATCATAACATCAGAAAGAGTCAAGAGTAGAGCTTTTCAGCAAGTCCACATACTCAACTATCATATAGTCTTCTACAATTGCTAACACTCACGCAATACTTGTGGTTATGGAGTTTCAACCGGACACTAAGAAAGATAGGGGCTTATTGTGTTGCCTCCCAACGTATTCACCTTTCGGTGATGTCAACAATAATAATTCATGCTAACTTACATCCAATTGGATATATATATTAGGATCTTTCAAACACGAGGAGCTTACCAAAGGATAAAATGAAAAATGGAAAGGTGAAGATCACCTTGACTCAAGCATAAAGTAAAAACATAAAGTAAAAGATAGGCCCTTCGCAGAGGGAAGCAGAGGTTGTCATGTGCTTTTAGGGTTGGATGCACAAAATCTTAATGCAAAAGAGCGTCACTTTATATTACCACTTGTGATATGAACCTTTATTATGCAGTCCGTCGCTTTTATTACTTCCATATCACAGGATCGTATAAAGCTTATTTTCTCCACATTTATAAGTCATACATATTTAGAGCAATTTTTATTGCCTGCAACATGACAACTTACTTGAAGGATCTTACTCAATCCATAGGTAGGTATGTTGGACTCTCATGGCAAAACTGGGTTTAAGGGTATTTGGAAGCATAAGTAGTATCTCTACTTGGTGCGAGAAATTTGGCTAGCATGAGGGGGAAAGGCAAGCTCAACATGTTGGGAAGATCAATGACAATATACTTTAACTAAGATGTGAGAAAACATAAACTATTACATTGTCTTCCTTGTCCAACATCAACTCTTTTAGCATGTCATACTTAATGAGTGCTCGCAATCATAAAAGATGTCCAAGATAGTATATTTATATGTGAAAACCTCTCTTTCCTTATTACTTCCTATTAATTGCAACGATGACCAAAACTATGTTTGTCAACTCTCAACAACTTTTATGCCTCATACTTTTCATGTGTGAAGTCATTACCATCCATAAGATCAATATGAGCTCTTTTATTCTTTTTATTCTTTCTACTTTCCCAAGATCATAGCAAAATAGCAAAGCCCTTGACTCAACACTAATCTTTATTATAGATAGCTCACGGACTCGATTACATAAAGAGATCACAAAGCAAAACTCAAAACTACTTGATACCAAAACTTCAATCTACTAGATCAAGATATTACTAAAAGGATTGAACTAAGTAAAACGGTAAAAATAGGAGTGTGATGGTGATACGATACCAGGGCACCTCCCCCAAGCTTGGCAGTTGCCAAGGGGAGTGCCCATACCCATGTGATTATGTCCTCGAAGGTGGTGAAGTAGGAGTTGTTGATGATGTAGGCTTGTCGTCCATCTTCCAAGGCATAGGCTCACCATCATAGAAGGATGATCGAGTCTCCGGGATCCTCAAATCCGCAGCCAAACTCATCCTCTTGAATCTATATTCATACTCACAGTTTTGGTTTTGCAGGTCATAGATCTGGGCTTGGAGGTGCTCGATTTTCACTTGAAGCTTGAACATGGTCTCCCCAATGACCTTGGCATCTAGCTGGTGGTTGTTGGTGAACTCCGTGATCATCATCTGGTTGACGTTGAGTCCACGCTCCACCATCCCTTGGCACTTGAAAACTTGTTGCTCCATGGCTTCGAGCTTTGTCTCCATGCTTTCGGTATGCCTTGGTCCCTCTACATCGCGGATGTGCAGCACCCCCTCACGCATGTCAATGGTTTGAGGGTGTTGCAGCACCTCTGCGAGATAGGGGTTGATAACCCTCTCAAAAAACTTGTCCTTGGGAGCGCTTGGAGACGTCATGGTGCTCTAGATCTGTCACAAAAACAGCTCAAAACGAAAACAGAGGATATTTGCATGATACGGTGATCAAAACCTTCGGGAGTTTATAGAATGATTTTTTACCGACCAAAATACGTAACGTGCAAGAAAACGGAGTCCGGGAGGCACACGAGGTGGCCACGAGATAGGGGGCGCGCCCAGTAAGGGAGGGCGCGCCCTCCACCCTCGTGGAGGCCTCGTGTCCTTCCCGGATTACTTCTTTCTTTCCAAAATTCTTAAATATTCCAAAATGGAGAAAAATTGCCATTAGAACTGTTTTGGAGTCGGTTTACTTACCGTACCACATACCTATTCCTTTTCGGAGTATGAAACATTCTGGAAAGTGTCCCTTATGTATTCCTCCGGGGTTACGGTTTCAATAATATTGGTTTCAACATTGATAGGATTACCTGAGATATAATGTTTGATTCTTTGACCGTTCACCACCCTCGGACTTGTCCTTCGAAGTTGTTGATTTTTATGGCACCGGAATGGTAGACTTCCTCGATGACGTAAGGACCTTCCCATTTAGAGAGAAGTTTTGCTGCAAAAAATCTTAAACGAGAGTTGAATAATAACACAAAATCACCTACGTTAAACTCACGCTTTTGTATCCTTTTGTCATGCTAGTGTTTGACTTTTTCTTTGAATAGTTTGGCATTCTCAAAGGCTCGGGTTCTCCATTCATCAAGTGAGCTAATGTCAAACAACCTCTTCTCACCGGCAAGTTTGAAGTCATAGTTGAGCTCTTTAATATCCCAATATGCTTTATGTTCAAGTTCAAGAGGTAAATGACATGCTTTTCCATATACCATATTATACGGAGACATACCCATAGGATTTTTATATGCAGTTCTATAGGCCCATAATGCATCATCAAGTTTTTTGGACCAGTTCTTTCTAGATCTATTCACAGTCTTTTGCAAAATTAATTTGAGCTCTCTATTGCTCAACTCTACTTGACCACTAGACTGTGGGTGATAAGGAGATGCGATTCTATGATTAACATCGTACTTAGCAAGCATATTACGGAAAGCACCATGAATAAAATGTGAACCACCATCAGTCATAAGATATCTAGGGACTCCAAACCTCGGAAAAATAACTTCTTTAAGCATTTTAATAGAGGCGTTATGATCAGCACTACTAGTTGGAATAGCTTCTACCCACTTAGTAACGTAATCAACAGCAACTAAAATATGTGTGTAACCATTAGAGGCAGGAAAAGGTCCCATATAATCAAAGCCCCAAACATCAAATGGTTCAATAACAAGAGAATAATTCATAGGAATTTCTTGACGTCTACTAATATTACCAATTCTTTAACATTCATCACAAGATAAGACAAACTTACGAGCATCTTTGAAGAGAGTAGGCCAATAGAAACCGGATTGCAATACCTTATGTGCAGTTCTATCTCTAGCGTGGTGTCCTCCATATGATTCAGAGTGACACTTGCGTAGGATCTGTTCCTGTTCATGCTCAGGTACACTGCGTCTAATAACACCATCTACTCCTTCTTTATAAAGGTGTGGGTCATCCCAGAAGTAATGTCTTAAATCATAAAAGAACTTTTTCTTTTGCTAGTATGTGAAACTAGGTGGTATAAATTTAGCAACAATGTAATTAGCATAATCAACATACCAAGGAGCAGTACGAGAAGCATTAATGACCGCTAATTGTTCATCAGGAAAGCTATCATGAATAGGTAGTGGGTCATCAAGAACATTCTCTAACCTAGACAAGTTGTCTGCAATGGGGTTCTCAGCTCCCTTTCTATCAATAATATGCAAATCTAATTCTTGGAGCAAGAGAACCCATCTAATAAGTCTAGGTTTAGCATCTTTCTTTTCCATAAGATATTTAATAGCAGCATGATCAGTGTGAATAGTAACTTTAGAATCAACAATATAAGGTCTGAACTTATCACAAGCAAATACAACTGCTAAGAACTCTTTTTCAGTAGTAGCATAATTTCTCTGGGCAGTATCAAGAGTTTTACTAGCATACTGGATAACATTCAATTTCTTATCAACTCTTTGCCCTAGAACAGCACCTACAACATAATTACTAGCATCACACATAATTTCAAAGGGTAAATTCCGATCAGGTGGCTGAACAATAGGTGCAGTGATCAAAGCTTTCTTAATCAAATGCTTCTACACAATCATCATCAAAGACAAAAGGAATATCTTTTTGCAATAAATTAGTCAGAGGCCTAGAGATTTTAGAAAAGTCCTTAATGAACCTCCTATAAAAACCGGCATGACCAAGGAAACTTCTTATACCTTTTATGTCCTTGGGACATGGCATCTTTTCAATAGCATCAACTTTAGCTTTATCAACTTAAATACCTCTCTTAGAAATCTTATGCCCCAAGACAATGCCTTCATTAACCATAAAGTGGCACTTTTCCCAATTCAACACGAGACTAGTGTCTTCACATCTCTGCAAAACTCGATCAAGGTTGCTCAAGTAATCATCAAAAGAGGATCCATAAATGGAGAAATCATCCATGAATACCTCACAAATGTTTTCACAAAAGTCAGAGAATATAGCCATCATGCATCTTTGAAAGGTAGCAGGTACATAAACCAAAAGGCATACGTCTATAAGCAAAAGTACCAAAAGGGCAAGTAAAAGTAGTTTTTGATTGATCCTCCGCTGACACAGGTATTTGAGAGAAACCAGAATAACCATCTAGAAAGCAGAAATGTGTGTGTTTGGATAGTCTTTCTAGCATTTGATCAATAAAAAGTAAAGGGTAATGATCTTTCTTAGTAGCTTTATTTAGTTTACGGAAATCAATTACCATCCTATAAACTGTAATAATTCTTTGCGGGATCAATTCATCTTTATCATTGGGAACAAAAGTAATACCTCCCTTCTTAGGAACGCAATGGACAGGACTTACCCACTCACTATCAGCAACGGGATAAATTATACCTGCCTCAAGGAGCTTTAGTATCTCCTTTCTTACCACTTCTTTCATCTTAGGATTTAATCGTCGTTGAGGATCTCTAACTGGTTTGGCATCTTTCTCTACTTTAATTTTGTGTTGGCATAGAGTGGGACTAATGCCCTTAAGATCATCTAGAGTATATCCAATAGCAGTACGGTGCTTCTTCAGAGTTTTCAAAAATCTTTCTTCTTCTTGCTCTGAAAGGTTAGCACTAATAATAACAGGATATATTTTCTTTTCATCAAGATAGGCATACTTAAGATTATCAGGTGGTCTAAGCTCAAACACAGGATCACCCTTGGGTGGAGGGGGATCCCCTAGGATTTCAACAGGTAAGTTGTGTTTCAGAATAGGACCCTGCTGAAGGAATACTTCGTCTATTTCCCTTCTTTCATTCATAAACATATCATTTTCATGGTCTAGCAAATATTGTTCTAACAGATCAGTAGGAGGCACAGTAATAGAAGCAAGACCAATAATCTCATCCTTACTAGGTGATTCTTTATCACGGGGTTGTCTATAAAACTTAGCAAAATTAAACTCATGAGACATATCCCCTAAGCCAATTGTAACAGTATATTTTTCACAATCAATCCTAGCATTAACAGTATTCAAGAAGGGTCTACCAAATATAATGGGACAAAAGTCATCTTGTGGGGAACCAAGAACAAGAAAATTAGCAGGATATTTAACTTTCCCACACAAGACTTCAACATCTCTAACAATCCCAAATGGCTTAATAGTATCCCTATTGGCAAGCTTAATAGTAACATCAGTATCTTCTATTTCAGCAGGTGCAATATCATGCATAATTTCTTTATGTAAATCATAGGGTATTGCACTAGCACTAGCACCCATATCACATAAGCCATGGTAACAATGATCTCCTATTTTAACAGAAATAACAGGCATGCCTACAACAGGTCTATGTATCTTAGCATCTGGTCTAGCAATAGTAGTTGTCTCACCACAGAAATAAATAACATGCCCATCTAAATTATCATCCAAGAGATCTTTAACCATAGCAATACTAGGTTCAACTTTGATTTGCTCGGGAGGTGTATAAGTTCTAGTATTACTCTTACGAACAACAGTCGAAGTTTTAGCATGATCCTTTATCCTAACAGGAAAAAGGTGGCTTCTCAACATAAGTAGTAGGAACAATAGCATCATTATAAGTGACAGTCTTTTCTTCAACTGTAATAGGTGCAACTACTTTTACTTCAATGGGAGGATTATATTTAAACCACTTCTCCTTAGGGAGATCAACATGAGTAGCAAAAGATTCACAAAAACAGCTACTATCTCTGAGTCAAGTCCATATTTAGCGCTAAATCCATGAAAAGCATCGGTATCCATAAAAGATTTAACACAATCAAACTTAGGTGTTATACCTGACTCCTTACCATCGTCGGCACCCCAATCATCAGAGTTGTGTTTAATTCTTTCCAATAAGTCCCACTTGAATTCAATAGTCTTCAGCATATAAGAACCGACACAGGAAGTATCAAGCATGGTGCGATCATTGAGAGAAAGCCGAGCATAAATTTTTTGAATAATCATATCTCTTGAGAGCTCATGATTGGGGCATGAATATAACATTGACTTAAGCCTTCCCCAAGCTTGAGCGATGCTTTCTCCTTCACGAGGCCAGAAATTATATATGTAATTATGATCACGATGAACAAGATGCATAGGATAGAACTTCTGGTGAAATTCCAACTTCAATCGTTTATAATTCCAAGATCCCGTATCATCACATAGCCTATACCATGTCAATGCATCTCCCTCAAAGATAAAGGGAAGACCTTCCTTTTGACAACATCATCGGGGATACCTGCAAGCTTAAATAATCCACAAACTTCATCCACAAAGATAAGGTGTAAATCGGGATGCAATGTTCCATCTCCTGCAAAGGGATTAGCTAGTAGTTTCTCTATCATATCCGAAGGAATATCAAAGTAAATATTTTCAGTAGGTTCAGTAGGTTGATGAGCAACTCTTTTCTCTACTGGTCGGGGTGAAGATACCCCGAACAAGCCCCTCAAAGGATTAGTTTCCATAATAACAAGTGACAGAAAATTTCAGCACACTATATAAATGTTTCCTTACCAAGTTCCACTCACCAAAGGGGCTTCACTCCCCGGCAACGGCGCCAGAAAAGAGTCTTGATGACCCACAAGTATAGGGGATCTATCGTAGTCCTTTTGATAAGTAAGAGTGTCGAACCCAACGAGGAGCAGAAGGAAATGACAAGCGGTTTTCAGTAAGGTTTTCTCTGCAAGAACTGAAATTGTAGGTAACAAATAGTTTTGTGATAAGATAATTTGTAACGGGTAACAAGCAATGAAAGTAAATAAAGTGCAGCAAGGTGGCCCAATCCTTTTTGTAGAAAAGGACAAGCCTGGATAATTTCTTATAATGAGAAAAACGCTCCCGAGGACACATGGGAATTATCATCAAGCTAGTTTTCATCACGCTCATATGATTCGCGTTCGGTACTTTGATAATTTGATATGTGGGTGGACCGGTGCTTGGGTGCTGCCCTTACTTGGACAAGCATCCCACTTATGATTAACCCCTATTGCAAGCATCCGCAACTACAAAAGAAGTATTAAGGTAAACCTAACGACAACATTAGACATATGGATCCAAATCAGCCCCTTACGAAGCAACGCATAAACTAGGGTTTAAGCTTCTGTCACTCTAGCAACCCATCATCTACATATTACTTCCCAATGCCTTCCTCTAGGCCCAAATAGTGGTGAAGTGTCATGTAGTCGACGTTCACATAACACCACTAGAGGAAAGACAACATACATCTCATCAAAATATCGAACGAATACCAAATTCACATGACTACTAATAGCAAGACTTCACCTATGTCCTCAGGAACAAACGTAACTACTCACAAAGCATATTCATGTTCATAATCAGAGGAGTAATAATATGCATTAAGGATCTGAACATATGATCTTCCACCAAGTAAACCAATTAGCATCAACTACAAGGAGTAATCAACACTACTAGCAACCCATAGGTACCAATTTGTGGTTTTGATACAATATTGGATACAAGAGATGAACTAGGGTTTGAGAGGAGATGGTGCTGGTGAAGATGTTGATGGAGATTGACCCCCTCCCAATGAGAGGATCATAGGTGACGATGGTGGTGATGATTTCCCCCTCCCGGTGGGAGGTTTCCCCGGCAGAACAGCTCCGCCGGAGCCCTAGATTGGTTCCGCCTCTTGGCGGCGGAGTTTCGTCCCGTAAGCTTGCTTATGATTTTTTCCAGGGTAAAAGCCTTCATATAGCAGAAGATGGGCACCGGAGTGCCACCAGGGGGCCCAGGAGACAGGGGGCGCACCCCCCACCCTCCTGGCCAGGGTGTGGGCCCCCTCTGGTGTTTTCTTCGCTCAATAATTCTTATTAATTCCAAAAATGACTTCCGTGGAGTTTCAGGATTTTTGGAGCTGTGCAGAATAGGTTTCCAATATTTGCTTCTTTTCCAGCCAGAATTCCAGCTGCCAACATTCCCCCTCTTCATGGTAAACCTTGTAAAATATGAGAGAATAGCCACAAGTATTGAGACATAATGTGTAATAACAGCCCATAATGCAATAAATATTGATATAAAAGCATGATGCAAAATAGACGTATCACCGGACCAGTCTGCTGCATCAACGGTGCGGCGGGACCTCTGTGCTGCTACTTTCATGCGGCATGACATGTCAGCTGCTTTCGCAGCGAGGCGGGACATCTCTCGTGCTCCCGCTTCCATGCTCGCCTCTCCCTGGTGGCAATCTCTCAACCCAGAACTCACGCTGGCCATGGCAGACGCAAGGGAAGCATGCTGAATGACTTGTTTGTTTTTCTGGATGAGGAGTTGAGGAGGAATGTGCAGTCATCTTGGCATACTAGTATTTATAACCGAGTACTAATACGCTCCTAAGTGGGAAACCGTTTAGGTTGTGATCGGTGTGAACAGGTTTGCAATTCAATATAGTGTGGTACTAATACGCTCCTAAGTGGGAAACCGTTTAGGTTGTGATCAGTGTGAACGGGTTTCCAATTTAATATAGCATGGAGTAATTTGGAATGTGACGAGACGCAAGCTCAAAATTTATTGACGGTTCTAGTTTCGAAGTGTGGCACTATTCCTGGATGGCGTTACGTGGGCACGTGTTCTCGGCCGTGGTGTAGCATATGCCATGGTAGTTCTTTTGCTACTGCTGTGTATGTGCAATAACTGGCACCATCGTATACATATCTTACGGTTAATGGGGCGTTCGACAGAAATAGCCATGTGGCGAGCTATAGGCTAGTCGTTTTTTCAGACGCATTAAACCTATCTCTCGGGACTTCTCGCACGCACCATTGTGCCATCCACAAAAACTTGTACTCTGAGTTTAGTACGTTATACAGGAAGAGAAGAGGTGCACGCACACACTCATCCTCTCACACACGCGTCTGTTTTTTCTCGAAAAGGAGGATGATGACCCCCGGCCTCTGCATCTGGGAGTCACACACGCATCTGTAGCTACGAATTGTAGTGTTCTCAACCATCCGATTGGCTCTATCATGGATGTACCTATATACTAAAACATGTCTAGATACATCTATATTTTGACAAATGGAAGGCATGTATTGTGGAACGGAGGGAGTGCTTGTCATCAAAATGGATAAAAAGGGACGTATCTAGAACTAAAATACGTCTACACACATCTCCTTTTATCCATTTTGGTGACAAGTAGTACTTCTTACCCAAAGGAACTTTATATCCAACAGACACAAAATATCCGTTTGACTGTTGGAAATTACTTATCTGATGTAGAAGTAATTGTTGCATCGCCACCAAAACCCACCTTTTCTTAAGATAAAGTAGACTGAGGTAATCCCTATATTAGCATATTACTAAGATAAACAGAAGGCACTATAGAAACATTTAGGATGTGAGCTTGTCAATCTGAATGTGGAGGGACACCAGCTTAGCCCCGGCCAGCAGCTTGGGCAGAACTGTGAAGAAGGTCAGCTCCTGCACGTCGACGTCACTGGGATCCTTGCTTCTTGTCACCTCCATTTCCACCTTGATGGCGTTGGTCATGCCTTTGGGCTCCCTCGGCGGGCCGTTCGCCCACAGCTTGGCCATGTAGTGCGGCAGTGGGGACGCCCCCGCTCTGATGCAGATGACCGACATGGCGATAGGCGCGCCAATTTTGAGCATGCCGCCGACCAAGAAAAACTTGTGGCCGTCCTCCTCTGCGAACAGCAAGAGCCGTGGCTCCGACAGTGGCACTTGCAGCTGGAGCACCTTGCCATACTGGATCATGTGCACGGGCATGGGATGCGCGGTGCTGATGTGGTGGTAGAGCGCCGGCGGCGGGCCTTCGTAGCCGTAGACGGGCACTGGGCATTTGCAGGGCGCGAGCGGACACACGCTCTGGTGATCGGCTAGCTTGTGGTAAGTGACGTAGAGCCCACATCCTTCATGCGGGCACTCCACCCTCACCGATGAAAGGACGGCGTCCACCGTCGTGTTCCGCACGTCGAAGCCACCGCCGTGCTTGCACTTCTGGCATTGCCGCTGGTTCCCGGGGCGCTCAACGCGGTAGTCCGCGCAGGCCAGGTGCCCTCCCTTGCACTGCAGAAATCAATCGAATAGCACATCAATCAAGAAACCTGCACCTTGCTCAATCAGCCAAACGGACGAGGTGTATTCGAACCTCATACACTGTAGGCGTCAATGAGCGAAGGCACAAGGGGCAGTGGAGCACAGTGAGGTCCATCGAGACCTTAGAGAGCTCCATCGTCGGGTCCTGTTTCGTCTGCATGATCTCGCCCTCCTCGTGCACAACCATCTCTCGCTTGGGCCGGGGCATTACAAAGCTTTACCGTCACATATTTTATACTACTTCAAGGTGCATTAAATCAACACATGCAAGTATCAAAAGGAGAGTCACGACATGCATGCATGCGTTGTAATTAATGCATCGGTAAACGCAAATTATTGAAATATATCGAGTGCAGTGCTTTGATGTGTCGTGTCAACTCGTACATCAACGAGAAGTTTGATTATCCTCTCCCTCGCGGACTTAACTGCACCTACCTTTGGCTGTATGACAGGTTGGCCACCCACCTGTCGGGCCCACCTGTCATACACGCAAAGGCAGGAGCGTCCCTCCCTCGCCCATGAGCGTGGTGGCTGGCAAGACTAGGAGAAGCTTTCGCTACACGCTCTCCCTCCCGCACGCGGTGGACATGTAGCAGTTCAATCGGGGTCAGATGGCCAGAAGCATACTGTAGTACTCCTCCAGTGTAGTAGTACTCCATCATTGTTCGACTTCCTGAAGAGGCGAAGAGCCAAGCACAGCTCGGACGCTCGTGTGGCAGTTTCATGTGTAGAGTAGTCTAGGATAGCGTGTACCGTGCCTATAAGCTTAAAATTGTTGGGGTCGGCTCCATGCTATGTGGCCGTCTCGAAGTTTTTTTAAAAAGTTAAAATAGTCTTCTGGCCCTACCTGTCACCCTGGTGATTGTAGTTTGCACGCTCATCTGGTCAATACAAGAATATATATTTTAATTTGTGGTGGGTAAATGTTAGAGGTTTCAGCAAATATATTCTACACTGCGGGTCTTTTAGCCAAGTTTAGAGGCAAGCATGTGGGGCCAGTGCTATGATGTGTCGCATCAACTCGTACAACGAGGAGAAACTTGATTTTACTACTACACGCCTTCTCCCTCGCCCATGCACGTGGTTGCTCACAAACAAGGACAGGCTTTTGCTTATAGTACTTCTACAACAAGCTATCCCTCCCGCTCACGGTGGACGGACATGCAGCAGTGGATTCGACACTGTAGAAGCAGTAGTAGTAACATCATTGTTCGTCTTCTTGAAGAGGCGAAGAGCCATGTGCAACCCGAACGTGGCAGTTGCGAACATTGGAGCACGCATATAGCCAGGCTCTTGCATGAGACAAAATTGCTATGTGAGCCCACTATTGTACTAGTACGTACAACTACTTGCTAGTATAGCCCTGTAAACCAGAAAGGAGTATTTGTCCTTCTAGAGATTTCAACAAGTGACTAGACTACACCGAGACGGAGTACATATGGAGCAAAATGAGTGAATCTGCACCGTAAATAAATACGTAGTTCTATCGTTTTCCTCTCCGAGGTGCACAATATTGAGTATACTGACTAGTCTCTTTTTGACACGCATTTATGTTTTTTTGACACAGTACAGACGCAAGCGCTCATATACACACTCATACACTCACCCCTATGAACGCACACACGCACGGCACTATCATCTTGAAATTTACGAAGTCACCATAGGCACCTCGTCGTCGACGGGAACGTCTCCTCACACGCGATAGACGCGAGTGGCAGTCATCTCCATAGGTGCTTGAATGCCAAGGAGGGAGAGGGTAGCGGTTCCCGAGACCTTGAACAGTCAATGATGCATCCTCAATTACATGCAGAGGGAATTAATTGGAGAAGCATAATAGAGCCAGCACGATGTGAATGCAACAGAGCTTGGACTCTCATATAAAGGCGACCCACCACTCCAATCCATCTACTCCCAAGTCTCTTCACAACACTACTCACTCCAATCCAAGACCAAGTGACCAGAAGCCACAAGCACCTATGGAGGCGATGGACGCGAGCGGCAGTCGGCTATGCCAAATCATCCAAGGCACCAGCCTGCGGCCCCGCACCGTGCAGTGTTTCTAGACGGTGCTGGCGTCCGCTGGCATCGTAGCCCTCGCCGACGCTGGCTTCGCCTCTCGCATGGACGACATGATGGTCAACTCCATCCGCAAGTTCACTGCCATCAAGAAGCACACGGACGACCTTGCCATACTGCTCCAGCCCGCGCGCCCAGGCTCCTCATTGCCTGCCACCCTCATCGGCCTCCATCGTGTCGAACTCTTTCAAGCCCTGGTGGCCCTGCAGGTGCCGGAGGTCGCGACGAAGAATGTGCACCTCGAGGCCGCGCTCTCCGCGCAGTGCCTCGCCATGCAAGAAACTATCGACCTGCACATCCACGTCTACGAGGAAATCGTCTACATAGGCCACTACAAGGCAAGCGAGGACAGAAAGACGTTGGCCTTCTTCCAGCGACTGGAATCTTTGGACGCCATTGTTCATAAGCACGTCGACCTAGCCATGAAAGCCGTTGCTACTTAGGCGCCGTTCGGTGGGCCGGCGCCCTGAGTCGAGGAGGTGGACTTCGTTGATGGATGCATATCTTCTTCTTGCCTCCTGTAACCAGCACTGCATTGCCTCATGGCCTTAATGTTTTATTCGTATAGTACTCCCTCTGTTCTCAAATATAAGTCTTTCTAAAGATTCCAGCAAGTGACTACTACATATGGAGCAAAATGAGTGAATCTACACTCTAAACTATGTCTACATACATCTGTATGTTGTATTCCATTTGAAATAGTATCTAAAAAGGCTTATATTTAGGAACGGAGGGAGTATATGGCATTTTTATTCCAGTCGTAACGTTTTCACTGTGAGGTGGGGCCGCACTTGAGCAAACCCACCCTGCCCACTGGGTTTCGGCCGAGTTTAGAATTAGAAGAGAGAAATGAGGGAGGAGAGCTAGTTGTAGCACGGACGCTGTTGTCAGATGGGACTCATGTTGATAGAATAGGAGTACTGAGCACTCGTGCCTCTTTTTTTTTGAGGGAAAAATTAGTCGTATGTCTAGTACCACTAGTTGGGTGCGTGCGACCTATAGTTGTCATCACTTTAGGTCTCCTTTTCGAACCGCAGCTACGCTTCACAGTACATATTTCTTCACGCATTTATCCTCCTATATGTACTCCTAGGCTATTTCCACATGCTCCCATTCGCCGACATGTGGGACATAGAGCATCTGGGTCGTAGTGCATGCACGACTCGGAGCATATGCCGGGGTACTTTACATTTCAGACCTCACGAATTACATGCAAACCCCCCGCAGAAGAATAAATAAATGAATGAATTATGACATGAAACCGGATTACTTTCGTAGAAACCGGAGCACGTTCATTAAATTTTGGACATAACACGTTTATAAAAAATGACCGGACCTAAACTAGTCTAAGGGCCTCTTTGATTCGCAGGATACTGAAAAGACGGGAATGGGGAAAGTATGATGGCGATGAACCGAGACGAGGAGAACTCTAACTCCGTTAGAGGTTAGAGTTAGATTCTAACCCTAAACTAACTCTAAACCAAAGAGGTGTATGGATGGCAGGCTTAGATTGACAATAAATGCTTTTTCTCAATCATTTGACTACTTTGGACCCTATTTCCTGCCGGATTTGGTGTGGCCGACTCTTCTCTGGCGTCCTCCCGCTCACAGTTGACATAAACGAACTATCTTTACAAATCAAGCATGCAAAACATGATAATTTTTACTTTGTCCATATAAATGAGATATCCCACTTAAACATACAAGTTGTCAATCAAGCTTCACAAAAAAAACACTCCATGAAACAAAGCATGAGCTAACTCATCACGGAAGTCATTCACAATAGGGAGGGAGCCCGAAGCCCCTCACGCATCGAGGGAGGAGCTCGCCACCGTCGCTTTGGAGGAAGGCGCTGTAGAGCCCAAGCCCCGGGAACCCCTCCGACGCTGGCCCTTGCGAGTTGAGGTCGACACCGGCATGGGTAGCAGGGCCGCTTGCCACCGACTGGGAACTTAATCTTTGGGCCTCTAGAAATAATGCAAGCCTGAAACTAAAATACCTAGAAAGGTGAACTAAATCTTTGGGCCTCTAGAAATAATGCAAGCCTGAAACTGAAATACCTAGAAAGGTGAACTGAATCTTTGGGCCTCTAGAAATAATGCAAGCCTAAAACTGAAATACCTAGAAAGGTGAACTAAATCTTTGGACCTCTAGAAAGATTTATTACCTCCTCAAGCAGCATCAAACAATTCCATGCATGCACCACAAATCTATACCAAGTTTGATCAGGATCTACTTTTCCAAATCAGAATTAGCGCTAGAGCGAGCAAGATCAATGATATGCCTGTGAGACAGAGAAGGAACAAACAAACTCGCCCCTCTCGTGACCTCCCTGGTAGATACACTGCCACCGCGCATGACAGAGGGGGAAAAACGACCGGTGAAGGGGGAGCAGGGCGACCTTCGAAGGCCGGAGGGAGAGGGCGGCCGGAGTAGGGCGGCGGAGGCCGGAAGGAGAGGGCGGCCGGAGGAGAGAGAGGGCGAGTGGCGCTTGGGCAGGCGGCCCTATGGGGAACAGAGAGGAGTCGTGCGAGAAGGGGAGCGATCTGGTGCGGGCAGGGGGGATTTTTTTAGTTCTCTTTTAGTGGGCCCGAGGATGACTAACCCAATTAGAACCTCTCCACCGGGCTAGTTTTTTTAGCTGGTTAGAGCAAACTAGCTCAAACTAACCCCTCGTGTTTCGATAATTTGAGGCTATTTCAACCCAAACTAGCTCTAACTCAGGGATCCAAACAAAGAGGAGTGATACTATACATGCTACAGTGTGGACCGTAGCACATTGTTTTTTATGGCCATATCACCACATTGTTTTCTACTGCTGGTTCACTGGGCTACCGTGGTTCGCACTACTGGTTCACTGGGCTGCCATGGTTCGCACTGCTGGTTCACTGGGCTGCCGTGGTTCGCACTCCTCCGACCTGAGTAATAGTAGTTGAAGGAAATATGCCCTAGAGGCAATAATAAAGTTATTATTTATTTCCTCATATCATGATAAATGTTTATTATTCATGCTAGAATTGTATTAACCGGAAACATGATACATGTGTGAATACATAGACAAACATATAGTCACTATATGCCTCTACTTGACTAGCTCATTAATCAAAGATGGTTATGTTTCCTAACCATTGACATGTGTTGTCATTTGATTAATGGGATCACATCATTAGGAGAATGAGGTGATTGACATGACCCATCCCGTTAGCTTAGCACTTGATCGTTTAGTATTCTGCTATTGCTTCCTTCATGACTTATACATGTTCCTGTAACTATGAGAATTGTGTAACTCCCGTTTACCGGAGGAACACTTTGGGTACTACCCAATGTCACAACGTAACTGGGTGATTATAAAGGAGTACTACAGGTGTCTTCGAAGGTACATGTTGAGTTAGCATAATTCGAGATTAGGTTTTGTCACTCCGATTGTCGGAGAGGTATCTCTGGGCCCTCTCGGCAATACTCATCACCTAAGCCTTGCAAGCATGTAACTAATGAGTTAGTTATAAGATGAAGTATTACAGGACGAGTAAAGAGACTTTTCGATAACGAGATTGAACTAGGTATTGGATACCGACGATCGAATCTCGGACAAGTAACATACCGATGACAAAGGGAACAACGTATGTTGTTATGCGGTTTGACCGATAAAGATCTTCGTAGAATATGTAGGAACCAATATGGGCATCCAGGTCCCGCTATTGGTTATTGACCAGAGATGTGTCTCAGTCATGTCTACATCGTTCTCGAACCGTAGGGTCCGCACGCTTAAGGTTTCGATGACAGTTATATTATGAGTTTATGTATTTTGATGTACCGAAGGTTGTTCGGAGTCCCGGATATGATTACGGACATGACGAGGAGTCTCGAAATGGTCGAGACATAAAGATTGATATATTGGACGGATATATTTGGACACCGGAAAGGTTCCGGAGAAGTTTGGAGCCCCGGGAGGTTACCGGAACCCCCCAGGAGGTATATGGGCCTTATTGGGCCCATGTAGGAGGAAGAGAGAAGGAGCAAGGGAGGGGGCGCGCCCCCCCAAGCCCAATCCGAATTGGGGAGGGGGGCCGGCCCCCCCTTTCCTTTCTCCTTCCCCCTCTTCCTATTACTACTACTAGTACTACTTCCTAATACTAGTAGTCTTTCCTTCCCCCTCCAAATAAGATAAGGAAAAGAGAGGGAAACCTACTTGGAGTAGGTTTCCCCCTCCTCATGGCGCGCCCCCCCTAGGGCCGGCCACCTCCTCCCTCCCTCCTTTATATACGGGGGTAGGGGGGCACCCTAGAACACACAAGTTGATCATTGATCGTTCATTAGCCGTGTGCGGTGCCCCCCTCCACGATATTACACCTCGGTCATATTGTAGCGGTGCTTAGGCGAAGCCCTGCAACAGGAGAACATCAAGATCGTCACCACGCCATCGTGCTGACGGAACTCCCCCTCGGTGCCTCTGCTGGATCGGAGATCGAGGGTGCGTCATCGAGCTGTACGCGTGTCAAGAACTCGGAGGTGCCGGAGTAACGGTACTTGGATCGGTTGAACCAGAGGACGTACGACTACTTCCTCTACGTTGCGTCAACGCTTCCACTTCGGTCTACGAGGGTACGTAGACAACACTCTCCCCTCGTTGCTATATCATCACCATGATCTTGCGTGTGCGTAGGAAATTTTTTGAAATTACTACGTTCCCCAACAGTGGCATCCGAGCCTAGGTTTTATGCGTTGATGTTATATGCACGAGTAGAACACAAGTGAGTTGTGGACGATATAAGTCATACTGCCTACCAGCATGTCATACTTTGGTTCAGCGGTATTGTGAGATGAAGCGGCCCGGACCGACATTACGCGTACGCTTACGCGAGACTGGTTTCACCGTTACGAGCACTCGTGCTTAAAGGTGGCTGGCGGGTGTCTGTCTCTCTCACTTTAGTTGAACCGAGTGTGGCTACGCCCGGTCCTTGTGAAGGTTAAAATGGAGTCTATTTGACAAACTATCATTGTGGTTTTGATGCGTAGGTGAGATTGGTTCTTGCTTAAGCCCGTAGCAGCCACGTAAAATTTGCAACAACAAAGTAGAGGACGTCTAACTTGTTTTTGCAGGGCATGTTGTGATGTGATATGGCCAAGACATGATGCTATATTTTATTGTATGAGATGATCATGTTTTGTAACCGAAGTTATCGGCAACTGGCAGGAGCCATATGGTTGTCGCTTTATTGTATGAAATGCAAACGCCCTGTAATTGCTTTACTTTATCACTAAGCGGTAGCGGTAGTCGTAGAAGCAATAGATGGCGTAACGACAATGATGCTACGATGGAGATCAAGGTGTCACGCCGGTGACGATGGTGATCACGACGGTGCTTCGAAGATGGAGATCACAAGCACAAGATGATGATGGCCATATCATATCACTTATATTGATTGCATGTGATGTTTATCCTTTATGCATCTTATCTTGCTTTGATTGACGGTAGCATTTTAAGATGATCTCTCACTAATTATCAAGAAGTGTTCTCCCTGAGTATGCACCGTTGCGAAAGTTCTTCGTGCTGAGACACCACGTGATGATCGGGTGTGATAGGCTCTACGTTCAAATACAACGGGTGCAAAACAGTTGCACACGCGGAATACTCAGGTTATACTTGACGAGCCTAGCATATACAGATATGGCCTCGGAACACGGGGACCGAAAGGTCGAGCGTGAATCATATAGTAGATATGATCAACATAGAGATGTTCACCATTGAAACTACTCCATCTCACGTGATGATCAGACATGGTTTAGTTGATTTGGATCACGTAATCACTTAGATGACTAGAGAGATGTCTGTCTAAGTGGGAGTTCTTTAGTAATATGATTAATTGAACTTAAATTTATCATGAACTTAGTACCTGATAGTATTTTGCTTGTCTATGTGTGTTTGTAGATAGATGGCTCGTGCTGTTGTTCCGTTGAATTTTAATGCGTTCCTTGAGAAAGCAAAGTTGAAAGATGATGGTAGCAATTACACGGACTGGGTCCGTAACCTGAGGATTATCCTCATTGCTGCACAGAAGAGTTACGTCCTGGAAGCACCGCTGGGTGCCAGGCCTGCTGCTGATGCAACTGACGACGTTAAGAACGTCTGGCAGAGCAAAGCTGATGACTACTCTATAGTTCAGTGTGCCATGCTTTACGGCTTAGAACCGGGTCTTCAACGACATTTTGAACGTCATGGGGCATATGAGATGTTCCAGGAGTTGAAGTTAATATTTCAAGCAAATGCCCGGATTGAGAGATATGAAGTCTCCAATAAGTTCTACAGCTGCAAGATGGAGGAGAACAGTTCTGTCAGTGAGCATATACTCAAAATGTCTGGGTATAATAATCACTTGATTCAACTGGGAGTTAATCTTCCGGATGATAGCGTCATTGACAGAATTCTCCAATCACTGCCACCAAGCTACAAGAGCTTTGTGATGAACTATAATATGCAAGGGATGAACAAGACTATTCCCGAGCTCTTCGCGATGCTGAAAGCCGTGGAGGTAGAAATCAAAAAGGAGCATCAAGTGTTGATGGTCAACAAGACCACTGGTTTCAAGAAAAGGGGCAAAGGGAAGAAGAAGGGGAACTTCAAAAGGAACGGCAAACAAGTTGCTGCTCAAGTGAAGAAACCCAAGTCTGGACCTAAGCCTGAAACTGAGTGCTTCTACTGCAAGCAGACTGGACACTGGAAGCGGAACTGCCCCAAGTATTTGGTGGATAAGAAGGATGGCAAAGTGAACAAAGGTATATGTGATATACATGTTATTGATGTGTACCTTACTAATGCTCGCAGTAGCACCTGGGTATTTGATACTGGTTCTGTTGCTAACATTTGCAGCTTGAAACAGGGACTACGGATTAAGCGAAGATTAGCTAAGGACGAGGTGACGATGCGCGTGGGAAATGGTTCCAAAGTCGATGTGATCACGGTCGGCACGCTACCTCTACATCTACCATCGGGATTAGTTTTAGACCTGAATAATTGTTATTTGGTGCCTGCGTTGAGCATGAACATTATATCTGGATCTTGTTTGATGCGAGACGGTTATTCATTTAAATCAGAGAATAATGGTTGTTCTATTTATATGAGTAATATCTTTTATGGTCATGCACCCTTGAAGAGTGGTCTATTTTTATTAAATCTCGATAGTAGTGATACACATATTCATAATGTTGAAGCCAAAAGATGCAGAGTTGATAATGATAGTGCAACATATTTGTGGCACTGCCGTTTAGGTCATATCGGTGTAAAACGCATGAAGAAACTCCATACTGATGGACTTCTGGAATCACTTGATTATGAATCACTTGGTACTTGTGAACCGTGCCTCATGGGCAAGATGACCAAAACACCGTTCTCCGGATCTATGGAGAGAGCAACAGATTTGTTGGAAATCATACATACAGATGTATGTGGTCCGATGAATGTTGAGGCTCGTGGCGGATATCGTTATTTCCTCACCTTCACAGATGATTTGAGCAGATATGGGTATATCTACTAGATGAAGCACAAGTCTGAAACATTTGAAAAGTTCAAAGAATTTCAGAGTGAAGTAGAAAATCATCGTAACAAGAAAATAAAGTTTCTACGATCTGATCGTGGAGGAGAATATTTGAGTTACGAGTTTGGTTTACATTTGAAACAATGTGGAATAGTTTCGCAACTCACGCCACCTGGAACACCACAGCGAAATGGTGTGTCCGAACGTCGTAATCGTACTTTACTTGATATGGTGCGATCTATGATGTCTCTTACCGATTTACCGCTATCGTTTTGGGGTTATGCTTTAGAGACGGCCGCATTCACGTTAAATAGGGCACCATCAAAATCCGTTGAGATGACGCCTTATGAACTGTGGTTTGGCAAGAAACCAAAGTTGTCGTTTCTCAAAGTTTGGGGCTGCCATGCTTATCTGAAGAAACTTCAACCAGATAAGCTCGAACCCAAATCGGAGAAATGTGTCTTCATAGGATACCCAAAGGAGACAATTGGGTACACCTTCTATCACAGATCTGAAGGCAAGATTTTCGTTGCTAAAATCGGATCCTTTCTAGAGAAGGAGTTTCTCTCGAAAGAAGTGAGTGGGAGGAAAGTAGAACTTGATGAGATAACTGTATCTACTCCCTTATTGGAAAGTAGTTCATCACAAGAACCGGTTCCTGTGACAACTACACCAATTAGTGAGGAAGCTAATGATATTGATCATGAAACTTCAGATCAAGTTTCTACTGAACCTCGTAGGTCTACCAGAGTAAGATCCGCACCAGAGTGGTACGGAAATCCTATTCTGGAAGTCATGTTACTAGACCATGATGAACCTACGAACTATGAGGAAGTGATGATGAGCCCAGATTCCGCAAAATGGCTAGAGGCCATGAAATCTGAGATAGGATCCATGTATGAAAACAAAGTATGGACTTTGGTTGACTTGCCCGATGATCGGCAAGCCATTGAGAATAAATGGATCTTTAAGAAGAAGACTGACGCTGATGGTAATGTTACTGTCTACAAAGCTCGACTTGTTGCAAAAGGTTTTCGACAAGTTCAAGGGGTTGACTACGATGAGACTTTCTCACCCGTAGCGATGCTTAAGTCTGTCTGAATCATGTTGGCTATTGCTGCATTTCATGATTATGAAATTTGGCAAATGGATGTCAAGACTGCATTCTTGAATGGATTTCTAGAAGAAGAGTTGTATATGATGCAACCTGAAGGTTTTGTTGATCCAAAAAGTGCTGACAAAGTGTGCAAGCTCCAACGTTCCATTTATGGACTGGTGCAAGCATCTCGGAGTTGGAATAAACGTTTTGATAGTGTGATCAAAGCATATGGTTTTATACAGACTTTTGGAGAAGCCTGTATTTACAAGAAAGTGAGTGGGAGCTCTGTAGCATTTCTAGTTTTATATGTTGATGACATATTATTAATTGGAAATGATATAGAATTTCTGGATAGCATAAAGGGATACTTGAATAAAAGTTTTTCTATGAAAGACCTCGATGAAGCTGCTTACATATTGGGCATCAAGATCTATAGAGATAGATCAAGACGCTTAATAGGACTTTCACAAAGTACATACCTTGACAAAATTTTGAAAAAGTTCAAAATGGATCAGGCAAAGAAAGGATTCTTGCCTGTGCTACAAGGTGTAAAGTTGAGTCAAACTCAATGCCCGACCACAGCAGAAGATAGAGAGAAAATGAAAGATGTTCCCTATGCTTCAGCCATAGGCTCTATCATGTATGCAATGCTGTGTACCAGACCTGACGTATGCTTAGCAATAAGCTTGGCAGGTAGGTACCAAAGTAATCCAGGAGTGGATCACTGGACATCGGTCAAGAACATCCTGAAATACCTGAAAAGGACTAAGGATATGTTTCTCGTATATGGAGGTGACAAAGAGCTAGTCGTAAATGGTTACGTCGATGCAAGCTTTGACACTGATCCGGACGATTCTAAATCGCAGACCGGATACGTGTTTTTATTAAACGGTGGAGCTGTAAGTTGGTGCAGTTCTAAACAAAGCGTCGTGGCGGGATCTACATGTGAAGCGGAGTACATAGCTGCTTCTGAAGCAGCAAATGAAGGAGTCTGGATGAAGGAGTTCATTTCCGATCTAGGTGTCATACCTAGTGCATCGGGACCAATGAAGATCTTCTGTGACAATACTGGTGCAATTGCCTTGGCAAAGGAATCCAGATTTCACAAGAGGACCAAGCACATCAAGAGACGCTTCAATTCCATTCGGGACCAAGTCCAAGTGGGAGACATAGATATTTGCAAGATACATATGGATCTGAATGTTGCAGACCCGTTGACTAAGCCTCTCTCACGAGCAAAACATGATCAGCACCAAGACTCCATGGGTGTTAGAATCATTACTATGTAATCTAGATTATTGACTCTAGTGCAAGTGGGAGACTGAAGGAAATATGCCCTAGAAGCAATAATAAAGTTATTATTTATTTCCTCATATCATGATAAATGTTTATTATTCATGCTAGAATTGTATTAACGGGAAACATGATACATGTGTGAATACATAGACAAACATATAGTCACTAGTATGCCTCTACTTGACTAGCTCATTAATCAAAGATGGTTATGTTTCCTAACCATTGACATGTGTTGTCATTTGATTAATGGGATCACATCATTAGGAGAATGAGGTGATTGACATGACCCATCCCGTTAGCTTAGCACTTGATCGTTTAGTATTCTGCTATTGCTTCCTTCATGACTTATACATGTTCCTGTAACTATGAGAATTGTGTAACTCCCGTTTACCGGAGGAACACTTTGGGTACTACCAAACGTCACAACGTAACTGGGTGATTATAAAGGAGTACTACAGGTGTCTCCGAAGGTACATGTTGAGTTAGCATAATTCGAGATTAGGTTTTGTCACTCCGATTGTCGGAGAGGTATCTCTGGGCCCTCTCGGCAATACTCCTCACCTAAGCCTTGCAAGCATGTAACTAATAAGTTAGTTATAAGATGAAGTATTGCAGAACGAGTAAAGAGACTTGTCGATAACGAGATTGAACTAGGTATTGGATACCGACGATCGAATCTCGGACAAGTAACATACCGATGACAAAGGGAACAACGTATGTTGTTATGCGGTTTGACCGATAAAGATCTTCGTAGAATATGTAGGAACCAATATGGGCATCCAGGTCCCGCTATTGGTTATTGACCAGAGATGTGTCTCAGTCATGTCTACATCGTTCTCGAACCGTAGGGTCCGCACGCTTAAGGTTTCGATGACAGTTATATTATGAGTTTATGTATTTTGATGTACCGAAGGTTGTTCGGAGTCCCGGATATGATTACGGACATGACGAGGAGTCTCGAAATGGTCGAGACATAAAGATTGATATAGTGGACGGATATATTTGGACACCGGAAAGGTTCCGGAGAAGTTTGGAGCCCCGGGAGGTTACCGGAACCCCCCGGGAGGTATATGGGCCTTATTGGGCCCATGTAGGAGGAAGAGAGAAGGAGCAAGGGAGGGGGGCGCGCCCCCCCAAGCCCAATCCGAATTGGGGAGGGGGGCCGGCCCCCCCTTTCCTTTCTCCTTCCCCCTCTTCCTATTACTACTACTAGTACTACTTCCTAATACTAGTACTCTTTCCTTCCCCCTCCAAATAAGATAAGGAAAAGAGAGGGAAACCTACTTGGAGTAGGTTTCCCCCTCCTCATGGCGTGCCCCCCCTAGGGCCGGCCACCTCCTCCCTCCCTCCTTTATATACGGGGGTAGGGGGGCACCCTAGAACACACAAGTTGATCATTGATCGTTCCTTAGCCGTGTGCGGTGCCCCCCTCCACGATATTACACCTCGGTCATATTGTAGCGGTGCTTAGGCGAAGCCCTGCAACAGCAGAACATCAAGATCGTCACCACGCCGTCGTGCTGACGGAACTCCCCCTCGGTGCCTCTGCTGGATCGGAGATCGAGGGTGCGTCATCGAGCTGTACGCGTGTCAAGAACTCGGAGGTGCCGGAGTAACGGTACTTGGATCGGTTGAACCAGAGGACGTACGACTACTTCCTCTACGTTGCGTCAACGCTTCCGCTTCGGTCTATGAGGGTACGTAGAAAACACTCTCCCCTCGTTGCTATATCATCACCATGATCTTGCGTGTGCGTAGGAAATTTTTTGAAATTACTACGTTCCCCAACAGTAGTACTAGTATATACCGCATCATTCTTTGATCCTTCTTACTACTCCGACATGTGGAAGAGCCAGCATCCGGGTCGACGTGTCATGCACCAGATTAGAGCGCGGAACGGAAGGGGGGCATCACCCCCGTCGGAGCGCCCGTAATTCATGACTATAGTGAGTGGTCATATCACAAGTCTTTCCAGCAGTAACACGCCGTCAAATCGCACAGCCCGACCTTTCCAGCAGTATGTTTGAGAATCCGCCACTTGCTCACCCTCCTCGCCTCTCTGTCAAACCGCCTACCCAAAAACTGCTGCGCGTACTGCCCAGGAAAAGCCCCGCCCTCAACTTTTAACTACGCGAAAATAGTTCAAGCTTGTTCGTTCTATATAAATACTTACTGTATGTTTATTCACCCATGGGGTTGTTCAATGAATGGAGGGGCGGGGAGCACAACTGAACAGTACTAGTACTACTAGTAGTAAGTAGGAGTCATATAGTAGTCACCTTAAATAGAGAGTTTCTTTTCTTTAATGCCACGTACACAAATTGAAAGGCTTGTTGTGGAGAGAAAAAGATAATCACTCGACTATATATGTACGCAGGGGCCTGAGTGCTTGCTTTACTAGGGTTGCTCTCTTCATTCTCTCATCCTCTCCAGATATAAACAAGACAGCGGTAGCAACATTTTCTCTCTGCTCACCGCTGGTCACAGATCCGGCCGGATCCCTTCGGCCGGTGTGTGTAGAGGACTAAAAGGTGCATCATTCACGCGGCCATCACCATCGAGGGAGGAAACCCACAGCTGCCGGAGGGGCCCGATCCTCTGCTCGTGCCGTTCTCTCCGACACAGCGCCGTCTCGGGAGGTCCTCCGACCCTTCTTCCTCCCTGCCGTATTGTCCGCAGATCCGACCTGCCGCTGCCGACATCCCGGCGATCCTCAGGTATAAGTTCTTCGAAAGCGGCCTTGCTCTACTGCCCCAGCTCCCCACGTGTCTGCATGTGCATCTTTTTCTACTCCCATCAGCTCTTCCAAAACCACCTAAATTTTTAGTATTATTAGAGGTAAAGCTACTTCATGCATTCGAATCTAGGGCTTTGTTCAAACAATGAAGAAAGGAGGGGAAGTTGTAGCATGAATCTAGGACTTGATTCAAAGAGGAAATAATATGGTGAAAGTAGTAGAGAGGGATACCCAACCGGTCTCTTGGTTGAAAAGGGAAATAATGGGAAAACGCAGTACAAACTGGATAAGGAACAAATCTATTATTGGTTGAAAAAAGGATAGAAAGTGGCGGCTGGTGGACAAGTCAGAAGAGTATGTACAGGATTAGATTTGCTGCCCTCACATAGTAAAAGGTCTCCAGGATTAGAATTGCTGCCCTCACATAGTAAAAGGTCTCAGGATTAGATTTGCTGCCCTCACATAGTAAAAGGTCTCAGGATTAGATTTTCTGCCCTCACATAGTAAAAGGTCTCCAGGATTAGATTTGTTGCCCTCACATAGTACAAGCTCTCCAGGATTGGGTTTGCTTCCCTCACATAGCATGAACAAACTCGGCATCACCACTTTATGCCTCCTTGTAGGTACATTGTGCTGATGCGTCCACTGTCGCATGTCCTTATACCAACCTTTTGTTGTTGTTAATGTAAGGGCGCATGTAAAATGAAGCGATCACACTGTTACCTTAGGGACATGTCTAACCAGTGTTATTGTTAATCTAATGCCTCCAGTGATAAGATGCAAATTAAACTGTGTTACAAATGGCACTCCTGCTATTTTCCCCAGTATGATAAGTAAGTTGCTCCTTTACGTTGCTGAGTGTCCTGGTGTCCCCACAATCCCATGCCCTTAAACCAACTCTTTAGCTGCTGTTGATTTACTATGTCTGGTAAACAAGCAATGTCACCATTAAAGTAATCCCGTATTTGAGGAATCTCATTATTGATCGTAATGCTTCTGGTAACATGAAGCATTGCTGACGTTTTAAAATTTCTACTGTCCTTGCGTGATTGCCATGAACATAATTAAGATGCTTATTTTCATTTTGTATATGTTTCGTATATTCTTATTGACCAGCAACTGTTTACTTTCTATCTTTTTGTGCAGATAGGGATATCCATTTCACCTTGTTGCTATTGTGACCTTTTGGTGAACTGCAATAAACACTTTTTTTGGAATGAGTGTCTTGTGCAGTTCAACTAAAATGTCACATGGGCAACATCTCTCAATTTTGGTGGAACTGCACAAAATGGTGATTGGAGTTTCCAAAATCTCTGTCAAGTTCTGCTGGTAATCTCGTGCAACATTTTATTAGCCTTTGCAAGATGAGCCGTTGATACGTCTCTGACGTATCTATAATTTTTGATTGTTCCATGCTATTATATTACCCGTTTTGGATGTTTATGGGCTTTACTTTACACTTTTATATCATTTTTGGGACTAACCTACTAACCGGAGGCCCAACCCGAATTGCTATTTTTTCCTATTTCAGTGTTTCGAAGAAAACGAATATCAAACGGAGTCCAAACAGAATGAAACCTTCGTGAGCGATCTTTTTGGAACAAACATGATTCAGAGGACTTGGAGTGGAAGTCAAGAAACAAAGGAGGCGGCCACGAGGGTGCCCGGCGTGCCCCCCACCCTCGTGGGCCCCTTGAGCATCCACCGACCTACTTCTTCCTCCTATATATACCCATGTACCCTGAAAACATCAGAAGCGACCATGAAAAACTATTTCCACCGCTGTAACCATCTGTATCCATGAGATCCCATCTTGGAGCCTTTGCTGGTGCTCCGCCGGAGGGGGAATCGACCACGGAGGGCCTCTACATCATCTCCAAGGCCTCTCCGATGAGTTGTGAGTAGTTTACCACAGACCTTCGGGTCCATAGTTATTAGGTAGATGGCTTCTTCTCTCTCTTTGAATCTCAATACAAAGTTCTCCTTGATCTTCTTGGAGATCTATTCGATGTAACTCTTTTTGCGGTGTGTTTGTCGAGATCCGATGAATTGTGGGTTTATGATCAAGTTTATCTATGAGAAATATTTGAATCTCCTCTGAATTCTTTTATGTGTGATTAAGTTATATTTGCAAGTCTCTTTGAATTATCAGTTTGGTTTGGCGTACTAGATTGATCTTTCTTGCAATGGGAGAAGTGCCTAGCTTTGGGTTCAATCTTGCGATGTCCTTTCCCAGTGACAGCAGGGGTAGCAAGGCACGTATTGTATTGTTTCCATCGAGGATAAAAAGATGGGGTTTATATCATATTGCATGAGTTTATCCCTCTACATCATGTCATCTTTCTTAATGTGTTACTTTGTTCTTATGAACTTAATACTCTAAATGCATGCTGGATAGCGGTCGATGTGTGGAGTAATTGTAGTAGATGCAGGCATGAGTCAGTCTACTTGTCATGGATGTGATGCCTATATACATGATCATGCCTAGATAATCTCATAATTATTCGCTTTTCTATCAATTGCTAGACAGAAATTTGTTCACCCACCGTAATACTTATGCTATCTTTAGAGAAACCACTAGTGAAACCTATGGCCCCTGGGTCTATCTTTTATCATATAAGCTTTCAATCTACTTTTATTTGCATCTTTACTTTTCAAATCTATATTACAAAATACCAAAAATATATTTATATTATCATATTATCTCTATCAAATCTAACTTTTGCAAGTGGCCGTGAAGGGATTGACAACCCCTTTATTGCGTTGGTTGCGAGTTCTTGTTTGTTTGTGTAGGTGCATGGGACTTTTGAGGAGCCTCCTACTGGATTGATACCTTGGTTCTCAAAAACTGAGGGAAATACTTACGCTACTTTGCTGCATCACCCTTTCCTCTTCAAGGAAAACCAACGCAAGCTCAAGATGTAGCAAGAAGGATTTCTGGCGCAGTTGCCGGGGAGGTCTTTGCTCAAGTCAAGACATAACAAGTACCCATCACAAACTCATCTCCCTCGCATTAGATTATTTGCCATTTGCCTCTCTTTTCCTCTGCCCCACCCCTTGTCGTTTTATTCGCCCTCTCTTTCCCAATCTCCTCTCTCTTTCACTTGCATTTTTGTTTGCTTGTGTGTTGAATTGCTTGACGCGATGGCGCAAGATAATACCAAATTGTGTGACTTTTCCAATACCAATAATAATGATTTCTTAGTACTCTGGTTTCTCCTCTTAATGATGTTGAGTCTTGTGAAATCAATGCTGCTTTGTTGAATCTTGTTATGAAAGATCAATTCTCCGGCCTTCCTAGTGAAGATGCTGCTACCCATCTAAACAACTTTGTTGATTTGTCTGAGATGCAAAAGAAGAAATATACGGATAATGATATTGTTAAACTGAAGTTATTTCCGTTTTCACTTAGAGATCATGCTAAAGTTTGGTTTTCATCTTTGCCTAAGAATAGTATTGATTCATGGAATAAGTGCAAAGATGCTTTTATCTGTAAGTATTTTCCTCCCGCTAAGACCATCTCTCTTAGGAATGATATTATGAATTATAAACAACTTGATCATGAGCATGTTTCCCAATCTTGGGAAAGAATGAAATTGATGATTCGCAATTGCCCTACTCATGGTTTGAATTTATGGATGATCACACAAAAAAATTATGCTGGATTGAATTTTGCTTCTAGAAATCTTTTAGATTCAGCGCGGGAAGCACTTTTATGGAAATAACCTTAAGAGAAGCTACTAAACTCCTTGATAACATTATGGCTAATTATTCTCAATGGCACACCGAAAGATCTACTAGTAAAAAAGTGCATGCTATAGAAGAAATTAATGTTTTGAGTGGAAAAATGGATGAACTTATGAAATTATTTGCTACTAAGAGTACTTCTATTGATCCCAATGATATGCCTTTGTCTACTTTGATTGAGAATAATAATGAATCTATGGATGTGAATTTTGTTGGTAGGAATAATTTTGGTAACAATGCTTATAGAGGAAACTTTAATCCTAGACCGTTCCCTAGTAATTTCTCTAATAATTATGGAAATTCCTACAATAATTCTTATGGTAATTTTAATAAGATGCCCCCTGATTTTGAGAATAGTGTTAAAGAATTTATGATCTCTCAAAAGAATTTTAATGCTTTGCTTGAAGAAAAATTGCTTAAAGTTGATGATTTGGCAAGGAACATTGATAGACTTTCGCTTGATGTTGATTCTTTGAAACTTAGATCTACTCCTCCTAAGCATGATATCAATGAGTCTCTCAAAGCTATGAGAATTTCCATTGATGAGTGCAAAGAAAGAACCGCTAGATTGCGTGCTAAGAAAGATTGCTTTGTAAAGGCGTGTTCTTCTAGTTTCCATGAAAATAATGATGAAGATATAAAAGTTATTGATGTGTCCCCTATTAAATCTTTGTTTTGCAATATGAATCTTAATAATGATGGGACTAGAGATGAGTCAACTTTAGTTAAAAGGCGTCCCAATGATTCAGAGTTCTTAGATCTTGATGCTAAATTTGGTAAAAGTGGGATTGGAGAGGTCAATACTTTATATAGCATTGAACCCACTACCTTGGATTTCAAGGAATTCAATTATGATAATTGTTCTTTAGAAGATTGTAGTTCCTTGTTGCAATCCGTGTTAAATTCTCCTCATGCTTATAGTCAAAATAAAGCTTTTACCAAACATATTATTGATGCCTTGACGCAATCTTATGATGAAAAACTTAATTTGGGAGTTTCTATGCCTAGAAAACTTTATGTGATATTCTAGGTTTCCATGATCTTGATGATTGCTCTTTTTTGCACCTTGCGGATTCCACCATTAAAAAGCCAATGGGAAGGATCAATGATGTTCTTATTGTTGCAAATAGGAATTTGGTGCCCGCGGTTTTTATCGTTCTTGATATAGATTGCAATCTTTCTTGTCCTATTATTCTTGGTAGACCTTTCCTTAGAACAATTGGTGCGATTATTGATATGAAGGAAGGGAATATTAGATTCCAATTTCCATTAAGTAAAGGCATGGAGCACTTTCCAAGAAATAAAGTTAAATTACCTTATGAATCTATCATACGAGCTACTTATGAATTGAGTGCCAAAGATGGCACTACTTAGATCTATCCTCACTTTTATGCCTAGCTAGGGGCGTTAAACGATAGCGCTAGTTGGGAGGCAACCCAATTTTATTTTTGTTTTTTGTTTTTGTTTATGTTTAGTAATAAATTTTGGATCTACCTTCCGTTTAGATGTGTTTTCATGTTTTAATTAGTGTTTGTGCCAAGTAGAACCTATAGGATAACCTATGGTGATAGTTAATTTGATTCTACTGAAAAACAGAAACTTTGCATGCACAAAAATAATTTTAGTAATTCACAGAAACGTGATTTTTCGTTGATTTTTTTCTGTAGATCAATAGACAAATGGCCCAGGAATTCCTATTTTGGTAGGATGTTTAGAGTTCCAGAAGTATTCGAGAGTTACATATTCCTACAGACTGTTCTGTTTTTTGGCAGATTCTGTTTTTCGTGTGTTGTTTGCTTATTTTGATGCATCTATGGCTAGTATGTAGGGTATGAACCATAGAGAAGTTCGAATACAGTAGGTTTAACACCAATATAAATAAAGAATGAGTTCATTACAGTACCTTATGTGGTGGTTTTTCTTTCTTGCACTAACGGAGCTTATGAGATTTCCTGTTGAGTTTTGTGTTGTGAAGTTTTCAAGTTTTGGGTAAAGATTTGATGGACTATGGAATGAGGAGTGGCAAGAGCCTAAGCTTGGGGATGCCCATGGCACCCCAAGATATTTAAGGATAACCAAAAGCCTAAGCTTGGGGATGCCCCGGAAGGCATCCCCTCTTTGGTCTTCGTCTATCGGTAACTTTACTGGGAGCTATATTTTTATTCGCCACATGATATGTGTTTTGCTTGGAGCGTCTTGTATGATATTAGTCTTTGATTTTTAGTTTACCATAATAATCCTTGCTGTACACACCTTTTGGGAGAAACTCACTTGATTGGAATTTATTAGAATACTCTATGTGCTTCACTTATATCTTTTGAGCTAGATAGTTTTTGCTCTAGTGCTTCACTTATATCTTTTAGAGCACGACGGTGGCTTAATTTTGTAGAAATTGTTAATCTCTCATGCCTCACTTATATTATTTTGAGAGTCTCTTAGAACAGCATGGTATTTGCTATGGTTATAAAATTGGTCCTAGAATGATGGGCATCCACGTTGGGTATAATAAAAACTATCATAGGAAGTGAATTGGATGCTATGATCAATTTGATACTTGATAATTGTTTTGAGATATGGAGGTAGTGATATTAGAGTCATGCTAGTTGGGTGATTATGAATTTAAAGAATGCTTGTGTTGAAGTTGGCAAGTCCCGTAGCATGCACGTATGGTAAAAGTTGTGTAACAAATTTGAAACATGAGGTGTTCTTAGATTGTGCATCCTTATGAGTGGCGGTCGGGGATGAGCGATGGTCTTTTCCTACCAATCTATCCCCCTAGGAGCATGCACGCAGTGCTTGGTTTTTGATGACTTGTAGATTTTTGCAATAAGTATATGAATTCTTTTTAACTAATGTTGAGTCCATAGATTATACGCACTCTCACCCTTCCATCATTGCTAGCCTCTTCGTTACCGTGCATTTCCCTTTCTCACCTTGAGAGTTGGTGCAAACTTCGCCGGCGCATCCAAACCCCGTGATATGATACGCTCTATCACACATAAACCTCCTTATATCTTATTCAAAACAGCCACCATACCTACCTATTATGGCATTTCCATAGCCATTCCGAGATATATTGCCATGCAACTTTCGATCCGTTCATCATCATGACACACATCATCATTGTCATATTGACTTGCATGATCATGTAGTTGACATCGTATTTGTGGAAAAGCCACCATGCATAATTTTACATACATGTCACTCTTGATTCATTGCCCATCCGGGTAAACCGCCGGAGGCATTCATATAGAGTCATATCTTGTTCTAGTATTGAGTTGTAATTCATGAGTTGTAAATAAATAGAAGTGTGATGATCATCATTATTGAGCATTGTCCCCAAATAAAAAAAGGCCAAATAGAAAAAAGGAAAGGCCAAAAAAAGAGAAAGGCCAAAAAAAAGAAAGGCCCAAAAAAAAGGGGGCAATGTTACTATCTTTTTCCCACACTTGGGCTTCAAAGTAGCACCATGTTCTTCATATAGAGAGTCTCATATGTTGTCACTTTCATATACTAGTGGGAATTTTTCATTATAGAACTTGGCTTGTATATTCATACGATGGGCTTCCTCAAAATGCCCTAGGTCTTTGTGAGCAAGCAAGTTGGATGCACACCCACTAGTTTCTTTTGTTGAGCTTTCATACATTTATAGCTCTAGTGCATCCGTTGCATGGCAATCCATACTCCTCATGTTGACATCAATTGATGGGCATATCCATAGCCCGTTGATTATCCTCGTCAATGTGAGACTTTCTCCTTTTTTGTCTTCTCCACACAATCTCCATCATCATATTCTATTCCACCCATAGTGCTATATCCATGGCTCACGCTCATGTATTGCGTGAAAGTTGAAAAAGTTTGAGATTATTTAAGTACGAAACAATTGCTTGGCTTGTCATAGGGGGTGTGCAAGATGGGAGCATTTTTGTGTGACGAAAATGAAGCATGACTTAACTATATGATTTTGTAGGGATGAACTTTCTTTAGCCATGTTATTTTGTGAAGACATTGCTTTGATTAGTATGCTTGAAGTATTACTATTTCTTATGTCAATATGAACTTTTATTTTGAATCATTTGGATCTGAACATTCATGCCACAATAAAGAAAATTACATTGAGAATTATGCTTGGTAGCATTCCACATCAAAAATTCTATTTTTATCATTTACCTACTCGAGGACGAGCAGAAATTAAGCTTGGGGATGCTTGATACGTCTCCAACGTATCTATAATTTTTGATTGTTCCATGCTATTATATTACCCGTTTTGGATGTTTATGGGCTTTACTTTACACTTTTATATCATTTTTGGGACTAACCTACTAACCGGAGGCCTAGCCCGAATTGCTATTTTTTTGCCTATTTCAGTGTTTCGAAGAAAACGAATATCAAGCGGAGTCCAAACGGAATGAAACCTTCGGGAGCAATCTTTTTGGAACAAACATGATCCAGAGGACTTGGAGTGGAAGTCAAGAAACAAAGGAGGCGGCCACGAGGGTGCCCGGCGTGCCCCCCACCCTCATGGGCCCCTCGAGCGTCCACCGACATACTTCTTCCTCCTATATATACCCATGTACCCTGAAAACATCAGAAGCAACCATGAAAAACTATTTCCACCACCGTAACCTTCTGTATCTGCGAGATCCCATCTTGGAGCCTTCGCCGGCGCTCCGTCGGAGGGGGAATCGACCACGGAGGGCCTCTACATCATCTCCAAGGCCTCTCTAATGAGTTGTGAGTAGTTTACCACAGACCTTCGGGTCCATAGTTATTAGCTAGATGGCTTCTTCTCTCTCTTTGAATCTCAATACAAAGTTCTCCTTGATATTCTTGGAGATCTATTTGATGTAACTCTTTTTGCGGTGTGTTTGTCGAGATTCGATGAATTGTGGGTTTATGATCAAGTTTATCTATGAGAAATATTTGAATCTCCTCTGAATTCTTTTATGCGTGATTAAGTTATCTTTGCAAGTCTCTTCAAGTTATCACTTTGGTTTGGCCTACTAGATTGATCTTTCTTGCAATGGGAGAAGTGCTTAGCTTTGGGTTCAATCTTGTGGTGTCCTTTCCCAGTGACAGTAGGGCAGCAAGGCACGTATTGTATTGTTGCCATCGAGGATAAAAAGATGGGGTTTATATCATATTGCATGAGTTTATCCCTCTACATCATGTCATCTTTCTTAATGCGTTACTCTGTTCTTATGAACTTAATACTCTAGATGCATGCTGGATAGCGGTCGATGTGTGGAGTAATAGTAGTAGATGCAGGCAGGAGTCGGTCTACTTGTCACAGACGTGATGCCTATATACATGATCATGCCTAGATAATCTCATAATTATTCGCTTTTCTATCAATTGCTCGACAGTAATTTGTTCACCCACCGTAATACTTATGCTATCTTGAGAGAAGCCACTAGTGAAACCTATGGCCCTCGGGTCTATCTTTTATCATATAAGCTTTCAATCTACTTTTATTTGCATCGTTACTTTTCCAATCTATATTACAAAATACCAAAAATATATTTATCTTATCATATTATCGCTATCAGATCTAGCTTTCGCAAGTGGCCATGAAGGGATTGACAACCCCTTTATTCCGTTGGTTACGAGTTCTTGTTTGTTTGTGTAGGTGCGTGGGACTTTTGAGGAGCCTCCTACTGGATTGATACCTTGGTTCTCAAAAACTGAGGGAAATACTTACGCTACTTTGCTGCATCACCCTTTCCTCTTCAAGGAAAATCAACGCAAGCTCAAGATGTAGCGACCGTCACTGTCACCACAGTGGCACTTTATTTTAGTGGAACTGCACAAAAGGATAAGAAAATTATAGTTGCACCTTACATGAGCCGGACAGCCAACCTTAATGTTCCTCAATTTTAGTGCAACTACTAAAGAAGTACCTGCCAGCTCACGAGAGAAAGTACTTCTTGCTAGCTGAATGATGCAATCTTTGCTTCATTTCAGGTGAACTGCAGAAAAAGGCGCATGAATTGAATCATGGAGTTGGAGGTTGACCTCATCCGAGTGGAGCTGCAGGTTGAGTTCAAGGAGGCCACTATTAAAGTGAAATCATGCTCTTGCTGTTTGTGTTGTGCAAACATGAATGCTCAACTACATATGTTGTGACGGTCAAGAGCATTCGCCAAGTTCTTCGATTGTATGACATGGCTAGCCAAGATGGATTTAATCCCGATATTCACTTTCTCAAAAGGCTCTAATGGGTTGGTTCTGAATCTTGCAAGCTGGGAATCAATGAGATGTGTAGGGATCTTTGTTGTACTTATTATTTGAATCTTATTTGTTAGTTCTGAATCATGCAAGCTGGGAATCAATGAGATGTGTAGGCATCTTTGTTGTACTTATTATTTGGATCTTATTTGTTGGTTTTGAATCTTGCAAGCTGGGAATCAATGAGATGTGTAGGCATCTTTGTTGTACTTATTATTTGAATCTTATTTGTTGGTTCTGAACCTTGCAAGCTGGGAAACACGGCATGATGATGCAGAGGACAACAACCATAACAAACAGTTCAAACTTGGTAGTATTAAATTTGTGAAAGTGCGACAAATGTGTTGATAGTGTGCGTCCTAAGAATAATAATTCTAATTGTTGTGCATGTTGATCATGTAGCACTGATAGAATGAGCCAATGCATTGCTTGTTTTAAGTATAAAGTTCTATTAAAGCTAATTAAATTTAAGTAAAGTGACCACTAACTCCTGTTATTACAGTACCAATACAGACCCGCTCGTGAACCGACGTGTGGCCGGAGTAGGTTTCTTAATGGAGGCGTTTGAATGCGCTGAGGGTGCATCTTCTGCTGGGCGTGCAGCGGACGAGGGAGGGGTAGTAACTGTTGTCGCGTGTACACACTCAGTTTACTGTTGAATCCAGTTCCCCAAGAGCTGAAAAACGAACTATTGCCGCCGCCTACACACTCGTTCATTTGAAGAGACTCCAATGGCAATCCGAGGGGTGAGCCTGCTGGATATGGACTTCAGCAAGGAGTTCCCCTTTTAGTTCGCTGTTCAGTCTTATGGTTGCACCAAGTTGAATGTGATGTACACCAATGATCCGGACTCGGTGAAGCTCTGCCTCGCCGAGTTCAAGCAGTACCTACATGACGAGAAAGCACAAGGTTGCAGGACTAGACCTTGTGCCCATCCATTCGTCTCCTGACAGGGACCAGCGGATCGCTGTCGCCCAGGTATGTGTGCGGGACGAGGTTCTCATCTACCACTTCTGTAGGGCCATGAGAGGTTCTGGAGCATTCGCCCGGTTCATCGGTAGCGCCGACTGCACCTTCGCTACGGTGGAGAGAAGGAAGAATGCGACGATTCGGCCATCTGGTGCAACAAGCTTGTCGGCATCCAGAAGCAATACAAGATCATCAGCAACGTGCAGGAGAAGGACTCCGTGGTTGACCTCGCTGAGACCATCATCGACCCCTGATACGCCAACATGAAAGAAGACAACGATACCAAGGACCTGAACACGTGGGAGGTACCTCTGAATCTAGCCTACATAACCTACGCGGCCAAGGACGCATATGCATGCTACGACATGTACAGGCAGATCTTGGACATGAGGGTCTATCTGCTTCCCGTAACCGACGAGTACACGGACAGCCGCAGCATCATGATCAAGCGTGCCAGGAAGGTCTAGATGTTGTACTTTATCTGTTTATAAGCACCTTTATCATCTGAGTGTTTCATGCATTAGCCTATGTGTCGTAATTATCTGTTTTGTCCAAAATATTTCTTTTAAGAACCCATTAACATGTTTGCTTTTTTAGTGGCTATTTGCTTATGTATGTAACTAGTTCACTTGTCCGTTAAAAAAACTAGTTCACTCGGATGTCGTGCTTTGAATCTCCTTCCTCCCAACATATTCCCCTCCTTAGGTGGACCCAGCAGGTCTCGTACACAGACATATGGGACCAACCACCTACCCATTTGTATTTATTTATTTTGTTCAATCTTTCGTCCTCTTCCTATACAACGGTTGGCCATCATACCCTATGGCGTTGGCTAGGCCATCCCTCTACTACCACACATTATCCGGCGACGGCAGCTCCATCAGCCCACCCTACACCCGAACAAGTCAACCCTCGTACTCCCCTCCGCCTGCATCTTCCCCTGCTCCGGTTCATTCGGACCGAGGTCTTGACGTCGTCCTCTGCCTTGGTGCTCTAGCCGCGGCGCCGCCGTCTGTTGTTCTCAGCAAAACAAGAGGAATCGAGAGACAACTGTTCGTCGAGAGGCTGACAGTCCCGGGCCCACCAAGTCCATGGCCTAGGTTTTGTTGTTTAACATGGGCAGCCCACGACATGTTTCAACATTTTTTGGATCCAGCAGGTATCAAGCGGCCTCTGGGCCTCCCAACCTAGCTTGTCTATAACATCAGCAGCCCAGTTTTTTGTGATTTGCCAAGTAAGTCACTTTGTCAGGCCTGTTGGGCTGCAAATCTTTCAAGATGAGGAGAGCTTCATTTGGTTGGCCGAGAAAATGGCCTATTAGTAAGGAGAAATGGGTTGTGCATTTTTAAAACACATCAAACCAGCAATTAGTTTCAAATTTCTTTTTTTTCATTTCGAGATTTTAAATTGCATTGATTTTTATGCATGGACAATTTGTTGGATTTTATATTGATATACATTTATTTTCAAAATCAGTTTGAATGTGACTCAAAATTTCGGAATTAAAAACAGTCCGGACCGCACCGAAATATGCAAAAATTCATATAATTTTTTAACCGTGGCCACAATATGGGTTGTAATGCTAACAAAAAGAATATGGGCTCCAAAAAAACCTTAAGAATTAGCAAATGGGTTGTAAAATATTAGAAATAATGGCAGATGGGTTGTATGTTGTTTTCCACAGATTTGTGGCTTTCCTAAAAAAGGTTGACGCACAAGCAGTGACTGTTGGATTTCCATCCAACGGCCGTCGTGCTTCTTCAATCTCTGCTCTTCCTGCTCTAGCCGCTCAAACAAGCGCCAGCGGGACTGCCTGCTCCCTCCTCCCCGCGGCTGGTTGTGCTGCCGCGCAGGCCTCACCACCCCACCGTACTCCCATCGCTGGCCTAGCCATCCCTCTACTCACCCACACCTGATGTTATTCTCCAGCGACGGCAGACGAACCAGTAAACCCTCGTACAGTCATACTCCCCTCCGCGTGGGAAACAACTGCCGAGTCTTCCCTGCCTCTGTGTCATTCCCTTCCTAGGCCTCGCCGTCGTCCACCGCCTTGGTGCTATTGGCGCGGCCTGGTCAACGTGGTCAACGACCGACATGCATCAGAAGTGGAATGTACGTGGAGAGGCTGACAGCTGGGTCCACGGTCGCACGCAAGGAAATGCCTCCTTATTACGCGCAAAATAACGATTCCTCCACCTGACATCGGGGACCCATCGAAAGGGCCTCTGTATTTCGTGAAAAAAATGTTACCACCGCTGACAGCTTGGACCCACCAGCTATATCTTCGCACGCAAGGAAGTGCCTCCTTATTACGCATAAAAAAATGAATACTCCCCCTGCTAGCTGGGACCCAGTATAGTGGCAGGCTGACTTGTAGGCCTACTAAGTTGACGGGGACGGAGGGCTTTGTCAACTTAGTCAATATGCACAATTCTAGCTCCAGTGACCGTACGATGTCCATCCAATGGTTGTAGTGCTTCTTCAACCTCTGGTCTTCTTGCTCCAGCCGCCCAAACCAGAGCCGGTCGTGCCTCGTGCTCCTGCTTCCCATGGACGGCTGCGATGCAGCGGAGGCCTCACCGTCCCCTACTACTCCCATCGCTGGCCAGGCCATTCCTCTACTCACCCACACCCCCTGTTATTCTGCGGCGACGGCAACCTCACACCACAGTGAACCAGTTGTCGGTGTCAAACCCGGCGGATCTCGGGTAGGGGGTCCCGAACTGTGCGTCTAAGGCTAATGGTAACAGGAGGCGGGGGACACAATGTTTACCCAGGTTCGGGCCCTCTTGATGAGGTAATACCCTACATCCTGCTTGATTGATCTTGATGATATGAGTATTACAAGAGTTGATCTACCACGAGATCGTAGAGGCTAAACCCTAGAGGCTAGCCTATGATTATGATTGTTGTTGTCCTACGGACTAAACCCTCCGGTTTATATAGACACCGGAGGGGGCTAGGGTTACATAGAGTCGGTTACAAAGAAGGAAATCTACATATCCGAATCGCCAAGCTTGCTTTCCACGCAAAGGAGAGTCCCACCCGGACACGGGACAAAGTCTTCAATCTTGTGTCTTCATAGTCCAACAGCCCGGTACAAGTACATAGCCCGGCTGTCCGAGGACCCCCTAATCTAGGACTCCCTTAGTAGCCCCTGAACCAGGCTTCAATGACGATGAGTCCGGTGCGCAGATCGTCTTCGGCATTGCAAGGCGGGTTCCTTCTCCGAATATTCCAAGGTAGATTTTGAACACATGAATTGTGTTCGGCTCTGCAAAACAATTTCCACATACCATCGTAGAGAGCACAATATTCCACAAATCTAATCTGCTGACAACTTTTCATAGCGTGACATCACGCCACGACCCGGTTATTATACGAACCGTTTTTCTCAACCTGCTACCACACATATCGCGCGGCAGTTTTATTGGCAAGTCTTGTCGAAGCAGAGATCGTGTCCCCTTATCATGGGATTCTCATCAATATGGGTGTGGGTAACCCAACCGTGCCATTAACGCGGTGCTTGGGGAATAAGCCTGTTTACCGGGCAAGTGGGGAGGCGCAGGATCCCTGCTGCCTTTATAAGGAGATAAGGGCTCCCCCCTTTTCACCCACGCCTTCTTCTTTCTCCGCTTGTCCCTTTTCTCTCGCTCGATCTCCAGCGCTCAAGCGTTCGTCTTCTCTGCCACCAAGGCCCTCCGAAAATGTCCGGATCCGGAGCAGGAGGCAAGTGGATGGCCTCTACCGTCTGGGAGAAGGATATCAAAAGGCTTCGGGAGGCCGGGTATCTGGCCAAGAAAATCAGTCATTGTCTCCCGACGGAGGGACAGATCATCCCAACCCCGGAACCCCATGAGAGGGTTGTATTCCTCCCTCACTTTGTCTGCGGGCTAGGGTTTCCCCTCCACCCATTCGTTCACGGCATCATGTATTACTACGGGATTGATTTTCATGATCTATCCCCAAATTCCTTCCTCAACATCTCGGCATTCATCATCGTGTGCGAGGCCTTTCTCCGCATCTCACCACACTTTGGCTTATTGCTGAAGATTTTTAATGTGAGGCCCAAGGTAGTGAGCGGTGAGCACGCTGAGTGCGGAGGTGCCATGGTGAGCAAGATGCCCAACATCACATGGCCATCAGGTACTTTCAATGATTCTGTCAAAGGGTGGCAACAACAGTGGTTCTATGTCGCTGAGCTGCGCGACCCAAAATGGGCCGCAGCTCCCATATTCCGATCTGGGGCTCCCCTGCGGCTTACATCCTGGCCCAAGAAGGGCCTGAACTGGTCTTCGTCCGACAAACTGTCGGTGCTCCAGATGCGCGTCAAGGATATGGAAGACAAGAACATCAAACTTGTCAATGTAGTCCAGGTGATGTTAGTTCGCCGGATTCTTCCTTGTCAACGTAGGGCTTGCAATTTATGGGAATTCGACTCGGCCAAGCACTAGACCCTGCTAGAGCTCTTTGGCTCCTTGCACAAAGACATCTGGAAGGTGCTTTTCAAGTCCGCAAATCATGGCCGGACTCAGCCGAGGACCGCGGGTACCAACTGTCCCACCCTGCAAGTTCGGTAAGTCATTGTATGTTTGCAAGTCATATGTTTTACTCCCATAACCCAAGGGAAATGCTTAATGTGTTTTCCACAACTCTCCTAGGGCTGGACGAAGAAGGCAGGGCGGATCTATTGTCCGGCCCCACTGCCAAAAGAACCGGCCGGCCCAGTTCTGACGAAGATGCTGGTCCCAGCGCCCTACAAGGCACCGAAGAAGAAGGCCAAGAAGGAGGCCAAAAAGACCAGGGGTGGCCTTCGTCGCCGTGGCATTTCAAACACAATATCCAAAGACTCTGATGCCCACTCTTCCTTCAGAGAGGTCGAGGAAGAGGAGGAAGACCAATCCCCAGTGAGGGGAAGAAAGAAAAGGACGGCCTCCACATCCTTGGAGGCCGATGAGGGAGTCCTGGATAAGGGGGTATCCAGACAGCCGGACTATATACTTTGGCCGGACTGTTGGACTATGAAGATACAAGACTCGAGACTTCATCCCATGTCCGGATGGGACTCTCCTTTGCGTGGAAGACAAGCTTGGCGATCCAGATGTTAGATCTCCTTCTTTGTAACCGACTCTGTGTAACCCTAGCCTCCTTCGGTGTCTATATAAACCGGAGGGTTTAGTCCGTAGGAAGAGGACAATCAGAATCATAGGCTAGCTCCTAGGGTTTAGCCTCTACGATCTCATGGTAGATCAACTCTTGTAATACTCATATCATCAAGATCAATCAAGCAGGAAGTAGGGTATTACCTCCATCGAGAGGGCCCGAACCTGGGTAAAACATCATGTCCCCTGCCTCCTGTTACCATTAGCCTTAGACGCACAGTTCGGGACCCCCTGCCCGAGATCCGCCGATTTTGACACCGACATTGGTGCTTTCATTGAGAGTTCCTCTGTGTTGTCGCAGCAAGGCTCGATGGCTCCTTCAATCATCAACAACAATGCGGTCCAGGGAGAGACTTTTCTCCCCGGACAGATCTTTGTGTTTGGCGGCTTCGCACTGCGGGCCAATTCGCTTGGCCATCTGGAGCAGATCGACAGCTACGCCCCTGGCCATCAGGTCAGGTTCGGAAAGTTGAACTACACGGCCGATATCCATGGAGACTTGATCTTCGATGGATTCAGGCCTACGCCAGGAGCGCCAAACAGTCACGATGAGCACGGCTTAGACCTGCTGTCAGACAATATTCGGGATATCGCACTTGTAGTAGCTATGGACCTAAATCCGGGGCAGATCGCGTCGTCCGAGGACGGGTGGATAGACCCCGACACGGAGGCCGCATACTCATCGACGTTGGAGCCGAACACAGACTCCACCTCTAAGGAAATCTGTGTCGCCGGACCCCCGGACTTGTTCCCGGCTGTAGGTCCAGGACCGCGCGCATCCGTACCCATCGAAGCTGATTGGACACCAATCATGGAGTTCACCGTCGCGGATATCTTTCAGCGCCCACCCTTTGGTGACGTGCTAAACTCTTTAAGGTCTCTCTCTTTGTCAGAGGACTCTTGGCCGAACTATGTCCGGCTCGAGGGGGATTCGGATGATGAAGAAAATCTCCGCCCACCCATGACCCACTTAATAGCCACTGTCGATAACGTAATAGACATGCTTGACTTCGACTCCGATGACACTGACAGTATGACCGTCGGCGCAGGGGGCGATTTGGAACCACCGCCCACGGGGCGCTGGACTGCCACCTCATCATATGATATATACATGGTGGACATGCCTAAGGAGGACAATGGCGACAAAAAGGATAAAATAGAGGATAAAACCCCTGGACAAAAGCCAAAACGACGGCGCAGATGCCGCTCTAAGTCCAGCCATAGTAAAAATAGCGATAATAGCGCTAGAAAAATCGACCCCAGTCAACTCCAAAGGCAACAACAACCATATGGACCCAGCGATTGAGCAGGACGAGCCAGGTCACACCAAACACACCGGAGCAGACGCCTGATCACAGCGATCCTGAGGGCCGAACTCATCAATCTGCCTCTGGTGAAGAGTACAGTCCGAACGATGATGCATTCATCATCCCGGAAAAATGTTTGGAACGAGATAACCCCCACAGAAGGCTTATGGCCACTGCGAGAAGCCTAAAGAAGCAGAAGCAAAGGCTTAAGGCCGCGCAGGAAATGCTCAACCACAGATGGAATAAAGTGCTAGACACTAAAGAAAAATATGGCGACGACCGCCACGCAAAGAGCTACCCAAAGCGTAAGCTGCTCCCAAAATTCGACGATGAGGCCATTCTACCGAAGAACAATATGGCCAGTAGGCCGGACCAACCACTTCATGGTCGCGATAGAGCAGCTACTGATGCTGCACTCAATTTACGTGAGCTCCTGGACAAAAAGGCCGGCGCGACCAAGTCCATCTATGGATCTAGAGGACATGCTCCGGCACAGGATTACGGTCACCAAAATGATCAGACTGATCAAATACCAGTTCGGAATCAACACCAGACACAACAATAGTCGACAGCATGCCACAACATGTCCAAATACAGAGGGGCTGCGCACCCTCTGTGCTTCACCGAAGAGGTACTGGATCACGAATTTTAACAGGGATTCAAACCCGTGAACATAGAGGCATATGACGGAACGATAGACCCTGGGGTCTGGATTGAGGATTTTATCCTTCATATCCACATGGCTCGTGGGGACGACCTCCACGCCATCAAATACATTACCCTCAAGTTGAAGGGGCCAGCTCGGCACTGGTTGAAAAGCCTCCCCAAAAATTCAATCGAAAGCTGGGAAGAACTTGAGGACGCTTTCAGGGCCAATTTTCAAGGGAACTATGTCCGACCTCCGGACGCTGACGATTTAAGTCACATAATACAACAGCCCGGGGAGTCCGCCCGTAAGCTTTGGAACAGATTTCTCACTAAGAAGAATCAAATTGTTGATTGCCCGGATGCCGAAGCCCTAGCGGCCTTCAAGCACATCATCCGAGACGGAGTGGCTCGTCAGACACCTCGGCCAAGAAAAGCCGAGGACAATGGCAGCCTTAACAAGCCTTATGAACCGCTTCTGCGTGGGTGAGGACAGCTGGTTGGCCCGGAGAGGCACCAGCGATCTGGGCACATCCGAAATTAGGGATGGCAATGGGAAGCCACGGCACAATAAAAACAAGCGTCGAAACAAGGAAGAAAGTCCAGACAACATGGCGGTCAACACCGGATTCAGGGGCTCTCGACCCGGTCAACAAAAGAAGCCATTTAAAGGCGGCAAAGAGGGACCGTCCGGCCTGAACAAAGTCCTGGACAGATTGTGCCAAATTCATGGCACCCCCAAAAAATCTGCGAACCACGCTCACAGAGAATGTTGGGTCTTTAAGAAGGTCGGCAAGTTAAATGCTGAACACAAGGGAAGGGAAACACCAAGTGAAGACAAGGATGAGCCTCGCCAGCCGAACACTGGGGGACAGAAAAAATTCCCACCAGAAGTAAAAACAGTAAACATGATCTACGCGACTCATATACCAATGAGAAGGCGCAAACGCGCGCTCAGAGACGTATACGCTGTAGAGCCCGTTGCCCCCAAACTCAACCCCTGGTCGGCCTGCCCGATCACTTTTGATCACAGGGACCACCCGAATGGTATCCGGCACGGAGGATCGGCCGCCTTGGTACTCGACCCAATAATCGATGCATACCATCTCACTCGTGTCCTCATGGACGGCGGCAATAGTCTCAATCTAATATATCAGGACACTGTCCGCAAGATGGGGATATACCCATCCAGAATAAGCCAAAGTAACACCACCTTTAAAGGGGTGATACCAGGCGTTGAGGCCCACTGCAGGGGCTCCCTCGTATTAGAGGTGACATTCGGTTCTCCCGAAAACTCCTAAAGTGAAGAATTACTCTTCGCCATAGCTCCCCTCCGAAGCGGTTATCATGCATTGCTCGGAAGAACGGCCTTCGCTCGCTTCAACGCAGTACCACACTACGCCTACCTTAAACTCAAGATGCCCGGTCCACGTGGCATCATCATCGTTAGCAGAAACACAGAGTGTTCCTTACGTGTGGAAGAGTGTGTGGCGGCTCTAGCAGCCGGACACTAAGTGGCCTCTCCTATCAGAACGCATGATTGGTCGTTAAGACCACGGACATGGTTAGACGAGTTCGGCGCACCACCGTCGGTAACAGCCCAGATAAAACCTGAGCTGGGTGTTATACACGTAATCCCATAGAGGGCATCAGGAGCTGTAAACATGCAATAAAGCCCACCCTTTGGCTTGACCTTATTGACATGCCAATGTCTTACACTTCTACTATCCATCGATAATAACCAACTCTTCGCACGCTTACGCCATACTATTTTACATGAGTTTTCCTTTTTACAGACACCATTCGTGCGACACTCTACCAGGACACGGCACAACGGAGACAAAGGCGCAGACATGCAGCAGGTCCCCGCTCAAAGGTTTCTCTTTAGATTAAGCCCCTATGTAAACCTTGTTTATTGTCTCTTGTTGCTTGACATCCCATGGGTACTCAATACACCCACAGGGGATACTGGCATTATTGGCATTTCGCCACGACAGACTAACGCACGTACCTGGAAATACAGGGTTCATAATCAAGGGCGCTACTCAGCCCAGTATATGTTACAAAGTCCGAATACCTTCAGGAGTGTTCGGCGTCGCAAGTTCGGCCTTATATGCATCAGCTCCGAATCATGTCTTTGGTCAAATGTTGGGTTTCCCCGGCTCCTGGGTTTGATGCCTTACATTCCTCTTCTATCGGCTAAGGCGGCCAAAGGAGAACTACTGAGATTGTGCCCTGGCTATTCCGAATGAGCACCTCAGTAGAGAAAGCTGAAAACTGATTGTCATGATATAGCGAGAGACTGGTCAACCACTCGAGGACTCATCAGAATCTTTGGGATTCCTCCGCATTAACGAAGGGCCGTTTCCCGGTCATGTACATACGCGCCCGTAGCCGGATGCACGCGAAGGTACAAGGGGCTACATAGTAGCCCCACCGTCAAACTCCTATGGCTAAGTGAAAGTGTTAAAGCTATATAGTCCGGTTGCCTAGTTCGACGTGCGATCACCTCCTTAATGGACCAAGACGTTGGATCAAGTGTGATTATGCACATTTTTTCAAACACCCCCGCATTGTAAGCGTGGGGGCTGAAGCCAACGTTTGTTAACTTTCAGGTTATATATATACATCAAACGGCCGCACAGGAGGCACAATAACACTTTCGGGTGAAAGTATAAACATAGCCTCTATAATAAAAATAGAATTGTTTTTACAATTGAACGACTTGTCGCTCGAACATGACACTCTTTGAGCACTGAGCCTCTATTAAACGAGCACCTTCTGTCACCTGCTCAAAATAGTGCTCGGCTGGATCCTGGCTTCCTGCCGGATTCTGGGTTGCAATGATGGTGGCCTCCATATCCGCCCAATATGTTTTAACACGGGCAAGAGCCATCCGTGCACCCTCTATGCACGCCGACCTCTTGATGGCATCGGTTCATGATACGGCGCCAAGGAATTGTTGCACTAAACCAAAATAACTGTCCGGCCTCGGTCCCTTCGGCCATAGATTGTCTATTACAGACCTCATTGCAAGACTGGACAACCTATGGAGCTCGTCCATAGCGGCTATCCTTTCACTCAATGGCAACGGGCACATTGGAGCACTGAATTGCGACCAGAACAGCCTTTCTACTTCACAATCTTTCTGGTCCTTGAAAAACTTGGTCGCATCAGCCATACTTTTTGCCAGATCCGCATACACGTCTGCAGCGCTCCAGAGCCGATCCAGAGGAGCGTACTTTGGATCTAAGAACTTCATCCGCAACAAATAGGGGTTTCCAGCCGCGATTTCTCCGGCCTGTCGAAGGTCCTCCCGTGCATCCATAATTTCGAAACGCGTCTCCTTGGCCGCATCAAGGGCCTTCTTCAGGTCAGCCGACTTCGCCCGATTCTCCTTTTCAAGAGATCATACCAGCCGGCAGCGTCTCTCAGCTCCACAGCCATCTCGACTATTTTATCTTCGCTTCAACAATGAGCAGCCTGTTCGGCTCTCAAATCTTCGGCTGCTTTTAGGGCAGCCGCATTGCTAGCTCGGGCTTGTTCCGTGGCTATGGCAAGTTCCGCCCTCAAGTCCTCCACGGCAGCAGCTCCACCTGCAGCCAAAGCATATCACATTAACATTATGCTACTCCTAATATTTCCTATAAAGAATGAGAAAAAAAGAGCACATACTCTGTGACTCATCAAGCCGCTCGTTTACCAGCGTGATGTCGGCGTCCACCACATCAATCTGTCGCCTCAGTTCGGCGAATTCAGCGGTCCGGTCTACCGTCGGACCCTTAGCCACCTGCACATGAATGTAGTGCGATCATTACTTGAGAGTGTGATCCTCCGTTTGCCGCCTAGGGCTGGCAACCAGAGTCTCAGGGGCTACTATCTATACGGAGCACACCTAGCGCGTGCGGTACAACCAAAAAATTACGTACTTCATTATGTACCTCAAAGCCTTTGAGCAGGCTCGTAAAAGCTTCATTCAACCCGCTTGTGGCGGATGAAATCTTCTCAAACACCGTGCCCATTAACGCACGGTGATCCTCCGAGAGAGCAGCTTGCTCCAGAAGGCCCGTCAGCATGTCCGGCCGGTCGCCGGACTGTACCGGACCCTTCTTATTGCCCCCCGTGGGAGCTGAACGCTCCGGGCTCAGGGCGGACGAAGTGTTAGCTTCTGGCCTCGGAGAATCTGGACTCCTCCGTGACGACACCTCGGGGTCGCCCACTCCATGGGGAGGAGAGGCAGGTGGGGTTTCACTCTCCATCATCTCCGGAAGAAGATCCCCCGAAGACGAACTCTATCGAGAAGAGCTACTAGCCGGACTGCAAAGGATGAATCCTGGTTATTGTTCTCCGAGGAGGAAGCAGTAGCTTTGTATTTACGATTAACTTACAGCTCGGTGGAGGGCTGGCCCATTAGCAGGCATGGCGCGGTGAGGACGCCCTCCGGGGCAGGGCCCCTGGTGAAGTTTTCTTCCCTTGTCTAGGCACCTCCATTTCCAAGTCTTCGGAGGCGGCCCTCTTCTTCCCGCGGAGGAAGGAGACCTTAGGTTCCCCTCCCCGGCTATCCTCCTTCATGGAGACAGTAATTCCCCCGGTTTGGATGTGCAATGTGTGAAGCTCTGCTTCTCTACTCTTCCCTTCATCTTTCCCCGAGGGAACTTGACTTAGCACACGTCTAAGCATCCTGGCTATTGCAGGACTAGGCGAGCCTTCGGGAAGTGGTGCCGGACACCTGATTCTCTCTGCCTTGCTGAGCCAATCCTGGTCGCGGATGGTTTTTAGAATAACATTGTGATAAAAGTAAACGAAGTGTTCGGTTTCAGGGTTACTTACTTGGGTATCTGGGCGGTTGCAGCCCAGGCCCGCATCCTCGATGGTGTCCGGACACTTTACTTGTGGTCTGAAGAATAACTTATACATCCCTTAGAGCGTCAGGCCGAAGAAGTGCTAAATAGTTCCCGGACCTTCTAGGTTGAACTCCCACATCCGGAGGGGCCGACGTTTGCACGGTAAGATCTGTCGGACCAGCATCACCAGAATTATGCTGACGAGACTGATGTCCCTCTCAAGAAGCTCCCGAATGTGGCTCTGTAGTGTTGGTATGTCATTAGCAGGCCCCCAGTCCAGTCCCACGTTGGCCCACGATGTCAGTTGAGGTGGAGGGCCCGAGCGGAAGTCGGGGGCAGCCGCCCACTTTGTGCCTCTGGGAGCCGTGACGTAGAACAACCTCCGCTGCCATAGATTGGACACCTCCGGGAAGAAGCCCTCTGGCCATGGGGCATCGGCGTTTTTGCTTATTGCAGCGCCTCCGCACTCCGTGTGTCGCCCCTCGATCGCCTTCGGCTTTACATTGAAGGTCTTGAGCCATAAGCCGAAGTGCGGGGTGATGTGGAGGAAGGCTTCACACACGATGATAAATGACGAGATGTGAAGGATGGAGTCCGGAGCTAGATCATGAAAATCTAGCCCGTAATAGAACAAGAGCCCTCTCACGAAGGGATCGAGGGTGAAGCCTAAGCCACGGAGGAAGTGAGAAACAAATGTGACGCTCTCGTTGGGCTCGGGAGTGGGGATGACCTTCCCTGCTGCAGGAAGCCTGTGCTTGATGTCGACGGTCAGATATCTTGCCTCCCTAAGCTTCGCAATGTCCTCCTCTGTGACAGAGGAGGCCATCCACCGGCCTTGAAGGTTGGACCCAGACATGATTGAAGATTCGAAGTGCCTAAGCTTGATCTTCGGGTGTTGGAACTCGAGATGCGGAAAGGCGCAAGCGTGGTAAGAGAGAGGGATAGGCCTCGGCCCCTCTATAAAGGGGGTGAATATCAAGCATCCTCAGCGTAACCATTTGGGACTTGCCTGAAAACATGGAGTCATACTAATAGGCGTAGTGGGGTTGCCCGCACCCGTATTGATGGGAATCCTGCAATAATGGGGACATGATCTCTGCTTCGACGAGGCGTGCCAATAAAACCGCCTTGTAGTGCGTGGCAGGCTGAGAAAAACCAGTTCGTATTGAGCCAGGCCATGGTGTGAAAGCACACCGTGAAAAATTGTCAGCAGATTAGATTTGTAAAGTGTTATGGTCTCTACGATGGTGTGCGAAAATTATCTTACAGATCCAGACACGATCCTTAATCTACCTTGGAATGTTCGGAGATGGAACCCGCCTTGCAATGCCGAAGACAATCTACACGCTGGACTCTCGTCATTGAAGCCTGGTTCAGGGGCTACTGAGGGAGTCCTAGATAAGGGGGTATCCGGACAACCGGACTATATACTTTGGCTGGACTATTGGACTATGAAGATACAGGACTCAAGACTTCATACCGTGTCCGGATGGGACTCTCCTTTGCGTGGAAGACAAGCTTGGCGATCCGGATGTTAGATCTCCTTCTTTGTAACCGACTCTATGTAACCCTAGCCTCCTCTGGTGTCTATATAAACCGGAGGGTTTAGTCCGTAGGAAGAGGACAATCAGAATCATAGGCTGGCTCCTAGGGTTTAGCCTCTAAGATCTCGTGGTAGATCAACTCTTGTAATACTCAGATCATCAAGATCAATCAAGCAGGAAGTAGGGTATTACCTCCATCGAGAGGGACCGAACCTAGGTAAAACATCGTGTCCCCTGCCTCCTGTTACCATTAGCCTTAGACGTACAGTTCGGGACCCCCTACCCGAGATCCGCTGGTTTTGACACCGACAGCCGAGTCACCTAAGAAGGGAAAAACTCCCCTTCCGGAGGAGTCCACCGCCGCTACCGACAGCAGCCCGGAGTGGGATCCCAGGGCCCAGCCCCTGGTGAACTCGTGAGTATATAAAATCCGAACACGTTTACGCATCCAGACTCACTATGGCATGACATTTTAATCATTGAGCCATACTATTTTGCAGTCCGGCGAGGTCCCGCACCGAACAATCCTCATCGGAGGATTTACTGGGCTCGGATGCTATGCACAGCGGGACACCCCCGAAGGCCCCCTCCCCAAAACACGTGAACGACGCCGAGGTATCATCCTAGAGGGACCCAGGCCAAGGAGGGGGGGGAAAGATCATCAAGGCAGCGACAGAAGGTCAAACTTCAGGGGGCGGACACACAGGAGAAAAGGCCGCCATGGATGTCGACGGCGGGGGCTATCTTGAATTCGGCCCCCAGCCGGACGCAATTCCAGAGACCGATACGGCTCTAGAATCAGGAAGGCAGCCCCCCTCGGCTGGAGGGGGTGCGCCTGTTCCATCGGCAACCTCTGTCCAACCAGAGTTGCCGGATACTTTATCAGCGGCGCTGAAGAGCGCCTCCATCATTGACGAACACCGTGCCCTTATGGGTGCGGTGATTGAGAAGATCCAGTCCGCTGAGAGTGGACTGAATGAAGCCTGCATTAGCCTTATAACGGGTTTTGAGGTATGTTTTGTGAGGTTTCGAAGAGTGTCGTAGTATAGGTAGTAGCCCCTGATGCACTGTTCGGTGAAAGAAAGAACCGGACAGAGGATCAAATATATGTTCGCAGGAGACTTATTTTATGGCATCTATCCCTCTCTTTTTTTATAAGCAAGCGTCTGTGGTGACTGTCGCCTCTCATACTGCGGAAGTCTCCGGACTGAAGCAAAGTCTAGAGCCGGCCGAAGAAGAACTCGGCCGAGTGAAGAAGCAGGTGGAGGATAACCAAGATATGCAAAAAAACCTTGCTCGCATTCAGCGCGAATGAATAATTTAGTATGATAAAAATATTTTTATGATGTGCTCTAGGGGAGACGGCCGAAATTGAGGCTCTTAAGAAGGCTGTGGCCGAAGCCGAGAAGAAGGTAGCCGCAGAGCAGGCTCTTCGTGAGAAGCACGAGGCCAGGGATACTGAAGCTGAGCAAGAGCTTCAAGTGGCTGTGAAGAAATGCGGGACCTTGGAGCAGAGTTTAACGGAGAAAGAGTCCGAACTCGCCCAGGCTCATCAAGCCGCATGCGATGCCTAGGGGGAAGCCCAAGGCGCCCTGCAGGAAATACAGGAGGCAAGGAAGATTGCGGCGGGTAAGGCTTTTTCTATGCAAAGCAGGTATTTGAAGGGAGAAAATAAACGTTTACTAATTTGAGTTCGGATTCTCCAGGGGTATTTGCAGAGCTGCCACGCAGCATATCTGATGCCGCACAATTCTATCGAGCCGAAGAAAGGATCACTGTGGAGAAGCTCTTCTGGTCACAGTATCTGGCGCCGGTGTATCCGGTGCCCTTTGCCGATCAGCTGAAGCAGCTGACCGAACTGCATAAGGCGGCCGAACTGGCCATGAAGGATTTAATCATCCGACTATGGCCTGCCGAGCCAATTCCAAGCAGCTACTTCGGGCTCGTGAAGCGGCTTGTGAGTGCCTGCCCTCGACTTGAAGTCATCAAGCGGTCGGTCTGTAAGGAGGGTGCGCGAATGGCCTTCGCCCGCGCAAAGGTGCACTGGGCGAAGATGGATGTTGAAAAGCTAATGACCAAGGGACCGCCGGAGGGGAAGGAGCACCGCAAGCCCAAGTTATATTATGATAGTGTCCTGAAAGGATCCCACCTTCCTGCGGAGCAATGCACCAAGGACATTATATTTCCATGAATATAGTCATGTTGTCCTTTGTAATGTTGAACAAGGTCATTTCTATTATTTATTGCCTGTTATTTGAAAAAAAATTCCTCCTACGTGGTCGTTTTGTATATTAATCTTGAGAGTTGGCCAGTCGTCGGCTTCTACCCCCACGTAGGAAGTACGGGGGTGTTTGGGATAAACCTGAGCACTCTTTATCCTAGTTTTGGGTCCTTGAAGGAGGTATTCAGCGTAACGAACCAGGCAATCGGACTATAAGGCTTTATCACTCTCACTTAGCCATAGGAGTTTAACAAAAGGAAGGTAGGCGCAACCCCTGGTGTTCGGAAGACCGCACGAGGGGCTCTATAAGCACCTGATCGGAAGAAAAGCCGATCCATTGCATGCTGCATTAGTTATCGCATAATGTGGAACAAATCCTTAAAGATTTTACAACCTCTCGAACAGCTGACCAGCTCTCGCAATATCATGACAGTCAGTTTTCGGCTTTCTCTACTAAGGCGCTCGTCCGGAAGAACCAGCACACAATCGCAGTAGTTCTCCCTGTGCCGCCTTAGCCGATATAGCGGAACGTAAGGCAGCAAAACATGGGAGCCGGGCAAACCCAACAACTGACCCAAGACATGATTCGGAGCTGATGCATATAATGCTATAAGTTCGGTGTGCCGAACTACCCCGAAGGTGTTCGGACTTTATTGCCGTATTATGGGTACAACAAAGCCCCAGGCATATTAAGGCATATCGCGGTGTATGGATGCCATTTGACAAAGAGTGTCAATAAGAAACAACAGCAGATAAGCGTCATATAAAGCCACATGTTGTAATTGAATAATACATCAATGCGTACGAGTACAGGTAATGTGATAAAAAGAAATATGACTTTAGAACCTGCTGAGACCAGGCGGGAGGAGGCTGTGTGCGGATCCGGTGTGTAATCGGATGGTCATCAAGGGGGATATCTAAGGATTCCCTTATGCACTCGAGTTGTCTCCATGTCGCTGGTCCTGGCCGACGCAATAGTGGACCTGAAAAGAAAATGCGAAAAACGTTTGTGTGCCACGGGGCGGTTAAGCCGCAGTATGTGACCTGTACTAGCTTTGCCTCTGTTTATTGCCGGAGTGTTTTAATTGAGCTCCTGATGAACCGGGCTATCCTGCCTCAAAGTAGTTCGGACTCCATTGACAGTGTCCGGAAGCTTGGCCGTCGACTCAAGGTTCGATTGAAAGATGCCACTCATTGCTTCTACTGTTAAGGTGGCGGTATACTCTGTGGCACGGAGGGAGCGTTCGGCCTTGCCATTAACTGTTATGACGCCGTGCGGACCGGGCATCTTGAGCTTTAGGTAGGCATAGTGTGGTACCGCGTTGAATCGAGCAAACGTGGTTCGTCCGAGCGGTGCATGATAGTTACTGCGAAAAGGGACGATGTCGAAGATTAACTCTTCGGTACGGTAATTGTCCGATGATCCGAAAACTACCTCCAGATTGATGGAGCCTGTACAACGGGCCTCCACACCTGGTATAACACCTTTAAAGGTGGTTTTAGTGGGCTTGATCATCGAAAGATCAATACTCATCTTGTGCACTGTGTCCTGATACAACAGGTTTAGACTGCTGCCTCCGTCCATAAGGACTCGTGTGAGGTGGAATCCATTAATTATTGGGTCAAGGACTAGTGCGGCTGTATTGCCCTGATTGGTATTGGCCGGACGATCTCTATGGTTGAAGGTGATCGGCCATAGTTTATATTGTGGGGCGACTGGCTCCGTTACGTTGACATCCCTGAGAGTGCACATCCGTTCCAGCTTGGGAATGTGGGTGGCGTTTATCATGTTCACCGTTTTGATTTGCGGGGGGGATTTCTTTTGCCCTCCTGAGTTCGGTGGCCGGGGCTCCTTGTCGTCGTTGCTTTGAGACCCATTCTCCTTGTTTTCAGCACCTGACCTGTCGGCTTGTTCGAAGACCCAACATTCTTTGTTAATATGATTAGCTCATGTTCCTGGGGTGCCATGAATTTGACATGGACGGTCGAGTATGTGGTCCAGACTGGATGGGCCCGGGTTGTTCCATTTGAATGGTTTTTTCCGCTGACCGGACTTAGAGCCACTGAATCCGGCATTAACGGTTGTGTCTTCGGTGTTATCGCCATTATTGTGATGCTTGTGTTTGTTGCATCGGGGCTTGGCGTTGCTATCTATGGTATCTGATGTGCCAGGATTGCTTACTGTGTTGTTGCTACGAGCCAACCAGCTATCTTCGCCCGCGCAAAAGCGGGTCATGAGTGTCGTGAGGGCTGCCATGGACTTCGGCTTCTCTTGGCCGAGGTGTCGGGCGAGTCACTCGTCACGGATGTTATGCTTAAAGGCCGCCAAGGCTTCGACATCCAGACAGTCGACAATTTGGTTCTTTTTAATTAGGAACCGAGTCCAGAATTTCTTGGCTAACTCTCCGGGCTGCTGGGTTATGTGACTTAAATCATCAGCATCCGGTGGTCGCACATAAGTTCCCTGGAAGTTATCCAGGAATGCGTCTACGAGGTTCTCCCAACTTCCAATGGAGTTTGCCGGCAAACTATTCAGCCAATGCCGAGCCGGTCCCTTGAGTTTTAGTAGAGGTACTTGATGGCGTGTAGATCATCCCCGCGGGCCATGTGAATGTGGAGAAAGAAATCCTCTATCCATACAGCGGGGTCTGTAGTCCCATCATAGGGCTCGATATTCACGGGCTTAAACCCTTTCTGGGAATTCATGATCCATTACTTCGTCAATGAAGCATAGGGGGTGTGTGGCGCCTCTATGTCGGGCTACATCACGACGCAGTTCAAATGAGTCTGATCTGTTGTATTTGGCCCGGTCGGATTTGTATTTAGTATATCCGACATGACGGTCATCGTCACGCGCTGGGGCGCGCCCCCATGACCCATAGATCGATCTTGGATGTCTTGCTTTGTTTTCCAATACATCTCGTAGGTCCTGCGTGTAGCCCCAGGCCTTCGTGTTTTTGTTTGATTGGCGACGGGGTGCAGGCTGGTGTTCGGGTTGATACGCCGCTTTGTCTCAGCCACGAGGTGGCTGGTCAGCCGCATCCTGCGCTGGTAGTGTAGGCTCTAGTGCCTCCTCCTCGAGTTGAGGTAACACCCTGCGCTTTGGGTAACTTTTTGTTGGGCGCTCGAGTCTATATTCCTCGGCTGTCAGGACCTCAGTCCATCTATCAATTAGCAGATCTTGATCAGCTTGAAGATGTTGCTGCTTTTTCTTCAGGCTTTTTGCAATGGCTATAAGCGGCGCTTGAAGCGCTCCTGCTCGATGGGATCTTCAGGCACGATGAATTCTTTGTCGCCGAGGCTCACCTCGTCTTCGGAGGGGGGCATGTAATTGTCATCCTCCGAGTCTCCATCCATTGCCTGTTTATCAGGGTTAACTTGCCCATCCTCCCGTCCGGCTTGCTCGAAGCTTGGCTGGGCGGGATTGTTTTCGTCTTCGGCACCATCCGGAGTGCTACTGTCTCTTGTGTCCGTATCGCCATTTTTACTATGGCAGGGCTTGGAGCGGTGCCGCCGGCGCTTAGATTGCTTCTCGAGGAGATTATCCTTCGTTGCCTCGTCACCATTGTTGTCTTTGGGCGTGTCCACCGTATATATATCATATGATGAGGTGGCTGTCTAGCGCTCCGTGGGCGGTGGTTCCTGTTCTTCTCCGGCATCGTCATCCATACCGTAGATGTCTTTGGAGTCAAAATCAAGAATGTCGGTTAAGTCGTCGACAGTAGCTATTAAGTGGGTGGTGGGTGGGGAACGAATTTCTTCGTCGTCTGCTTCCCACTCAAGTCGAACATAGTTCGGCCAAGAGTCTCCTCACAGGGAGAGAGATTTCAACGAATTTAGCATGTCGCCCAAGGGCGATTGCTGAAAGATGTTCGTGGAGGTAAACTCCATGATCGGTGCCCAGTCAGGTTTGATGAGCACGGATGCACGCGGTTCGAAGCCTATGGGTGGAGACGAGTCCGAGGGTCCGATGACACAGACCTCGTTAGAGGCAAAGTCTGTGTTCGGCTCTATCGCCGATGAGTGTGCGGCCTCCATGGCAGGGTCTATCCACCCATCCTCGGAGGGCACGATCCGCTCCAGATCTAAGGCCGGGGCAGCTGCAGGTGTGATCTCCCGAACACCGTCCGATAGCAGATCTAAGTCATGCTCATCGTGACTATTCGGCACACCTGTCATGGGATTGAATCCGTCGAAGATCAAGTCGCTGCGGATGTCGGCGGTGTAGTTCAGGCTTCCAAACCTGACCTGATGGCCAGGGGCGTAGCTATCAATCTGCTCCAGATGGCCAAGCGAGTTGGCCCACAGTGCGAAGCCGCCAAATATGAAAATCTGCCCGGGGGGACCTCACCCTGGGTCGCATCGTTGCGGATGATTGAAGGAGCCATCAAGCCTTATGGTGACGACACAGTGGAACTCTCAATGAAATCACTAATGTCGGTGTCAAAACCGGCGGATCTCGGGTAGGGGGTCCCGAACTATGCATCTAAGGCTAATGGTAACAGGAGGCGGGGGACACAATGTTTACCCAGGTTCGGGCCCTCTTGATAGAGGTAAGACCCTACTTCCTGCTTGATTGATCTTGATGATATGAGTATTACAAGAGTTGATCTACCACGAGATCGTAGAGGCTAAACCCTAGAGGCTAGCCTATGATTATGATTGTTGTTGTCCTACGGACTAAACCCTCCGGTTTATATAGACACCGGAGGGGGCTAGGGTTACACAGAGTCGGTTACAGAGAAGGAAATCTACATATCTGAATCGCCAAGCTTGCTTTCCACGCAAAGGAGAGTCCCACTCGGACACGGGACGAAGTCTTCAATCTTGTATCTTCATAGTCCAACAGTTCGGCACAAGTACATAGTCCGGCTGTCCGAAGCCCCCTAATCTAGGACTCCCTCACCAGTGAACCCTCATACTCCTCTACGCGTGGGCATCCACTGCCGCGTCTTCCCCGGCTCCTCGTCATCCCCTTCCTAGGCCTCGCCGTCGTCCATCGCCCTGGTGCTCTTGGCGCGGCGTGGTCAATGTGGTCAAGGAACGGCTTCCATCGGATGTGGACTTTACGTGGAGAGGCTGACAGCTGGGTCCATGGCCGCAGCAAGGAAGTGCCTCCTTATTACGTGCAAAATAATTATTCCTCCACCTGACAGTGGGGACCCACCGAATGGGCCACCGTATTTCGCGAAAAAACGTTTCCCCCTGACTGCTGGGACCCGCCAGCTACATCTTCGCGCGCAAGGAAGTGCGTCTGGGCAAAAAAAATGATTCGCCCCCTGACTGCTGGGACCCACCAGCTACATCTTCGCACGCAAGGAAGTGCCTGACAGTCGAGACCCACCTTGTTGAGGCGTACATAGCGTTGTCATTCTGGTCGCGAACATGTACATACATACTGGTCGATGTAGAGGCGCGCACGTGTCGTAGTAGAGGCGCACACGTAGCATGTACATGTACGTACAATGGCGAGGGTGCAAGAAAGTAAATACGGCCACGTATGTACATACGGGCGGGGTCTTGAACACCTACTCGCGCGTACGTATGGCCAGGGCTCCAGTACATGGCTGTGTCGGAACGGAGAAACTGCATCTCCGTCGTGTTCATGGGGAGGCAACGGAATGCGTCGTGTTCACCGGGAGGCAACGAAACGCATGGGAGCCAACCGGCTTGGACGGAACAGGCGATGGAAACGAGTCCTAGCGTACCGCAGAACGAAAGAAACGGCCTTGTGTTCGACCGGCCACGTTTGAAACGGGATCCTGTTCATCAGGAGGGGTCTGGCGTACCGCAAAACGGAGGAAACGGGCCTCCTACGGTCGAAACGAGGATCTTGTTGATCGGGAGGGGTGTGGCGTACCGCAAAACGGAGGAAACGGACTTGTGTTGGAGCGCTACGGTCGAAACCGGGGTCCTGTTCATCGGGAGGGGTGTGGCGTACCACAAAACAGGACTCCACGGGATACTGTTCATCTCCACCATCGACCCCCTCCAGCCTCCACAGGCTATTGTTCTTCCACCGTCGACCTCCTCCAGCCTCCACCTGTGACTGTTCATCCACGGGCTCCTGTTCATCCAGCCTCCACCGTGTGCTACTCCACCGGCTACTATTCAACCACCCCTCTCCACGGGCTCATGTTCAACCACCCCTCCACGGGCTACTGTTCATCCAGCCCTCCACCTTCTACTGTTCATCCAGCCCTCCACGGGGTGGTCCTGTTCATCCTGCCCTCCACGGGGTCCTGTTCATCCAGCCCCAACCGGCTCGATCGATCGGGGTCCTATTCATCTAGAGGCAACACCACGGGGTCCTGTTCATCCACCCCCACCTGGAACTGTTCATCCAAACCCCCTAGCAACGCTCACTATTCATCCAGAGGCAGCATCGATCGGCTTCAGTTAGCAGTAGTAGCGGAGGAATCGCTCGATCGGGTTCAGTTAACAGCCATCGATCGATCGCTCGGGTTCAGTAACGCGTAGCCTGCAGTGCAATTGCTCGGGTTCAGTTAGAGCCCAACGCCTCGCACCCACGCGCGTGCGTGTACGAGAGAAACGAGCATCGCTCGGCCCCGACCACCCACCGTAACCGGGAACACCCCGATATTTTCCTCGCCCTCGCATCTACCACGACTTTTTCCGTCATGGACGGCCCAAAGAATGTCATGCAGTTGCGTCTCCGGCCCGCCCAGGATGAAAAGCCCATTTTCTGTCATGATTTTTTTTCATAGAAGTAGGACCCCACCACATCTATGATGATACCGGGTTTTGTCACAATTATCGTCATAGAAGTGTCATAAGTATGACAGGAAAAAAATCGTTCGGCCCAAAATGTCACGGATGTGTCTTTTTTTGTAGTGCATAGACATCATGTATCTGAATTATGGCATGCCAACCCATTTTTTAAATACATAATATAGTTATATCATCTCATCCTGTTTACATAGTCATCATATTTTAAATTATGCCATTCTATCCATGAATTGTATCATGCCATCATGTTTCCATCGACGGCATGTTTGTGATTTATGGCATGCCAACCACTTTAATAGACACATCATATAGCTATATCATGTCATCCTATTTACATAGTCATCATATTTTGAAGTATGTCATTCTATCCTGTTTAGTTAGCCATCATACATGTGAAACTGTGTCATGCTATCCTGTTTAATTAGCCATCATATATGTGAAATTATGTCCTGCTATTTGTTTGGTTAGACAACATAAATGTGAATTATTTCATGCCCTGTTTTCTTCCCTACTATCCATTGCACCTGTCTATCTTACAATGTCTGTACATTCAATTATTTTTCTTGTTTATCAGCCATTTCAATTGGAGGGGGTGATGGCAGTATCTATGGGAGTAAAAACACAGTCTTTAGAAAAGATCGTGCTACCTGTCGATGCAGATAGAACCACGGTTGTACTTGCCCAAGAACTAGCCCCACCACACATAACCCAGACTCATGCAGATTGTACCCCTACCCAGTTGGACAGAGAACCAGCTACACCCCTTCTAACCCCAACCCTAGTAGATAGTAACCCAGTTCCCGTTGACACAGCACCGTCTCCACCACAGAGCACCCAAACACAAGCAGTTAGTAAGGCAAGTGCAGTGCCCAAAGCACGAGGACCACCACTCCGAACCCCAAGTCAACACTTAAAGCAAAAGAAGAATTGTTCTCAGGTCAGGTTCCGTAGCTATGGTTCATACTACTTTGCTCTTGCATCACTGTATTTACTCAATACCAACTAATTTCAAATTTGAAGGATGCAATTGAAACTCCAATGGCGCAACAAGTATGTTTTAAACTTGTTTCTTTAACTTGCTCTATGTTGATTTCAGTTTCAATTGAATAAACAGTTATGTTCTCATGCCATGCACATTACAAGTGTTGTTATTGTTGTTTAGTTTCCCACACTTATATTCTGTCTATGCTGCTTTGTCTTAAATAGATATGATTCGAATTGTATCTATCTTGATTTGGCAACATAAACTAGAATGATATAGACCATACAGTGACCATACTACATAGATATATGTTTATTTCATGCTGTTATCCTGTCCACCTTACTACTGAACTAGTTTACCAAAATGAGTTTCATATACCACATTGTAAACCTGTGATGTGTTTGTTTGTTTCTCTTTTAGAACACGGCTAAAATATTGGAGAGGAGTACCTCGTTATGCAATGGTAAAGGAAGTAATGCAGATAAGGTTTAAGATAGTGAGACATCCCTGTTAGCCTCCAAGAAAGCTGATAAAAACTATATTGAAGACACTGAGACAACCCCAAAGTCCTGTCTTGATGTAGTGTTCGAGTTACTGGCTACTACTGCTGGCACCAGCTCTTTGAACTTGTTGCCTGAATCAGTTCGGCTTCTTGAGTCTCAACTTCAAGTTGAAAGACATTGATCAGATATTATGCAACAGGAAGCCGAAGGACTGAGAAAGTCCCTGCAGAATTCAGATGCATACTTTCTGGTGCAACAGCAAGTGATGGAGGACTTAAGCACCAAACAAGAGAAAGTTAATAAGCTTGCTAAGCATCTTGCCAGCATTATGGGTATCCAGGATATTGTTTCTTGAGCTCTTCTGTAGTGGTTTTAGTTCTGGACTTGTTTTGTTGCGGTGTTTATATGTTGTTGTGTTCCCTATATTTGCACTGGTGGCGAACTTTGATGCCAAGTGGATGTAATATGTGTAATAGCCGTGATAGCCTAGCGTAAGTTGCTTGCTTATTTATTTCCTTATTGTCTTGTTTATTTCTTTGCTTGTAGTCAGCGCAGTTCTTTTTTCGCGGTTTGCTAGTGGCAGCAATAACCTATTTTTTAAAACTAGGCCACAATAACCATGGGCTACATATTTACTGTAGCTACCATTTCCCTCCTACGGGCCGTAGAAACAATTGGCCTTCTACGGGTCGTAGAAACAATGGGGCTTATACGGGTCATAGACACAATGGGCCTTCTACGGGACGTATCATCAATGGGCCTTCTACGGGCCGTATGATCGGTTGGCCAAACATGGGCCAATAACAGACCGCATTACGGCCGTAAATGGGCTAGAGTTGGAATCGTCTGTTCATGGGCCGACCATAACGGGCCATCATTAACCGGTCGTATTTGATGACCCTATGAAAACGGCCCAACGTATTAACGGGACACAGACGGGTCGACTGTAACCTCGGGCTGAATTTAGCCCACAAGCAGAAAATGGCAGTAATGGGCCGTAAGTAAACGAATGCTGGAAATGGGCCCAAGAATAAATGGGCTCTGAGAAGGCCGAAAGATAAAATGGGCTAGAAATGGCCCAACGGAATGACGGGCCGTTAATGGCTATAAAGTGATACACTGTTCATTACGGGCCAGTTTCACCACGGGCCGTTAATGGGTATAAAATGATACACGTTCATTACGGGCCAGTTTCACCACGGGCCGTTAATGGGCCAAGAGTTACAAAGGGCCTCATATGGGCCAAAAGACGTCATGGGCCATACATGGGCCAGAAGTGAAAACGGACTGGAATCATATTGGATAGCCCAGATGACGCTACTGGGCCTAATTTGGATAGGGCATAACAGGCCTTGGGTTAGCGGGCTATAGGCGAACAGGCCGTTAACAGGCTTTCCATGGGCCGGCCCACCACCTTTTGACCAAGTCAAACGGGACGTCCTTTTCATAGGAATGGGCCTCTGTTGGGCCGTGCCACGTGTCGACGTATCATAGGCGCCTTCGGTCCAATGAGTGGATGACATTGTCCGAACGATGAGCCGACACGTGTTTCCTCCAGCCAATGATGATTTTACACGTGGAAAATCCCCATTGGTCGGGGCTGTTAATGGGTTATCGGATCCAAAACCGGACCCTATAGCTTAACGGTGTTCCGTTACGGTGGATGCCACGTGTCGGCACCCTTGACGAAAGCACTTCTGTGACGCGCGATTTATCGTCATGGAAGTGGACACTTCCGTGATGATAATTTTGGTAATGTCATGGAACACTTCTACAACAGCACAAGTATGACTATCTTGATTCTGTCATAAAATCATCATGGATGTACATGCATGACAAAAAACGCGACCTACTGTGACAAACACGTATCATCATGGAAGTGTATTTTTTGTGTAGTGTAATTTCAATCACTTTTCCTAGCATCATAACAACAATTCTTTCTTATAAAACTTCTCATGTTATAGTAGCAACCAATTCACATGTTAAGGTTCAAACAATGAATTATCTTGAAACTCAACAACCTATGTTCTTAGTCACCAAGAAATTGCAATTCAACTTATTCAACAGAGTCTAAGTAAGAGCTCCACATACTCAACCATCATATAGTCTTCTATGATTCCTAAGACTCACCGGATACACAGGAGCAAAACGCTTCAACCAGACACATAGAAAGATAGGGGTTTATAATTTCGCCTCCCAACGTATTCACCTTTGGGTGATTTCAACAATAATAACTCATGCTACCCATATTCAACTGCCTAGATCTTTCCTCACCACATGATGCTTGCCAAAGAAGAAAAATAAAAAGGAATAGAGAGAAAAGTTTTGACTCTTGCATAAAAGTAAATACATAAAGTAAAAGATAGGCCCTTCGCAGAGGGAAGCAGAGGTTGCCATGCGCTTATTTGTTTGCATGCTCAACCCCTTAGTGCAAAAGAAGGTCACGTTACATTGCCCCTTATGATAGTAACCTTTATTATGCAGTCTGTCGCTTTTATTCTTTGCCATCACAAGTTCGTACAACGCTCAATTTTCTCTTACACTAAATGATCTAACACTTTTAGAAGCAATTTTTATTGCCTTATTGCACCGATGACAACTTACTAGAAGGATATTGCTCAATCCATAGGTAGGTATGGTGGACTCTCAAAACAAGATTTGGGTTTAAGGGTTTTTGGATGCACAAGTAGTATCTCTACTTGGTGCGGAATTTTTGGCTAGCAAAGATAGGGGGCAAGCACCACATGTTGAAGGATCATGACAATATAACTTCTATGTGAATATGAACAAACATAAATCATTATGTTGTCTTCCTTGTCCAACGTCAACAATTTTGGCATATAATATTTTGATGGGGGCTCACAATCATAGAAGATTTCCAATATAGTATATATGCATGTGAAAGTTCTCTTCCTTATACTAATTATTCGTGAATTGCTTGTATGACCAATATTGTGATTGTCAAGCTTTAAAAGCTTTCACTTCCTAAACCCAATATGAAGCTACCACTAGGCATGATATGATTTCAACTTCATAACATTCAATTTATTCAACAATTTACTCATAGGATATAAGTGAAGCACTAGAGCAATTCCATAGAGAAGAGCTTTGTTGACGCGATGTGAATGCCGCTTACCTAGCCTCCTATTTGAGGAATCTATTTTATTTAAAAAAATCAGGTCTAAGTATTTTATTAAAACATCAAGAAAAATGAAAATAAAATGACATTTCAAGAGTAGCACAACTCATGTGAAGAAGCAAAAACTTAGGCTCAACCGATACTAACCGATAATTGTTGAAGAAGAAAGGTGGGATGCCTACCGGGGCATCCCCAAGTTTAGATGCTTGAGACTTACTAAAATATTAGCTTGGGATGCCTTGATCATCCCCAATACTGAGCTTTTGTGTCTCCTTAATTCCTCTTATATCATGGTTTCCCTAAATCTCAAAAACTTCATCCACACAAAACTCAATAAGAACTCATGAGATAAGTTAGTATAAATCAGTGCAAAACCTTATCATTCTATACTGTAGAAAATCACTAAAATTATTATTCAACATTGCATATATGCATATTTAATACTCCTATCCTCAAATAGAATCATTAAACAAGCAAACATATGCAAACAATGCAAACATAACAGCAATCTGCCAAAACAGTATAGTCTGTAAAGAATGCAAAATTCATCATACTTCCCTAACTCCAAAAATTATGAGAAACATACTACACTGTAGAAAAAATTTCAGAGATTATTTTTCAAAAAGTTTCAACAATTTATCATATTCTGACTTTTCTAGGGAATTTTTGCAACATCGATAAACTTTCTGTTTTCAAACAAAAACAAGTATACTTGCAAAATAAGCATGGCAAAGGTTATCATTGCCACTTTTATTGAAATAAAAGATGCAAAACATTATTATAAATAACAGCAAGCAAATCCTAGCAAAATAAATTGACGCTCCAAGCAAAACACATATCATGTGACGAATGAAAACATAGCTCCAAGTGAGGTTACCGATAATATTGGAGACGAAAGAGGGGATGCCATCCGGGACATCCCCAAGCTTAGTTGCTTGGATATTCCTTGAATATTACCTTGGGGGTTCCTTGGGCATCCCCAATCTTAGGGTCTTGTCACTCCTTATTCTCCTCATATCGACATCTCACCCAAAACTTGAAAACTTCAATCACACAAAACTTAACGGAACCTTGTGAGATAGGTTAGTATGATAAAGATTAAACCATTTCACTTTTGGTACTGTCAAAGACAAGATTCATAATTGTTTCCACACAATGACTACTGTAGCATATCATTTCCACAATTTATATTGAGCAGTATAAGCCATAGAAACAAGGAAACAAGCAAACTATGCATTGAAAACAGAATCTGTCAAAAACAGAACAGTCTGTAGTAATCTGTAGTCAAACCATACTTCTGCTACTCATAAAATTATGAAAAACATTGGACCACGTGAGAAATTTGTATATTAATCTTATTCAAAAAGAATCAACTCAAAACCACTCTTCTGTTAAAAATGAGAGCTATTTTCGTGAGCGCAAGAGTTTCTGTTTTTCAGCAAGATCAAATCAACTATCACCCAACATGATCCCAAAGGCTTTACTTAGCACCTTATTGAAACAAAAGCAATAAAACATGATTACTACAGTATCATAATCATGTGAACACACAAAACAGTAGGTAAAAGTGTTGGGTTGTGTCCCAACAAGCGCTTTTCTTTAATACCTTTTAAGCTAGGCATGATGATTTCAATGATGCTCGCATAAAAGATAAGAATTGAAACATGAAAAAGTGCATCATGAATCACATGGCAAGCACATTTAAGCTTAACCCACTTCCTATTCATAGGGATTTTCTGAGCAAATAACCCATGGGAACAAGAAATCAACTAGCATAGGAAGGCAAAACATGCATAACTTCAAAACTTTCAACACATAGAGAGGAAACTTGATATTATTGCAATTCCTACAAGCATAAGTTCCTCCCTGATAATAATTTTCAGTAGAATCATGAATGAATTCAACAATATAGCCATCACATAAAGCATTCTTTTCATGACACAAAAGCATAGAAATTTTGTTACTCTCCACATAAGCAAATTTATTCTCATGAATAGTGGTGGAGCAAACTCAACAAAATAACTATCATGTGATTGAAAATTAAAATCATGATGACAAGTTTCATGGTTATTGAGGGAGTCCCGGACTAGGGGGTGTCCGAATAGCCGAACTATCATCATCGGCCAGACTCCAAGACTATGAAGATACAAGATTGAAGACTTTGTCCCGTGTCCGGATGGGACTTTCCTTGGCGTGGAAGGTGTAAGGGCATTTTTATTCCCTAGTGGTTTTGGTGATTGATGACAATGCTTTTGCGGTCTAATCGTGTGCGTTAAGTTCTTTCAGAGAATCATCCATTGGCACGAGACGATTTCCTCCTCTCGGTGTTTTTATTCAAGACGGTGTAGCTCCTGCGTTTCGTGTTGGTGGACTAGTCTCGTAGGAGTCACCGTACTATTAAGAGGGGATCCGTTTTGGTAAGACTTGGGTGGAATCAACACGTACACATCCTTATCACACATGTCGTCTTCCTGTCGCATCTTTGGAGCTGCACTTCTCTTCCGTACCTGCTTCGCCCTGTGCCAGCGGTAGTACCGCGATCTACAGCGGTAGTACCGCCGAAGCCCCCCTAGCGGTAGTACCGCTCCATAGAGCGGTAGTACTGCTCTCAGCGGTAGTACCGCTCCGCAGAGCGGTAGTACCGCCCGCGGGTTTCGGCTATAGTACCAATGTAGTACCGCGCCTACTACCGCCTCGATTCGAGACGATGTTTTCTCGTGTCGAGTTTTGCGGCACTAGAAGCGGCAGTAGAAGCGGTAGTACCGCTCAGAGCGGTAGTACCGCTCCTCTCCCGCGGTAGTACCGCTATGGGGCCAGTGGCCTGACTCCCTCTTCAGCGCGGTAGTACCGCTAGGAAGGGAGCGGTAGTACCGCTCTCAGCGGTAGTACCGCCCTTCCCTAGCGGTAGTACCGCCCTGTGCGGGGCTGCTCAGTGGGGTAACAGTTGGATGTGTTCCCCCACTATATAAAGGGGTCTTCTTCCTCCTAGTTGATTAACCTCTTTCCCCCAAAGCTCCATTGTTGCTCAAAGCTCCATTTTCACCCAATCTCTCTCCCTAGCCAATCAAACTTGTTGATTTGCTCGGGATTGGTTGAGAAGGCCCAGATCTACACTTCCACCAAGAGAAATTTGATTCCCCCCACTTATCCCTTGCGGATCTTGTTACTCTTGGGTGTTGAGCACCCTAGACGGTTGAGGTCACCTCGAAGCCATACTCCATTATGGTGAAGCTTCGTGGTGTTGTTGTTGTTGTTGGGAGCCTCCGGTTGTTGTGGAGTTTGCCCCAACCTTGCTTGTAAAGGTTCGGTTGCCGCCTTCAAGGGCACCAATAGTGGAATCACGGCATCTCGCATTGTGTGAGGGCGTGAGGAGAACACGGTGGCCCTAGTGGCTTCTTGGGGAGAATTGTGCCTCCACACCGCTCCAACGGAGACGTACTTCCCTTTAAAAGGAAGGAACTTCGGTAACACATCCTCGTCTCCACCGGCTCCACTCTTGGTTATCTCGTGCCTTTACTTTTGCAAGTCTATTTGCTTTACATCCTTTGCTTGCTTGTGTGCTAGTTGTCATTGCATCATATAGGTTGCTCACTTAGTTGCACATCTAGACAACCTATTTTGTTGCAAAGTTTAATTTGACTAAGAAAAGTCCAAATATTGTTAGTTGCCTATTCACCCCCCCCCCTCTAGTCAACCATATTGATCCTTTCAATTGGTATCAGAGCGTCGTCTCTTTATTAAGGAATTTGTCGTCCGAAGAGTATGGTTGACGTCAACGACGGTGCGGAGGAACACTCCGGTGTGAATCCCATCTCGTCTTCGGCCGAAGGGGGAACCTCGGTCTCTCGTGAGGAATTCAATGTGGCTTTAGACACATTGAAAACCTCCATGACGGCCGAGGTTAAAAGCATGTTTACTGAATTCCTAGAGGGACTCAAACTATCTACCTTGCCGATGAAAGTGGGTGATCCCACTAACAAGGTGACGGATGCTAACCCCGACAAGGGGGAAGCTAATAGTGAAAAGAGTCCGTCTACTAGTGGTAGAAATGGCACCGGCATCTTTGCCCATGTGGAACCCCCGGTGTATAAAGGACCGATCCCCTCCACGCATTTGAATCATGCCGGTCCTCCTCCTAAATATGTGAAAAATGAAGATTTTGATTCTTGGGTCTATCGCTTCAAGCGTAATTTAAAACATGTGAATACTAACCTTTGGAGAATTATTGAAGAAGGTTTCTATCCTCATGATCCAAGCAACTTCACCCCTCGAGAAGAAGTGGACAATCAATTCAATGAGAGTGCTCTCTTCATCATCCAAGATGCTATCCTTCCCGAAGATCTCCCTCATCTTCGACCTCATGTCATGGCTAAAGAAGCATGGAAGTGTGTCGAGCGTATGTATAGAGGAAGTGCTAGCATTCAACGCTCCAACTATGAAGTGGTGCAAGATGAAGCCGATGAGTTTGCAATGAAAGAGGATGAAGAACCTCGTGAGCTCTTTCGAAGAGTGACCAAACTTGCAGTCGCACTCCGAGATCATGGGAGTAAAGACACGGATGACAATTGGATCAAGCGCAAGTTCCTCAAGGCCATGATGCCCTACAACAAGGCCATGTCCTCCGTCATCCGCCAAAGACCGGACTTCCACTCCATGACCTCTGGTGAAGTGTTGGATGAGTTCATTGCAATGAACATCTTGGATAAGACCGCCGACAATGCGGTGCTCCGTTCCCAAAGGGCAAAGAAGCCCAATCTTGCCTTGAAGGCCAAGGTTAGTGTGGAAGAAGAAGAAGAAGAAGAGGAAGATGAGGAGAGCAACCCCGAGGACACAAAGTATGATTATCATGAGCACATGGCTCTTGCCTCAAGACAGTTTTGGAGTAAGAAGACTACAAGACCCAACTTCAACAAGAACAACTCAAGTGGCCTTAAAGGGAAGTAACGAGTTAGAACTTGTTTCAACTGTGGCAATGTCAGTCACTTCGTTGCGGATTGTCCATACGAGAAGCGGGAAGACAATGGTGGCAAGTTCATTCGAAAAGACAAAGCCAAGTCCTTCCCCAACAAGAACAACTTCACCAAGAAGACTCCTTCTCGCAGGTTGGTGGTTCAAGAAGAATACCGTGAGGATGACGATGATGATGAAGATGGTGAAACAATGGCCATGGCATCCGTTGCCATTGTCTCAACTCCTCGGGTGTCTCTATTCGATGCACCTAACGAGAACATCACCGCCAAGTGCCTCATGGCTAAGGCCACCAACAAGGTAACCCCCAACATCAAAACCACCATTATTCCTAACCCTCCTTCAACGGATGACTTTGATAATGGTAAGGGGTCTAATGAGGAGATCAATGAATTTGAGTCCTTCATGAGTAAGCTCAAGGGTAAATCCAAGAAGCATTTCACTGCTCTCTTGGAACAACTTGGTGAAGCCAATGACATGATCGAGGCTCATGAAGAAACCATCACTAAGATGGAAAGTCATAGTCGTGGCTATGCCGATGAGATACTGGATCTCTCTAATGCTCTTGAGGAAGAGCGTGAGCATTGTTTCGCTCTTGAGGAGTCACACAACGATGGTCACGCTAAATTAAAGAAAGATCTTGATCATGCTCTTGTTGTGTCTCATGTTCTAGCTTCCGAGAAGGCTAAACTTGGGGTTGATCATGTTAGACTCACGGAGGAGTTTGATGTACTTGACAAGGCCCACAAGGTCTTGAAAAGTGCTCATGCCACCCTCAAGGAGTCTCATTCTCAACTCCAAGTTAAGCTAACTAAGGAAAAGGCCACATTTCCTCACATGGTCTTAATTGATAATGCAAATGCTACTAACCCATGTTGTGAGCATGTGCATCTTGTGGAGGAAAATGCCAAGTTGAGGTACAACTCGAGAAAGGTCTTGTGTCATGCATACAAGGCGAGAAGAACCTAAATGACCTTTTGAGCAATCAAAAGGAAGTTGTGGGAAAGGAGGGAGTTGGGTTCGCACCCAAGTCCAAGAACAAGAAGAAGAACAAGGAGAAGAAGAGCAAGACCAATCGACCTCCTCCGCTCACGCAAACCTTTGTAAAGGAGGGAGAAGGTGCTCCTAAGGAGAAGAAGAACAATGGGAAGAGCGGTGAAGCCAAAGAGCGCAACGCCATCTCTCCCAACAAAGACGGCGACTTTAACCCCTCTTATGTGTTGTGTCGTGCTAGTGATGGACATGTTTATGCTAAATTTGTTGGTTCTCCTTATGGGTACATTGAATGGTCTATTTGGGTTCCTAAGACCCTTGTTACTAACATCAAAGGACCCATTACTCAATGGGTACCTAAAATCAAGCATTGATCTCTTGTAGGTGTTTGCTTCCGGTGGAGGATCATGGTTGCTCGACAGTGGAGCAACAAATCATATGACCGGGAGCAAGGACTTGGTGGTGGACATGCACAATATCCCATCTATGCCCACCAATGTCGAATGGGGTGATGCCTCACATTCTAAGGTATTGGGTCTTGGCAAGGTTGTCATTTCTCATGATCTAACGATCGAGAAAGTCATGCTTGTTGAGTCCCTTGCATTCAATTTACTTTCCGTTCATCAACTCGCGCTCATGGGTTTTGCCACCTTCTTTGATATTGATACCGTGGCCCTCTTGTGGAGCAAGACTCTTAAAGTAGCCTTTGTTGGGCATGTCGAGAACGGTCTCTATGTGGTTAACTTCTCGGAGCAACCCACTAAGACCGCGACATGCCTAATGGCTAAAGTTGATGTGGGATGGCTTTGGCATCGCCGTTTAGCCCACGTCAATATGAGATCTTTGCAAAGTCTTCTCAAGGGGTACCATGTTTGTGGACTAACAAATGTTAGTTTTGCCAAAGATCGTGCTTGCAGTGCTTGTATCGAAGGAAAGCTACATGAAAAGGCTCACCCTCCTTCAACCATCATCTACTCGAAGAGACCCTTGGAGCTCCTTCACATGGATCTCTTTGGGCCTCCATCTTTTGATAGTCTTGGAGGGAGAAAGTATTGCTTGGTGATTGTGGATGATTATTCAAGATACACTTGGGTATACTTCTTCAAGAGGAAGAGTGAGACTCAACAAACCGTCATCGACTTTGCTAATGAAGCTCAACATCAACACAATGCAAAGATCTTGACAATAAGAAGTGACAACGGCACCGAGTTCAAGAACTACACCTTGGATGAGTTTCTTAGTGATGAAGGGATCAAGCACCAATATTCCGCACCATATACACCTCAACAAAATGGTGTTGCAGAGAGGAAGAACCGGACGTTGATGGATGCGGCAAGGACCATGATGGCGGAGTTCAAGTCTCCATACAACTTCTGGGCCGAAGCCATCAACACAGCTTGTCATGCATCCAATCGGCTCTATCTCCGCAAAGGTTGAACAAGACTCCGTATGAGATACTCACCGGGAACAAGCCCAATCTCAAGTACTTCCGGGTGTTTGGGTGTAAGTGTTTCATTCTCAAGAAAGGTGTTCGTTTGTCTAAATTTGAAGCTAGAGCTCATGAGGGCATATTTGTTGGTTATGCTACAAACTCTCATGCTTACCGTGTTCTCAACAAGTCCAACGGACTCATTGAGGAAACGTGTAATGTGGAGTTTGACGAAAATAATGGCTCCCAAGTGGAGCAAAGTGGTACTTGTGATGTAGGTGATGAAATTCCTCCCCAAGCCATAAGAAGAATGGGTATTGGTCAAATCCTACCCATTGAGGAACCCCTTGTGGCCGAAGGAGAAGGACAATGCTCTACTCAAGTAGAGCCATCACCTCATCAAGACCCACACGCTTCCGAAGAACAAAGTGAAGGCCCTCAACCTTGTGAACAAGACCAAGGGCAAGATCAACCTCAAGATGGTGGTGAACCTCTAAATGATGCCCAAGGTCAAGTTCTCCCCCTCGAGCAAGCTAAATATCAAGAACAAGCTCAAGACGGCGCTCAAGATGATCAAGTCAACCCTCCCTCCACATCCGAGGAGGAATTAGAGCGTCGTGCCGCGAAGATTGCTTCCAAGCTCACCACTCAAGGCCATCTCATGGAAAATGTATTTGGAAGCCTAAGAAAGGGGGTAAGCACTCGTAGACAATTAGCAAACTATTGTGAACATCACGCGTTTGTCTCTTGTGTTGAACCCCAAAAGGTCTATGAGGCGCTCGAAGACTCGGATTGGCTCAATGCCATGCATGAAGAACTTAACAACTTCGAGTACAACAAAGTTTGGAGATTGGTGCCAAGGCCATCGGGGAACCACAACGTCATTGGAACAAAGTGGATCTTCAAGAACAAGCAAGATGCTCATGGGAACATCATTCGCAACAAGGCAAGATTGGTAGCACAAGGCTACTCCCAAGTCGAGGGTATCGACTACGGTGAAACCTTTGCTCCCGTTGCTCGTCTTGAATCCATTCGTTTGTTGATTGCATATGCTTCCCATCACAACTTTAAGTTGCAACAAATGGATGTGAAAAGTGCTTTTCTTAATGGTCCCATTAATGAATTGGTCTATGTCAAGCAACCCCCCGGGTTCGAGGATCCCTACTTCCCGGATCATGTGTATCAACTTGATAAGGCACTCTATGGCCTTAAACATGCCCCACGTGCGTGGTATGACCACCTTACCGAGTTGCTACAAGATCGTGGCTTTGAAGTAGGACAAATCGATCCCACTCTTTTTACTAAGAAGGTCAAAGGGGAGTTGTTTGTATGCCAACTATATGTTGATGATATTATCTTTGGTTCCCCTAACAAAGCTTTCAATGAGGAATTTGCCGCTCTCATGACCTCCAAGTTCAAGATGTCTTGAATGGGAGAGTTGAAGTTCTTCCTTGGTTTTGACATCAAACAACGAAGAGAAGGAACCTTCATCAACCAAGCCTAATACACTCAAGACATTCTTAAAAGATTCAAGCTAAGTGATGTCAAGCCGTCTTCTACTCCAATGCCTACCAAGTGCCAACTTGACATCGATCCCAATGGTAAAGTGGTGGATCAAAAGGTATATCGCTCCATGATTGGCTCCTTGCTTTACCTTTGTGCATCTAGACCGGATATCATGTTGAGTGTGGGGATGTGTGCACGGTTTCAAGCCGCACCAAAGGAAAGTCACTATGTGGCGGTCAAGCGAATCTTTCGATATTTGGCTCATACCCCAAACTTTGGCTTATGGTACCCAAGAGGAACAAATTTCAAGCTTGAAGGTTTCACGGATTCCGATTGGGCAGGGGACAAAGTGGATAGGAAGTCCACTTCCGAAGGGTGCCAATTTATTGGTTGCTCTTTGGTAAGTTGGTCTTCCAAGAAGCAAAGTTGTGTGTCCCTCTCGTCCACCGAAGCGGAGTATGTGGCGGCTGGTAGTTGTTGTGCTCAACTCCTATGGATGAGGCAAACTTTAAAGGAGTATGGTGTCATTTGTGACAAAGTGCCTCTTTGGTGTGATAATGAAAGTGCCATCAAGATTTCTCTCAACCCGGTACAACACTTCAAGACGAAGCACATTGAGATTCGGTATCACTTCATCCGTGATCACATTAGGCGAGGGGAGATCAAGCTCAAGTATGTCAACACTCATGATAACCTTGCACATATTTTCACGAAGCCCTTGGATGAAGCAAGATTTCGCGAGTTAAGGCATGAGCTAAATATCATTGATTTGAGCAATGTGACTTGAACCTGTGCACACCCCTCCACACCCAACTTGTTGTCTAGTCTAGGTGTAGGCATGGACATAGGGGAAGTGTTGTTCTCTCAATGAACTCTCCCTCCCCCCATTATGCATTAAAACGATCAACTCTTTCGCATTAGCCATTTTCGATGGTACTTGTGCTTCAAAGACGAGTTTTGGTCATGGGCCCAAGGATAATTCTTCGCGGTGCCATACCAATTGACTCAAACATAGGTGGCTCCGGCCACCGCCCTCTCTTGAGAGAGGCCAGAGCTCGCTCCTCTTTGGTTGGTTGGTTGCTTTGAAGGAGTGGGTTCCGGTTCATTGTTTCGTGTGTGTCGTCTTGTTAGTTTGTCTCTTTTTCTCCTTGTTTGTGCCTTCCCGCTCTTACCATTTGTTGGTTTTAGTCTAGAAGCAGTTTTCGGTGGCTGGCGGTACTACCGCCGCTGGAGAGCGGTACTACCGCTTCAAGCGGTACTACAGCCCTCCAGCGCGGTACTACCGCTGAGAGGCGCGAGTGGGGGTTATACCGGGGGCAGGGGGAGTTTCTTCTCCCCCATACCCATTCGCACGCCCCCTCGCATGTTCCTCTCTCTCCAGCAACCGGCGGCGTGGGAGGGCTCCGGCGGATCTCCCTCTTCGGGCCATCCCTCTCCATTCCCTTCAGTGGTGTCGATCCCCACCTTGTCCTCTTGCCATGGATGCCGGAATTGCCCCCGTTCTCTTTTTCCTTTTGTCTAGGTTTCCAATCTAGCATCTAGGGGCAGTAGCAGTTGCATCTTCAGATTTTTGGCCAAATCTAGGCTTGAGTAGGGTGGAGAATGCTTCTAGGCAGTTTGGATTGATGTTTGGTTGGAGTATTTTTGAATTTGGTAGGACGGTAGTGCCGGATCTGACCACGGTAGTAGGAAACTGTTGTTTCCCCGCCCTGAGCGGTACTACTGCCCTTCCAGGGCGGTACTACCGCTTGGAGCGGTACTACCGCTCCCTGTGGAGCGGTACTGCCGCTCGTGGCGGTACTACCGCTATCCGATCGCGGTACTACCGCTCTCTACCAACTTCCACTCTACTTCTACCTTTCAGTGATCTTTTTGCTCGTGCTTGGTGTCTTATGCTCGTGTCTTCTGGTTGTTTGCGTGTTCTTGTGTGTGGTTCCAGGTGATGAGGTCCCTGAGCATCAGGCTCGTCGTGTCAATCCTGGACGTGCCTCGTCCAAGCGCTACCGCACCATCGAGCCTGCCGGAGGATCCTTAAGTGCTCCACCTCCACCTCCACCTCAACTCCCGAAGAAAGCTGGGGTCAAGCCAAAGACAACCAAAACCGTGCCTGAAATGCCTCCCAAAGAGTTCTGGGCAAGGCGCCGCCGCAACCCGTATGAGAACGACCAAGATCCCACTTTGGTCAACCGTCCGTTCTGGAACAGATTCCAGTTTGCCATCTTCTTTGATGTTCTCAAAGCCAAGAAGAATCTCTATGTCAACATGCACTCCATCGACACCACGCATATGGAGAGTGATCCCGACTACTTTGGTGAAGCACTTCAGATGTGCACTCAACTGAACATTCTCAGGATCATGCAATTCAACAAGGACTACGATGCTGATATTGTGGCCCAATTCTATGCCACGGTTCACCTAGGGACTGATGAGGACAGGACACTGACTTGGATGACAAATGGCAAGTTGCTTTCTGTCACGTGGAAAGCTTTCATGGAGTTGCTTGGGGTGGAAGATCTAGGTCTTGAGTCTCCGGTTGGCTTTCGCCCCCACGCCCGCGCCCATTGCACTCACAAGCAAGCTCTCTGGCCATACTGCACTCTGAAGATCAACTCTGAGACACACAAGGAAACCTATGAGATGCCTGCCTATCTGGATATCCTGCACCGCATCTTCAGAGAGACTCTTTTCCCTCGCATTGGGAATCTGGACCAGGTTCATTCTTATCTCGTGGACATGCTTCTTTTCTGCCAGCATGAGAAGGACAATCCCACCGGGGAGTCTTTGGATGTCTCTCATGTTATGTCGGCTGAGTTGGTTTCTGCTATCTCCGAGCGCAAGTGTCCGACCTATGGTCCGTTCATTATGCTTCTCATTGAGAAGGCCTGGGATCGTGTCTATCCCAAGGCGGCACTGGAGATTGGCGATTTGGTCTCTCATGATGTCAAGCGTCTGAGGAAGAAGGATAACTGGGGCACTCAGGCCCCTAGGACTGGTGTTCCGTCATCTGCTGCTGCCATGGAGACTGAGGAGGAGTTTGGTGCTGAGGCTGAGGATGAGGATGATGACTACATGCCCTCTGGGACAGAGCCATCTTGGGCCAAGAAGCTCAAGGCCAAGGTAAAGAAGCTCTTCTGCATGGAGTCTCACGGTCAGTACATGGCTCACGTGGCTAAGAAGAAGGCCCGCGGTCGCCACAAGGAGCTCATGCGTCAGATGGGTGCTATTGTGATTAGTGGCTCTGAGGATCAGCTCACCGAGGAGGAGGAGTGGATTCAGCAGCACTGCCCTTGGACTGATTCTGATGCTGAGCACTTCCCGGCTGACGTTGGTGGCGCTGATGACCACTCTGAGATCTGATGCGTGTGTCCCTCTTTTGCTCTCACCTGGAGCGGTAGCAGCACTCCCTCTCCTTTTTGGTGTCTCGGTGCCAAAGGGGGAGAGAGTTTAGGGATTTGCGAGTTGTGCCTTCGTGTCTTGTTCGTGGTTGTGTCTTGTTCGTGTTTTCCTCGCATTTGCTTTGGTTGGTTTGTCTGTGAGACCTAAGTTCGAGTGAGACTTAAGTTCGAATCATATGGTGTGAGACATATGCTACCTTACCTTTCAGTATCATTATCTATGTCTATCTAGCTCATGAGTTGCGTGCTTCTCTTGTTATATCATCTATGCTACTCTCATACACCATGCTTAGATTATTGGTCTCTAAAATTTAGGGGGAGCTTTGATCCGAGTATGTGTGCTATGCAGTCCAAAGCACTTATCTAAATAGCACACATTGAGGGGGAGCCCATCTACATGTTAGGACCGTCGGGTTTGTATGCTTACTATATCGTGTTTATGCAAATCCCGTATTGTCATCAATCCACCAAAAAGGGGGAGATTGTAAGGGCATTTTTATTCCCTAGTGGTTTTGGTGATTGATGACAATGCTTTTGCGGTCTAATCGTGTGCGTTAAGTTCTTTCAGAGAATCATCCATTGGCACGAGACGATTTCCTCCTCTCGGTGTTTTTATTCAAGACGGTGTAGCTCCTGCGTTTCGTGTTGGTGGACTAGTCTCGTAGGAGTCACCGTACTATTAAGAGGGGATCCGTTTTGGTAAGACTTGGGTGGAATCAACACGTACACATCCTTATCACACCTGTCGTCTTCCTGTCGCATCTTTGGAGCTGCACTTCTCTTCCGTACCTGCTTCGCCCTGTGCCAGCGGTAGTACCGCGATCTACAGCGGTGCTACCGCCGAAGCCCCCCTAGCGGTAGTACCGCTCTCAGCGGTAGTACCGCTCCGCAGAGTGGTAGTACCGCCCGCGGGTTTCGGCTATAGTACCAATGTAGTACCGCGCCTACTACCACCTCGATTCGAGACGATGTTTTCTCGTGTCGAGTTTTGCGGCACTAGAAGCGGCAGTAGAAGCGATAGTACCGCTCAGAGCGGTAGTACCGCTCCTCTCCCGCGGTAGTACCGCTATGGGGCCAGTGGCCTGACTCCCTCTTCAGCGCGGTAGTACCGCTAGGAAGGGAGCGGTAGTACCGCTCTCAGCGGTAGTACCGCCCTTCCCTAGCGGTAGTACCGCCCTGTGCGGGGCTGCTCAGTGGGGTAACGGTTGGATGTGTTCCCCCACTATATAAAGGGGTCTTCTTCCTCCTAGCTGATTAACCTCTTTCCCCCAAAGCTCCATTGTTTCTCAAAGCTCCATTTTCGCCCGATCTCTCTCCCTAGCCAATCAAACTTGTTGATTTGCTCGGGATTGGTTGAGAAGGCCCAGATCTACACTTCCACCAAGAGAAATTTGATTCCCCCCACTTATCCCTTGTGGATCTTGTTACTCTTGGGTGTTGAGCACCCTAGACGGTTGAGGTCACCTCGAAGCCATACTCCATTGTGGTGAAGCTTCGTGGTGTTGTTGTTGTTGTTGGGAGCCTCCGGTTGTTGTGGAGTTTGCCCCAACCTTGCTTGTAAAGGTTCGGTCGCCGCCTTCAAGGGCACCAATAGTGGAATCACGACATCTCGCATTGTGTGAGGGCGTGAGGAGAACACGGTGGCCCTAGTGGCTTCTTCGGGAGCATTGTGCCTCCACACCGCTCCAACGGAGACGTACTTTCCTTTAAAAGGAAGGAACTTCGGTAACACATCCTCGTCTCCACCGGCTCCACTCTTGGTTATCTCGTGCCTTTACTTTTGCAAGTCTATTTGCTTTACATCCTTTGCTTGCTTGTGTGCTAGTTGTCATTGCATCATATAGGTTGCTCACTTAGTTGCACATCTAGACAACCTATTTTGTTGCAAAGTTTAATTTGACTATGAAAAGTCCAAAAATTGTTAGTTGCCTATTCACCCCCCCCCCCTCTAGTCAACCATATCGATCCTTTCAGAGGGCAAGCTTGGCGATACGGATATGTAGATCTCCTACCATTGTAACCGACTTCGTGTAACCCTAGCCCTCTCCGGTGTCTATATAAACCGGATGGTTGTAGTCCATAGGACGAACAACAATCATACCATAGGCTATCTTCTAGGGTTTAGCCTCCTTGATCTCGTGGTAGATCCACTCTTGTAACACACATCATCAATATTAATCAAGCAGGACGTAGGGTTTTACCTCCATCAAGAGGTCCGGAACCTGGGTAAAACATCGTGTCCCTTGTCTCCTATTACCATCCGCCTAGATGCACAGTTCGGGACCCCCTACCCGAGGTCCGCCGGTTTTGACACCGACATTGGTGCTTTCATTGAGAGTTCCTCTGTGTCGTCACCATCAGGAAGGATGCCTTTTCCTGTCTTTAAAGACGGCACCGTCGTCAAGGGAGCTTTGGCCACCGGCCAGACTATCCGGCTAGGCGGTTTCCTCATGACCGCCTGTTCGGCCACCGCTCCGACAATGACCTCTCAAGTCATTAAAAGCGATCTTCACGTCAGCTTGGAATTCGCCGAGCAGCTAGATCCGATTGAGCTCTCCTCCGTAAACGAGCTCTCGGATCGCATCGCCGCCCTGGGAGTCACTACCGACTATGATCAGATTGGGCTTAAAACCGATCTGAGAGAAATTAACTCTCCCCAGGCTACCCACCACGTTGTTGTGGTAGAGGAACAATGCGGCGACTCTTCTTCTGTGTTAAAAACCAGCTATGTCCGGATTCCCGATCCCTCCATGCCAGATTCCCGCGGAGGGACGGACGCTAATCAAATACTGAACCTAAAGTCAGGCATCAGACCAGATTTGTTGGAAAGCGTTCAGCAAACCAAGCTTCCGAATTCGGAAGCTTCTTGGCCTTTGAGCCTCAGATCGGGCGGGGTTCCGAACTTAATTCCACCCGCCCACCCAAACATAAGCGATCTATCTCAAATACGGCAAGAGCCCGATGAAACAGTACATCATTACCGGGCCAGATTCCTCCTAGTTATGAACAGGATAAAGGACTGCCGTGAAGAAAGCGCGATTTCAATCTTATGCAAAAATTGCACGGACAAGGGAATCATAAACGCCATCAGTCGTCGCGAAGTTACATGCTTCGCCGACCTAGCGACCATTGTACAAAAATACTGTGCGATGGAGAGTGCCTGGAAAACCGAAACTAAGTTTTGGGACAATCCGGCCCTGAATACAACCCCAGTCCGAAATAAAAGGGTGCGTCATACTCAAGCACCTGGGTAAAAAACCAAAAAGCAAAAAACCCCTAAAGGGTACGGAACCGTACTGGAGGGATGGCTCAACGGACCCTGCAAAATCCACAGTACGGAAGGCGCCACTCCAACACATAGCCTTCGAGCATGTTGGATACTACGGCAGGTGGCCAAAAGTGGCGAAGGCTTTTTAGCCCCGGGCAACCAACCCAGCAGTACCAGTACGGTATTAACAGTCTTCGAGACTTTCGCATCAAATAACATGCGGAAACGAACAATCCGCAGCCTCGCCGAAGTCTACCAAGTAGCAACAACAAATCCATGGAGCAACACGGCTATCACCTTCAATGCCAGTGACGAACCTAAATTCCAAACAGCTAGAGCACCAGCCGCATTGGTCCTCAGTCCGATAGTGGACGGTTTTCGTCTTACCAAGGTACTCATGGATGGAGGCAGCGGATTAAACCTCATCTACGAGGAAACCCTTCAAAAAATTGAAATTGACTGGAGCCGCATTGAGCGAAGCAGCACAACCTTCAGGGGAATAATCCCTAGTCGAGAAGTACGCTGCACAGGAAAAATCACACTAGATGTAGTGTTCGGCTCACCGGACAATTACAGGTCCGAAGAGGTCACGTTCCAAGTGGCCCCATTCGGCAGCGTATATCACGCTTTGTTAGGGCGAGAGGCATTCACAATCTTCCAAGCTATACCCCATTACGGGTACATGAAGCTCAAAATGCCCGGACCCAATGGAATAATCACTCTCGCTAGTGATCCAGATACAGCACTCCGCGCTGAAAATAAGACAGCCGCACTAGCCCTAGAGGCATTGTCCGAAGCCCTAGCGGCAGAGGAACTAACTGCGCTGCGCTCCACGGTGGATAGGGACGATGTGATACTCGATAAGAGGTCCAAGTCCACCTCTTTTAAACCAGCAGACGAAATAGTCAAATTTTAGGTCCATCCAACGGACCCCACAAAGACGGCCTCCATTGGGGCACAATTAAGTCCTGATGTCGAAGTCGCACTACGAGAATTCCTTCGGGAAAATTGGGACATTTTTGCCTGGCACCCTTCAGACATGCCAGGAATCCCACGCAGGCTGGCGGAGCACAGCCTAAATATCCTAAAAGGATTCAAGCCAGTCAAACAAGCTCTTCGGCGATTTTCCGAACCCAAAAGACAGGCAATGGGAGAGGAGCTAGCCAAACTCTTAGAAGCCGGATTCATTAGAGATATAAAACATCCGGACTGGCTAGCCAATCTAGTAATGGTACCAAAAAAGGACAAATCCTGGCGCCTCTGCGTCGATTTTAAAGACCTTAACAAGGCCTGTCCAAAGGACCCTTTCCCTCTCCCTCGCATCGACAAAATCATTGATGCTACCGCAGGGCACGATTCATTGTGCTTCCTCGACGCATACTCCGGATACCATCAAATCAAGATGGCGGAGAAAGACCAGGCCGCAACGGCATTCATTACTCCATATGGGCCATTCTGCTTCAACACAATGCCCTTCGGACTCAAAAACGCCGGCGCAACATATCAGCGCATGATTCAGACATGTCTGGCTACCCAGATAGGCAAAATAGTAGAGGCATACGTAGACGATGTGGTCGTCAAGACCAAACACGTCGAAACTCTAGTAGAAGACTTGAGGGTGACATTCGACAACCTCCGAGCATATGACATTAAGCTCAACCCGGAAAAATGCGTCTTCGGAGTACCAGCCGGAAAGCTCTTGGGCTTCATTGTATCCGGTAGAGGAATTGAAGCAAACCCAGCCAAGATCCGAGCTCTGTCACAATTTGATATTCCAAAAGACCTCAAGCAAATACAAAAACTAACTGGATGCGTAGCGGCTTTAAGTCGCTTCATCTCCCGTTTGGGAGAAAAGGCTCTGCCCCTCTATCGCCTCCTCCGGCGCACCGAACATTTCGAATAGACGGATGCGGCCACAGCCAGACTCGAAGAAATAAAAGCCATACTGGCAACAAATCCGGTCCTGGCCGCGCCCAACATGGGCGAACCTATGTTATTATATATCGCAGCAACACATCAAGTTGTCAGCGCGGTACTCGTCATCGAACGAGAAACAGAAGGGCATAGATTCCCTCTTCAAAAACCAGTGTACTACGTATCCACTGTCCTAACTCCATGCAAGTCCCGGTACCCACATTATCAAAAGATAGCGTATGCGGTGTTCATGGCATCCCGGAAGCTGCGACACTACTTTCAAGAGTGTTCCATAACGGTGGCCTCCGAAGTACCTCTCAACGATATTATAAACAATCGCGACGCAACAGGCAGGATTGCAAAATGGGCCATTGAGCTCTTACCATTTGATATAACCTACAAACCACGGCGAGCTATAAAATTGCAAGTTCTGGCTGACTTCGTCGCCGAATGGACCGAAGCCGAACTCCCTAAAGAATACGGCGCGTACTCCAACTGGATCATGCATTTCAACGGATCCAAAACATTGGCTGGCTTGGGGGCTGGCGTCGTCTTGACGTCCCCAACTGGAGACACAGTCCAATATGTACTTCAAATAATGTACATGGACTCCAACAACGCAGCCGAATACGAGGCCCTTCTACACGGCCTCCGGATGGCAATCTCCATGGGCATTCAACGCCTAGAGGTGCGCGGGGATTCAAACCTCGCAATATCCCAAGTAAACAGAGACTTTGACGCCAAAGATCCGAAAATGGCAGCTTACCGCAACACCGTCTTAAAAATGTCAGCTCGGTTCGAAGGACTCGAATTCCACCATGTAGCCCGGGATAACAACCAGGCAGCAGACGTGTTGGCACGCATCAGCGCAAAACGCGACGCCGTCCCTCCAAACATATTCCTGGAAAGGCTCTTTAAGCCATCCGTATTATGGGAAGAGGAGTCCGGAAATAACAGTCCGGAACCAGCTGCAGCACCTAACTCAGACAATTCTGACACAATCGGCGACTCAGCCAATGAAATAACACCTTCAGCCCACGAAATAATGGCAGTAATTGCCCCGTGGACGGAACCATTCCTAGCCTACCTAATCAGGCAGGAACTTCCCGAAGACCAAAATGAGGCCCGCTGCATAGTTCGGCGATCTAAAGCCTACAAGGTCCATGAGGGAGAACTTTATAAGAAAAGCACAACTGGAGTCCTTCAAAGGTGTATCTCCGAAGAGGAAGGGCGAAATCTCCTGGCTGAAATTCACGCTGGACTCGGCGGGCACCACGCTGCAGCCCGGGCCCTTGTAGGCAAGGCCTTCCGTACAGGATTTTATTGGCCAACAGCCCGGGCGGATGCTCAGGACTTAGTCCAACGATGCGTCGGTTGCCAGCTCTTTGCTAATCAGAGCCACATGCCACCCACCGCCCTCAAAACTATACCCATCACCTAGCCGTTTGCGGTCTGGGGGCTTGACATGGTTGGACCCCTTAAAGGGGGAACCCACAAGCACAAATACTTATTGGTCATGGTGGACAAATTCACCAAATGGATTGAGGCCAAGCCGGTTAAAACAGCAGAATCCGGACCTGTGATAGACTTCATATCCGGGGTAGTACACCGTTTTGGCGTCCCCACAGCATCATCACTGATAAAGGCACGAATTTCACGGCCGACAAGGTTAAACTCTGGTGCAAAAACATGGTCATCAAGCTCGACTACGCTTCAGTCTATCACCCCCAAACTAACGGTCAAGTCGAGCGAGCAAATGGTCTAATCATGAGCGGCATCAAACCCAGACTAGTGCGGTCCCTCAAGGAATCTAACACGCACTAGGTAGAGGAGCTCGACTCTGTACTCTGGGGGCTGCGGACCACGCCAAACCGAACTACCGGATTGACACCATTTTTCATGGTATACGGCGCAGAGGCAGTTCTGCCCTGCGATATAATTCATGACTCACCTCGCGTGCGCATGTACGAAGAAAGAGAAGCCGAGTTGGATCGACAGGACAGTTTGGACGCCTTAGAGGAGGAGCGGGACGTGGCAAAAGCTTGTTCCGCATTTTATCATCAGCAGGCTCGAAGATGTCAAAGCAGAGAAGTACGGGCCAAAACTTACAATGTTGGCGAACTTGTTCTACGCCTGCCGGACAAGAAAAAGGACAAACTTAAGCCCAAGTGGGAAGGTCCCTTCATCATCGACCAAGTCCTGACAGGTGGAGCATGCCGTCTACGTAACGCATCTGACAACCGACTCGAGCCGAACCCATGGAACGCAGCCCGTCTCCGAAGATTCTACACCTAACGCCGGACTCAGAGTTCGTCTCACTCCTCCGTCCACCTTTTTACATTTTCACTGTCTCTTGTCCCCCTCCTTCTTCCCACTTTTTTTTCTCAATACCTTTTATAGGCTGATTTGTGCATTATTCGCACACACTTGATGTGCTCCTAGCATTCATTATACCTGGGGGCTTCTTTAACAGAAGCTTATTTATACGGGCTTCATGCCCAACACATGTGTCATACTTCCGCATGTACCTTTTATTCACCATTATATGCATCGATATGACTTAAGTTTTGCCCAAGCTGGGTTGCCTGGCTCCTGTGCTTACCCCTACGTTCCCGATTGTTCGGCTAGGAGGTAAAGGGAGCACCTCTACGATTGTTACTGCCGGGTCAGCCGGATGTGTACCTCAGACTGGGTGAAGCCGAAAGCTAGCGTTCTTAAGAGAATATTCGGTCGGTGACTTGAAAGATGATTTATTACACACTTGTTTATCTGTCCCCAGATGCTTTTTCTGCTATTTTCGCAGTCCGGACATGCACTTTAGGGCATGCCTCCCAGGGAAAGGAACCCTTAACGGAACTATTTTCTCTGGAAGATGTTTCTTACTAACCATGTAATATAACATAGCTAGTTGGGCACTTGTCTGATAAAGCAATTATGACCCCGACGCCTTGTCTCCATGCATGCCCCGGTTCTTTTATAACCGTAAGGGTATTCGGACACACTCTGGACTGTTGGGTCCCGAGGTTGAAGCGAAACGGTCTGCAAAGACAAACGATCTGCAATCCGGCTAGAAGGCATTCTATATGTCATTTTTTATAAAAAATTACATCGTCAAACTGACTGATTGTACTCCTCTTCAATCCCATCTAACAGGCTATCTAATTTACAGTCCTGTTGGGAATATTTCGAGGCCGGTTCTACTTGGCCGTACATCAAGCTCACAGGGATCTCCTTCCCATCAGGCCCCGCAGGTCCGACCTCGGCCATGTGGTTTGGGTCAGCCTTCGGGTACCGCGTCTTCACCATGGCCCAGGCCTCCCTGGCACCTTGACGGCAGGCCGATATCTTCCACAGACGGAGGCATCGCCATGCTCCCTGAAGCTTCTCAGCAAGCCCTCCAAGGCCCTCGGGTAGGGAGACGGAAGGCCATAAAGCCTGAACGACGCCACTCATCGCCTGCCGAACACGTTCGAGCAGTTGCACCAGCTCGAGAAGTTGGTCACCCGTTGAAACAGGCATTTCCTCCGCAGGGCGACCTGTGAGCACACCTAAAGACACATTTCTGTCACTCGACTTCCTCGCCGAATTCTTATTTTGAAAGGAATTTGCTCAAGCACTTACTATAAATGTCGCGACGAAGCCGCTGATTCTCCTTCACGGAGCCAGACAGCTGGGCCCGAACATCTTTCAGCTCTTCTCCTAGCTGGATGTGGGCATCTTGGAGCTTGTTCCTCTCCTGCTGCACCTTCATAAGCACCCTCTCGCCGGCCTTTAGCTGACGCAGTAGCTGTTGCTTGTCCGGATCTAGTCCGGCGCCCTCTGCAATATTATTGTCAGATTTACGAACACGCCGCACTTTGTTAATTACTTATCTTTTCAAAGTACATATTACCAGCGGGGGTCTCTGCGGCTCCCCCTGTGGTGGCCAGTGCGGCCTCAAGTTGGGCCTTGCACTCTTGGAGCTCCTGGGACAGGTGGGTATTCTTCTCCGTAAGATCCTGCATAATAAGTGATCCTTAAATCAGTTATTTTAACTATTTTAAGTCTCGGGGGCTACTGGCATATATAACTATTAAAATTACTTACCCGTATGTCTTTCACATACTACTCTGTGGCTCTGGTTAAACCATCTTGAGCGGCACGGAGGTGCGCGTTTCCCGCATCAAAGGCATTTAACGCCTCCGGGGAGAAACACGCGTCACGAAGAACTGTCCGGCGACGCCTGTGATTCATGGCGCTCTCCACCTCAGACCGGGTGGCGGACAGCCTGTCGGCATCCTCCGTTGGAGGAGTGTCCGGCTCATGCCTTGTGTTAGCCTCCCCTTCCGGACCACGCGATGGAGCATGGCTGGCAGAGGCTTGATTGGCAACCACTCCGGACTCTGTCCGGCGAGCGCTCTTTCTCCTAGAAAAGTTATGAGCATTAATATACCTCCTAGGCATCCTTCCCTTAAAAACAGCGGTACACCGTACCGTTGTGGCGACGTCTCGACTCACATCGCACTCCTTTTCCGCCTGCTGGGCCGAACTGACCCTTGTTGGTTAGCCGCTGCAGGTTCGGCTTCCCGCCTTAAAGGCACCTCCTGCGATGCACCATCAGTATAGGATGGTCAGAATTAAGCATGGATCAAATAATGGTGTTAAGACCTCGGTCGTAGTCACCTGGGAGGCCGGAAACAAACTGGGGTAGTCAGCCGTAATGGCGACTAGGGTATTGTCCATGCTGAGTTGGTGGAACACCCCGTCAATCAGCTCCACCTTTATGTCCGGATCCTCTTCGGAGGTCGGATCAAGGGATCGTTCCGGATCCTTGGGCTGTGGAGTTAGGCTTCGTATGCCCTCCACGTCCCGGCGCAGCTCCTGCATCGAAATCACAAAGTAAAATACTTGACTTTGCAAGTATGGATCGGGTAGATAAACGTCCGCTTACCCAGCTCCGAGGGTTATTCATGGAAAACCCGTTCAATGGATTCGTGCGGAGGAAGTCCTCCTCCTCCCCCTTGTACAAGTCGGACAGGATCTTTGCCAGATCAGCTGCCGAGCTCGGCCCTCTGCGGCCATGACGGGTGGCGTCGTCTTCCCCGTTGAAATCCCACATAGGGTGGCCCCTATATTGGAGTGGCTGCACCCCTCGCATAATGCACGTGGCCATGATTCCAATCATGGTCAATCCGGAGTGGGCCAGTAACCTAATCCGGCCCATCAGATAATGGACGCTCCCATCATCCTCTCGTTGAGGGCTCCGCGGGCGCCAACTCATGCATTTCTTCAAGGGAGCATTGCTGAACTCCGGGAGGCCAATCCGAACGGGATCGGCAAAGGGGCGTCCTCCATGTAGAACCATTCCGAAGGCCAGTCTTCAGACGCCTTCTTCGGGGTGCCGGATAGATATCCAGTCCCGGCGATGCGCCATATTTCGGCTCCGCCCACTTGATATATCGACCCCTCGTGAGAACGGGGTACGAGGCAAAACAATCTCTTCCATAGTGCAAAATGGGGCTCGATGCCCAAGAACACCTCGCAAAGAGCTACAAAGCCCGCGATGTGCAAAATGGAGGCAGGTGTGAGGTGGTGAAGCTGGAGTCCGTAGAACTCCAGGAGCCCCCGGAGAAACGGATGTATGGGAAATCCGAGTCCCCTTATTAGATAAGGGACAAAGCATACCCGCTCTCTTTGGAAGGGTTGGGGACGCTCTCCGCCTGCTTTCCACCCTTGAAGGTGGCCAGTCCGGCTCGAACCGGAACCATGAAAGCTGGGGGAAGATATCCCTCGGTTTGGAGCGCCACTAGCTCGCTGTGTGGAACTGAGCATCTCCCCCAATCTCCTGGCTTAGGGCTGGGAGCGCGAAAGGAGGAGCCGTGTCGACTATCCATGATGGAATGGATTTTTGTCAGAGGCGCTTCGATGAGAACTTGCGGATGGAGGATGGTGTGAGCTAGATCTAGATCCTCGCCTCTCCTATAGGCGGCTCGTTCGCACGGCTAGGGGGTAAAATGTAAAAATACCCCAGCCTTTCGCATTCATACGACACGTGGAAGAAGGCCATTATTGGGCGTAGAATCCAAGGAGCGCAACATTTATAAGGAAGCCGGACACTATTCGACAGGAACATGAAGTTTGAAGGAGAACCCGCCTTGCAACGTTGAAGATAATATACGCGCCGGACTCGTCGCCGCTGAAGCCCGGTTCGGGGGCTACTGAGGGAGTCCCAGACTAGGGGGTGTTCGGATAGCCGAACTATCATCATCGGCCGGACTCCAAGACTATGAAGATACAAGATTGAAGACTTCGTCCCGTGTCCGGATGGGACTTTCCTTGGCGTGGAAGGCAAGCTTGGCGATACGGATATGCAGATCTCCTACCATTGTAACCGACTTCGTGTAACCCTAGCCCTCTCCGGTGTCTATATAAACCGGATGGCTGTAGTCCATAGGACGAACAACAATCCTACCATAGGCTAGCTTCTAGGGTTTAGCCTCCTTGATCTCGTGGTAGGTCCACTCTTGTAACACACATCATCAATATTAATCAAGCAGGACGTAGGGTTTTACCTCCATCAAGAGGGCCCGAACCTGGGTAAAACATCGTGTCCCTTATCTCCTGTTACCATCCGCCTAGACGCACAGTTCGGGACCCCCTACCCGAGATCCGCCGGTTTTGACACCGACAGTTATCATTATTCTTTATAGCATACATGTCATCACCATAATCATCATAAATAGGAGGCATGCTATCATCATAATAGTTTATCTCATCAAAACTTGCGGGAGTAAAAATACCATCTTCATCAAATATAGCATCCCCAAGCTTGTAACTTTGCATATCATTAACATCATGGATATTCAAAGAATTCATACTAAAAACATTGAAATCATGCTCATCATTCATGCCAATCATTTTATTAAATTCTTCTTCTATCAATTGATCACAATTTTCCGAACCATCATTTTCAAGAAAGATATTATAAAGATGATCAATAATATGATGCAACCTCAATTCCATTTTTTATGTAGTTTTCTTTTGTAACACCAAAGTAGTGATAAAACAAGAAACTAAAAGATTCGATTGCAAGATCTATAGATGTACCTTCAAGCACTCACCTCCGTGATAACAGTGCCATAAAAGAGCTTGATGCCTACTATGCAACTTTATTCTTGTAGACACGTGTTGGGCCTCCAAGCGCAGTGTTTGGTAGGACAGTAGCAATTTTCCCTCAAGTGGATGACCTAAGGTTTATCAATCCGTGAGAGGTGTAGAATGAAGATGGTCTCCCTCAAACGACCCTGCAACTAATACAAGAAATCTCTTGTGTCCCCAACACACCCAATACAATGGCAAATTGTATAGGTGCACTAGTTCGGCGAAGAGATGGTGATAAAAGTGTAATATGGATGGTAGAAATATACTTTTATAATCTGAATAAATAAAAACAGCAAGTTAGCAAATAGTAAACGGGCACAAAAACGGTGTTGCAATGCTTAAAAATTAGGCCTAGGGTCCGTACTTTCAGTAGTGCAACCTCTCAACAATGCTAATATAGTTGGATCATATGATTATCCCTCAAAGTGCAATAAAGAATCACTCCCGAGTTCCTATTAGCAGATAACAAAAGATAGGAATTGCTTGTAGGTCATGAAACCACCTCAAAGCTATTCTTTCCGTTTGATTAATTCAAGAGTTCGTACTAAAATAACACAAAGCTATTTTTTCCCGTTCGATCTATCCTAGAGTTCATACTAGAATAACACCAAAGCAAATTCATATTCATAATACTCAATCCACACAAAGAACTATAAAGAGACCCCAAAGTTTCCGCCGAAGAAAAACGTGCATCAACCCGTATGCATAGATTACCCCAATATCACCGCGGGAATCCGCGAGTTGAATGCCATAACACATATCAAGCGAATCAATAAGATACCTCATTGTCACCTCAAGTATTCATATTGCAAGACATATATCATGTGTTCTCATCTCTGAATATTCAATCCGACAAGACAAAACTTTGAAGGGTAAAGATTCAATACATCATAACAAGAGTATAGAGGGGAGAAACATCATATGATCTGACTATATTAACAAAGCCCATGATATAGATCACGAGAGAGAGAGATCAAGCACATAGCTACTGGTACAAACCCTCAGCCCTGAGGGTGGGCTACTTCCTCCTCATCGTGGTGGCCGTCGGGATGATGAATATGGCCACCGGAGATGACCCCCCCTCTGGCAGGGTGCCGAAACAGGGTCTAGAATGGATCTCGTGGATACAGAGGCCTTGCAGTGGCGGAACTTCTGATATAGGGCTACCCCGAAGGGTTTTGGAATATTTGGGATTTTATAGGGCGAAGAAGGGGTGCGGGAGGCCACCGAGGTGGGCACAACCCACCTGGGTGCGCTTGGGGGCCCAGGCACGCCCTGGTGGGTTATGCCCCCCTCGGGGCACCCCCATGTGCTGCTTTGGCCCACTGGTGCTCTTCTGGTCCATAAAAAAATCTCCAAAAAGTTACGCGGTGTTTGGACTCCGTTTGATATTGATTTCCTGAGATGTAAAAAACAAGCAAAAACAGCAAATGGCACTGGGCACTGGGTCAATAGGTTAGTCCCAAGAAATGATATAAAGTTGCTATAAAATGATTGTAAAACATCCAAGAATGATAATATAATGGCATGAATACTTCATAAATTATAGATGCGTTGGAGATGTATCAGACGCTGGAAAAGGACCCAAGATGGGATCTCACGGGTACAGAAGGTTGCGGCAGTGGAAAAGTGGTTTCGTGGCTTCCCCTGGTGTTTTTAGGGTATTAGAGTATATATAGGCGAAGGAACTAGGTCAGGGGAGCTACGAGGGGACCACGAGGGTGGGGGCGTGCCTACCCCCCTGGGCGCGCCCTCCTGCCTCGTGGATGCCTCATTGCCTCTCCGACTTCATCTCCAAGTCTTCTGGTTTGCTTTCGGTCCAAGAAAGATCATTGTGAAGGTTTCATTCCGTTCGGACTCCATTTGGTATTCCTTTTCTGCAAAACTCTAAAATAGGCAAAAAAACAGAAGATGGCACTGGGCCCTCGGTTAATAGGTTAGTCCCGAAAATAATATAGAAGAGTATATTAAAACCCATTAAACATCCAAAACAGATAATATAATAGCATACGTTGAAGACGTATCAATAAGCTCGAACCCAAATCGGAGAAATGCGTCTTCATAGGATACCCAAAAGAAACTGTTGGGTACACCTTCTATCACAGATCCGAAGGCAAGATATTCATTGCTAAGAATGGATCCTTTCTAGAGAAGTAGTTTCTCTCGAAAGAAGTGAGTGGGAGGAAAGTAGAACTTGATGAGGTAATTGTACCTTCTCCCGAATTGGAAAGTAGTTCATCACAGAAATCAATTCCAGTGATTCCTACACCAATTACTTAAGAATCTAATGATGATGATCATGAAACTTCAGATCAAGTTACTACCGAACCTTGTAGGTCAACCAGAGTATGGTCCGCACGAGAGTGGTACGGTAATCCTATTCTGGAAGTCATGTTACTAGACCATGATGAACCTACAAACTATGAGGAAGCGATGATGAGCCCAGATTCCGCGAAATGGCTAGAGGCCATGAAATCTGAGATGGGATCCATGTATGAGAACAAAGTGTGGACATTGGTGGACTTCCCGATGATCGGCAAGCCATAGAAAATAAATGGATCTTCAAGAAGAAGACTGACGCTGACGGTAATGTTACTGTCTACAAAGCTCGACTTGTTGCAAAAGGTTTTCGACAAGTTCAAGGAGTTGACTATGATGAGACCTTCTCACCCGTAGCGATGCTTAAGTCTGTCTGAATCATGTTAGCAATTGCCGCATTTTACGATTATGAAATTTGGCAAATGGATGTCAATACTACATTCCTTAGTGGAATTCTTAAAGAAGAGTTGTATATGATGCAACCAGAAGGTTTTGTCGATCCAAAAGGTGCTAACAAAGTGTGCAAGATCCAGCGATCCATTTATGGACTGGTGCAAGCCTCTCGGACTTGGAATATACGCTTTGATAATGTGATCAAAGCATATGGTTTTATACAGACTTTCGGAGAAGCCTGTATTTACAGGAAAGTGAGTGGGAGCTCTGTAGCATTTATAGTATTATATGTTGATGACATATTGTTGATTGGAAATAATACAGAATTTCTGGATAGCATAAAAGGATACTTGAATAAGAATTTTTCAATGAAAGACCTCGGTGAAGCTGCTTATATATTGGGCATCAAGATCTATAGAGATAGATCAAGACGCTTAATTGTACTTTCACAAAGCACATACCTTGATAAAGTTTTGAAGAAGTTCAAAATGGATCAGTCAAAAAAGGGTTCTTGCCTGTGTTACAAGGTGTGAAGTTGAGTCAGACTCAATGCCCGACCACTACAGAAGATAGAGAGAAAATGAAAGTCATTCCCTATGCCTTAGCCATAGGTTCTATCATGTATGCAATGCTGTGTACCAGACCTGATGTGTGCCTTGCTATAAGTTTAGCAGGGAGGTACCAAAGTAATCCAGGAGTGGATCACTGGACAGCGGTCAAGAATATCCTGAAATACCTGAAAAGGACTAAGGATATGTTTCTCGTTTATGGAGGTGACAAAGAGCTTGTCATAAATGGTTACATCGATGCAAGCTTTGACACTGATCCGGATGACTCTAAGTCACAAACCGTATACGTATTTATATTGAATGGTGGAGATGTCAGTTGGTGCAGTTCCAAAAAGAGCATCGTGGCGGGATCTATGTGTGAAGCGGAGTACATAGCTGCTTCAGAAGCAGCGAATGAAGGAGTTCATATCCGATATAGGTGTATTACCTAGTGCATCGGGTCCAATGAAAATCTTTTCTGACAATACTGGAGCAATTGCCTTGGCGAAGGAATCCATATTTCACAACAGAACCAAACACATCAAGAGACACTTCAACTCCATCCGCGATCAAGTCAAGGTGGGAGAAATAGAGATTTGCAAGATACATACGGATCTGAATGTTGCAGACCCGTTGACTAAGCCTCTTCCACGAGCAAAACATGATCAGCACCAAGACTCCATGGGTGTTAGAATCATTACTATGTAATCTAGATTATTGACTCTAGTGCAAGTGGAAGACTAAAGGAAATATGCCCTAGAGGCAATAATAACATTGTTATTTATATTTCCTTATATCATGATAAATGTTTATTATTCATGCTAGAATTGTATTAACCGAAAACTCAGTACATGTGTGGATACATAGACAAAACAAAGTGTCCCTAGTATGCCTCTACTTGACTAGCTCGTTAATCAAAGACGGTTATGTTTCCTGACCATAGACACGTGTTGTCATTTGATGAACCAGATCACATCATTAGAGAATGATGTGATGGACAAGACCCATCCGTTAGCTTAGCATAATGATCATTAAGTTTTATTGCTATTGCTTTCTTCATGACTTATACATGTTCCTCTGACTATGAGATTATGCAACTCCCAAATACCGTAGGAACACCTTGTGTGCTATTAAACGTCACAACATAACTGGGTGATTATAAAGATGCTCTACAGGTGTCTCTGAAGGTGTTTGTTGAGTTGTCATAGATTGAGATTAGGATTTGTCACTCCGTGTTTCACAGAGGTATCTCCGGGACCTCTCGGTAATGCTCATCACTATAAGCCTTGCAAGTAATGTGACTAATGAGTTAGTTACGGGATGATGCATTACGGAACGAGTAAAGAGACTTGCCGGTAATGAGATTGAACTAGGTATGAAGATACCGACGATCGAATCTTGGGCAAGTAACATACCGATGACAAAGGGAACAACGTATGTTGTTATGCGGTTTGACTGATAAAGATCTTCGTAGAATATGTAGGAACCAATATGAGCATCTAGGTTCTGCTATTGGTTATTGATCAGAGATGTGTCTCAGTCATGTCTACATAGTTCTCAAACCCGTAGGGTCCTCACGCTTAACGTTTGATGACAATTTGTATTATGAGTTATGTGTTTTGGTGACCGAAGTTTGTCCAGAGTCCCGGGTGAGATCACGGACATGACGAGGAGTCTCGAAATGGTTGAGAGGTAAAGATTAATATATTGGAAGGTTACATTCAGACACCGGAATGGTTTCGGGAAGTTTCGGATAAGTTTCGGAGTACTGGGAGGTTACCGGAACCCCCCGGGAGAGTAATGAGCCAACATGGGCCTTAGTGGAGGAGAGAGGGCCGGCCATAGGAGGTGGTGCGCGCCCCCCTGCCAATCTGAATTGGACAAGGGGTGGGGGCGGCGCCCCCCTTTCCTTCGCCTACTCCCTCTCCTTTCCCCCTTTGCTACTCCGGAAAATAGGAAAAGTGGGGGGCCGAATCCTACTAGGAGTGGAGTCCTAGTAGGACTCCCCCCCCCCTCATGGCTCGCCCCCTGGTGGACGGCCTCCTCCCCCCTCCTTTATATATGGGGGCAGGTGATGTCTACTACACAACTTTATTCTTGTAGACACGTGTTGGGCCTCCAAGCGAAGAGTTTTGTAGGACAGTAGCAATTTTCCCTCAAGTGAATGACCTAAGGTTTATCAATCCGTGGGAGGCGTAGGATGAAGATAGTCTCTCTCAAGCAACCCTGCAATCAAATACAAGAAATCTCTTGTGTCCCCAACACAACCAATACAATGGAAAATTGTATAGGTGCACTAGTTCGGCGAAGAGATGGTGATAAAAGTGTAGTATGGATAGTAGATATGAGTTTTTGCAGTGCGAACAATAAAAAACAGCAAGGTAGTAAATAGTAAAATGGAGCACAAATGGTATTGCAATGATGGAAAATGAGGCCCAGGGTCTGTACTTTCGCTAGTGCAATCTCTCAACAATTCTAACATAGTTGGATCATATGATTATCCCTCAAAGTGCAATAAAGAATCACTCCCGAGTTCCTATTAGCGGAGAACAAAGGATATAAATTTTGTGTAGGGTACGAAACCACCTCAAAGCTATTGTTTCCGATCAATCTATCCTAGAGTTCCTACTAAAATAACAGCAAGCTATTCTTTCTGATCAATCTAATCAAGAGTTCGTACTAAAATAACATCATATGATGCATATCAACCAACTCTAATGTCACCTAGATACCCCAATGTCACCGCGAGTACCCATGAGTTAATTATACGGTATGTATCAAACAATTTCAGATTCATAATGCTTAATCCACACAAAGAACTACAAGGAGACCCCAAAGTTTTTGTCGGAGAAAAGATAATAAAAACGTGCATCAACCCTGTCGGATGTTGGGTTCCGGCAGACCCTTAAGGTTCGAACTCTGGGGTGTGCGCGAAGATCCTTCCCCTACCTATCCGCGTCTGATCACCTTGCGAGAATCTGAGCTAAAACAATGAACAACACGAGGGACACAAGATGTATACTGGTTCGGGCCACCGTTGTGGTGTAATACCCTACTCCAGTGTGTGGTGTGGTGGATTGCCTCAGGGGCTGATGATGAACAGTACAGAGGCGAACTACCTCGCGAGAGGTGTTCTTGAGCTGGTGCGATGAACTGCTTGGATGAGTTCGATCGCCTATCGATCTAATGAGAACTCGATCCGATCCCCTCTACTGTGGTGGCTAGCCCTATTTATAGAGGCCCTGGTCCTCTTCCCAAATATTGAGCGGGAAGGGTGCCAACAACGGCCATTTTAAAGGGGAACATCTAGTACAAGTTATCCTGACTAAAGTTGGTCTTCGACTGCCAAAGGCGCTGGGGATGACGCCGTCTTGGGCTCCATGGTGGCCTCCATCCTGCTGCTCTACTGGTCTTGGTCTCGTTGCATTGAAATGGTAATCTTTGCCTGCTGCATTGGTACTCCACGCTTCTGCTTGCCCCCTTTGCACGAAAGAGGAAACAAGGACACTGCGCAGGCCAGCGCCCGCCTGGTCTCGATCGTCACAGCTTGCGTCATGAGTACCTTGCGAGGTACCCTTGCCTTGATCTCTCCGCCTCCTCGCGAGCCAGCCTGGCGAGGCCGCTCCTGAGGAAGCCTTGTGTCATCCACCCCGCGAGGCTTGTCCCCTCGCGAGGGTCTTGAGTCTTGTGTTGATGAAGATGGGTCGTACTGGGCCACTACTCGAGCCACGCCGCAGGCCGCAGGCAGGCAAATCTGGGGACCCCCGTTCCCAGAACGCCGACCATAGCCCCCGGGCCCAAGGCGTGCTCGGACTTGGCTTAGCAGAGAAGCGAAGGGGCAAGTGAGTGCCGCGGGCCCATTAGCCCGCGGCCTTGGGCGCCGCGTAGCGGTTGATTGGACGTGGGCGCCTCCGCTTCCCCACGCTCCCCCATTATGCGCCTGGCTAGGTGACCACGAGGCTTGGACACAGTTATTCTCCCTTTGCTGCCTGCATGCTTCTTGTTCCCTTTTCCCCCTCGAGCCTCTGCTTCTGCCTCCAATCCATCTTGAGTTCTTCCCCCTTTCCATTGCCATGGCACCAACAAAAAAGGAGAAGGGGGAGAAACTTGCGCCTTCGTCCAGTGCGCCTCCGGCAACCGCTCCCGCTGTCGACAAGTCGCTCATACTCAATCTGGAAGCCCTGGAGAAGGTCTGCTCCGTGCTCGCCTCCAGCTTCAACGAGTGCGGGAGGATGACGGTCTGGCCCGCGTCCCATGCCTCCTTCGACAGGATCGTCACGGAGGTCCGATTCTTTGCCGACGCCCTGTGGGCGGGCCTGGTTCCTCCCTTCTCCACTTTCTTCAATGCGGTGCTTTCCCATTACCAGATCCACATGATGCATCTTGGTCCCCAATCCATTACTCTACTTGTTGTCTTTGCCTTTGTCTGCGAGGCCATGGTGGGGATCCCTCCTTCCATTGCTCTCCTGTGCCACTTCTTCTCTCTACGCTTGACTGACCCTTCCCAATGTTCGGGATGCGTGAGCTTCCAGGCCGTGCCGGAGACAGACGCCTCGGGAATCGACTTTGGCCTCCCATCCTCTGCGAACGGGTTTCGGGAGCGATGGTTGTACGTGGACGTTGGGGTGCCCAGCCCCCTGCTCACGCACCCAACATTGCCTGCTATTCCCAATCCTGGTTGGGGTCACGAGGAGCTTACGAGCCCCCAGCTTGCTTTCGCCTGGCATCGCTTCGACAGGCTGAGGAAGCTCGGGGTGACGGCGCCCCAGGTGGTGAAGGAGTTCCTCCAGCGCCAAATCGCTCCACTCCAGCGCCATTCCCGCCCAATGTGGGCTTTCTCCGGTCGTCATGACCATATGAGGCTCCAGGAAGGGGATCTCGCACCTGAGACGCTGAAGAAGGTGCTGCAGGTTCTAACTAGCGACCCCTCTCCTGGCAGAGTCCGTCATAGAGGCGCCATGTTGTATCTTTGCACAAACAGGGTTGAGTTCGTGAGGCAGATGCCCCGCTTCGACGAATGGGGGCTGTGCCCGACTGGCCTCCCGGGGCCACATGAGAACCTGGTAGTTGCGGTCCTTCCCCCAGCCGCCCGCGCCAGCCTTGCCTCAGGAGTCGCTGCAGGGAGGCAAGCATTGGCAGGAGTAGGGGGGCCTGATGTCGAGGTGCTGATGTCGCGCGGGGCTCCCGAGGCATCATCCTTCGGGGCTTATGGAGCTCCTCTCGAGGTGGTGGCTGATGGGGGGCACGACTTGCGGCTCCAGAGGCTGAAGCCCCCGAGGCCTCGGCAGGCCACCAAGAGGTGGCACCTGATCGCTCCTCTCAGACTGGTGCCCTTGGTGTAGGCCGTCCTGAGGCTCCGGCTCCTATGCCGCACGCCGGCCCTCACGTCGCGAGCTTGGGCTGGTCCCGCATAGATTTCGAGGCCCTTCACAAGAGGAAGGAGGCTTCCGGTGGTGATGATCGCCCATGCCGCCCATTGAAGCACAGGAAGTACTTCGCCGTGGACGAGTAAGTCCCTCCTTCTTATTGTTCCTTGTTTGCCGTTCCCTTTGCTGATCGTGGCCTTTCAGGATCCCCCTTGCCGAGCCCGCGGAGCCAGCCGAGGAGCCACTTCCTCAGGCTTATCCTCCACCACCGGTCTTGATCGCCCCAAGTCTGTGTGCCACCCTCGGCGCGAGCTCGGCTGGAGAGGTAGGCCGGCCTGCGGTGCGCCTTGAACCTGTGGGCGCGTCGCTCCTCCTTCGCGAGCTCTCCCTGGACTCAACCAGCTTGCCACGGGCTCCTCCGCTGATCATAGGCGGCGAGTGGTTGAAGTCGATCTTCGGTTCCTCATCGGGAGGTGGATCGGTGCCTGGCTGGGTCCCTTGCGGGGCCTGCCCGGCGATCATGGGGGCACCAGCCCCCAGCCCCCTGCTGAAAAGGGGCGAACCACTCCAGGGTCCTCCGCCAGCGTCGATGGCGGAGGATGACGTTGATGACGTGCTCAAGCATGCCCGGGAGCGCAGCGCTGTCTGACGAGAGTTCCTCCAGAAGGCAACAGACGCAGTGAGCCAGCTTGGTGCAGAGCTTGTAGGCGAGGACGCGCGTCTTGAAGATGAAGGCTTACGGCTGATCGAGGAGCGGTGCAAGCTAAAGGTGGTTGTTGGTTTCGTGTGCCATCAGCGTGATCTCGACAATGCCAAGGCCGAGGCATCTCTGGTGGACTCTCGGGAGGCCTGCGCCCGGGCCATTGCGAAGGCTCAGGAGGCAGATAGGCGACATGAAGCCGCGGAGGGGCGCGCGTGGGAGCTCCAAGACTGGTGCAACTCCCTGGAGCAGCAGGTGGAGTTGCGCCGAGCCGCCCTTGCTTCGCTGAAAGGGGCGCTCACTGAAGAGGAGGGGCTTCGGAGGCATGAGGAAGCGCTGACATTGGAGGCTGCCGAACGCAACCTCGATCTTGAGCGGTTGGAGACAAGGGAGTGCCAGGTCACCCAGGCTGAGGACGACTTTGGTGCGCGGGAGGCCCGGATCCAGGAGGAGATCGACCATCGCGTGGTGGAGGCTCGCGCCGGCCTTGAGCGCAAGTATGAAGAGAGGCTGCAGCTGATCAAGGCCGAGGCCGCGGGCAGAACTGCTGCCCTCAAGACCAGGCTGACCAAAGCCACGCAGCGAGATGAGGCCTCTGCAGCCGCCCTAAGCACGGCGCAGGCTGAGCTGGCCTCTTGCCGTGCTAAGTTGCTTCTTCTTCAACGATGGGTTGATGATGCCGAGGCCGTTGTGCAGCGGAATGCGGACGAGATCCGCCAGCGGCAGACGCTGGAACACATGCATGGCCCCATGCTCCGGACTCTCAGGGAAAGGGCCAACGCGGCCTTGGGCAATATCTGCGAGGCAGCCGCTGAGGAGCCGCATGTGACCAACTACACCGACAATCTCCAGTTCTTTACTGACATGGTGACGCATCTGGAGAGCCGCTCTGAGAGGTCTCGCCAGCTGGTGGAGGAACGGAGTCGCGGCCTACTCGCGCGGGCATTCTCCCGCGTCTTTAGCTACCTCCAGAACATCGACCCCCTCTTCGACTTCGATGCAACCATCGCCCTGGTGCCTGAGGCCGTCTGAGGCGACCTAGTGCGGTGGGTGGAGGACAATGTAGATGCACTCGTCCGGGCCTTCACTTCTGATGACGACGGGGTGATCGTTGCTGTTGACGAAGGCGACATGGTGAACGGTGGCGAAGACGGTGTCAACAACGGTAATGGGGAGGCCAGCGGCGACGACATCGGTGCCAGCGACGCCTCTGGGGGCGCCCTGGGGGATGCAGTGAGCGACATGTCCGACTGATCCCATGCTTCCCCCTGCTGTTTGTTTTGCAAGTCTCTTCGAATTATCAGTTTGGTTTGGCCTACTAGATTGATCTTTCTTGCCATGGGAGAAGTGCTTAGCTTTGGGTTCAATCTTGCGGTGTCCTTACCCAGTGACAGAAAGGGTTGCAAGGCACGTAATGTATTGTTGCCATCGAGGATAAAAAGATGGGGTTTATATCATATTGCATGAGTTTATCCCTCTACATCATGTCATCTTGCTTAATGTGTTACTCTATTCTTATGAACTTAATACTCTAGATGCAAGCAGGAGTCGGTCGATGTGTGGAGTAACAGTAGTAGACGCAGGCAGGAGTCGGTCTACTTGTTGCGGACGTGATGCCTATATACATGATCATGCCTAGATAATCTCATAATTATTCGCTATTCTATCAATTGCTCGACAGTAATTTGTTCACCCACCGTAATACTTATGCTATCTTGAGAGAAGCCACTAGTGAAACCTATGGCCCCCGGGTCTATCTCTTATCATATTTGCTTCCAATCTACTTTTATTTGCATCTTTACTTTTTGCATCTATATTATAAAATACCAAAAATATATTTATCTTATCATACTATCTCTATTAGATCTCACTTTCGCAAGTGGTCGTGAAGGGATTGACAACCCCTTTATTGCGTTGGTTGCGAGTTCTTGTTTGTTTGTGTAGGTGTGTGGGACTTTTGAGGAGCCTCCTACTGGATTGCTACCTTGGTTCTAAAAAACTGAGGGAAATACTTACGCTACTATTGCTGCATCACCCTTTCCTCTTCAAGGAAAAACAACGCAAGCTCAAGACGTAGCACGAAGGATTTCTGGCACCATTGCCGGGGAGGTCTTCGCTCAAGTCAAGACATACCAAGTACCCATCACAAATTCATCTCCCTCGCATTTACATTATTTGCCATTTACCTCTCGTTTTCCTCTCCCCCACTTCACCCTTGTTGTTTTATTCGCCCTCCCAATCTCCTCCTCTCTCTTTCGCTTGCCTTTTTCTGTTTGCTTGTGTGCTTGTTTGTCCTTATGGCTTTGCCTAAGGGTTCCGACCACCTTCTTAGAAGGCTGGAAGAGATTGAATCAAATATTAGAAGCTTCATGAATTTGCAATTTTAGCATAATAATTTCTTCAGAAAAGAGCTTAAGGAACAAAAAGGTTTTTTGGGGTTTATGAACAAAGACCTTGATGATATGAATAAAGAATTTTATGGTGTGAACTCTCAAATTGCCCGGCTTGAAAATGCTATAGCCAAAATTTCTGATAAGCAAGCCACCTTAGTCAATAAGATGGCCGCCAAACCAGAAAAGTTAGATGAAAATAATGATGAAGATCTTAAAGTTATTGATGCGTCTCCTATTAGATCTTTGTTTTGCAATATGAATCTTGATAATTATGGGACTGAAGATGAGTCAACTTTATCTAGAAGGCGTCCCAAGAATTCAGAGTTTTTAGATCTTGATGCTAAATTTTGTAAAAGTGGGATTGGAGAGGTCATGACTTTAAATAGTATTGAACCCACCATCTCGGATTTTAAGGAATTTGATTATGATAATTGTTATTTAGAAGGTTATATTTCCTTGTTGCAATCCGCCATTAATTCTCCTCATGCTTATAGTCAAAATAAAGCTTTTACCAAACATATCATTGATGCCTTGATGCAATCTTATGATGAAAAACTTAATTTGGAAGTTTCTATACCGAAAAAACTTAATGATGAGTGGGAACCTACTACAAAGATTAGAATTAAAGATCATGAGTGTTTTGCTTTGTGTGATTTGGGTGCTAGTGTTTCCACGATTTCGAAAACTTTATGTGATATTCTAGGTTTCCATGATCTTGATGATTGCTCTCTAAATTTGCACCTTGCGGATTCCACCATTAAAAAGCCAATGGGAAGGATCAATGATGTTCTCATTGTTGCAAATAGAACTTTGGTGCTCGTAGATTTTATCGTTCTTAATATAGATTGCAATCTTTCTTGCCCTATTATTCTTGGTAGACCTTTCCTTAGAACGATTGGTGCGATTATTGATATGAAGGAAGGGAATATTAGATTCTAATTTCCATTAAAGAAAGGCATGGATCAATTTCCAAGAAAGAAAGTCAAATTACCTTATGAATCTATCATGCGAGCTACTTATGAATTTAGTGCCAAAGATGCGAGCTATTTAGATCTATCTTCGCTTTTATGCCTAGCTAGGGGCGTTAAACGATAGCGCTAGTTGGGAGGCAACCAATTTTCTTTGTGTTTTTTGTTTTTGTTCCTGTTTAGTAATAAATCTTGCATCTACCCTCTGTTTAGATGTGTTTTTATCTTTTAATTAGTGTTTGTGCCAAGTAGAACCTATAGGATAACCTATGATGATAGTTGATTTGATTCTGCTGAAAAACAGAAACTTTGTTCGCACGAATTCAGTTTTGTTAAATCACATAAATGTGATTTTGCGTTGATTCTTTTTGCTTCTGATCAATAGATAAATTGTTCAGGACTTCCTATTTTGATAGGATTTTAGAGTTCCAGAAGTTTGCGTTAGTTACATATTGCTACAGACTGTTCTGTTTTTGACAGATTCTGTTTTTCGTGTGTTGTTTGCTTATTTTGATGCATCTATGGCTAGTATAATAGTTTATAAACCATAGAGAAGTTGGAATACAGTAGGTTTAACACCAAAATAAATAAAGAATGATTTGATTACAGTACCTTATGTGGTGGTTTTGTTTTCTTTCACTGACGGAGCTTATAAGATTTCCTGTTGAGTTTTGTGTTGTGAAGTTTTCAAGTTTTGGGTAAAGCTTTTATGGACTATGGAATAAGGAGTGGCAAGAGCCTAAGCTTGGGGATGCCCATGGCACCCCAAGATATTCAAGGATATCAAAAAGCCTAAGCTTGGGGATGCCCCGGGAAGGCATCCCCTCTTTCGTCTTCGTTCATTGGTAACTTTACTTGGAGCTATATTTTTATTCGCCACGTGATATGTGTTTTGCTTGGAGCGTCGTGTATTATATTAGTCTTTGCTTTTTAGTTGACCACAATCATCCTTGCTGTACACACCTTTTGGGAGAAGCCTACTTGATTAGGATTTGCTAGAATACTCTATGTGCTTCACTTATATCTTTTGAGCTTGATAGTTTTTGCCCTAGTGCTTCACTTATATTTTTTAGAGCACGGTGGTGACTTAATTTTGAAGAAATTTCTAGTCTCTCATGCTTCACTTATATCTTTTTGAGAGTCTTTTAGAACAGCGTGGTATTTGCTATGGTTACAAAGTTGGTCCTAGAATGATGAGCATCCAAGTTGGGTATAATAAAAACTATCATAGAAAAGAATTGGATGCTATGATCAATTTGATGCTTGATAATTGTTTTGAGATATGGAGGTAGTGATATTAAAGTCATGCTAGTTGAGGTGATTATGAAAAATACTTGTGTTGAGGTTTGTGATTCCCGTAGCATGCACGTATGGTGAACCGCTTTGTGATGAAGTTGGAGCACAATTTTATTTATTGAGTGTCTTCCTTATGAGTGGCGGTCGGGGACGAGCAATGGTCTTTTCCTACCAATCCATCCCCCTAGGAGCATGCACGTAGTGCTTTTGTTTTTGATGACTTCTAGATTTTTGCAACAAGTACATGAGTTCTTTTGACTAATGTTGAGTCCATGGATTATACACACCTCACCCTTCCACCATTGCTAGCCTCTCTTGTGCCGCGCAACTGTCGCCGGTACCATACACCCACCATATACCTTCCTCAAAACAGCCACCATACCTATCTATTATGGCATTTCCATAGCCATTCTGAGATATATTGTCATGCAACTTTCCACCGTTCCGTTCATATGACACGCATTACTTTTGTCATATTGCTCTTTGCATGATCATGTAGTTGACATTGTATTTGTGGCAAGGCCACCTTCATAATTTTCATAGATGTCGCTCTTGATTCATTAAATATCCCGGTACACTGCCGGAGGCATTCATATAGAGTCATATCTTGTTCTAGCTTTGAGTTGTAAATCCATAAAAGTGTGATGATCTTCATTATTAGAGCATTGTCCCAGTGAGGAAAGGATGATGGAGACTATGATTCCCCCACAAGTCGGGATGAGACTTTGGACTTTACAAAAAGAAAAAAAAGAAAAAGAAAAAAAGAGAAAAGAAAAGAAAAAAAAATAAAATGAGAGAAAAAGAGAGAAGGCACAATGCTACTATCTCTTTTTCCACACTTGTGCTTCAAAGTAGCACCATGGTCTTCATGATAGAGAGTCTCCTATGTTGTCACTTTCATATACTAGTGGGAATTTTTCATTATAGAACTTGGCTTGTATATTTCAATGATGAGCTTCCTCAAAATGCCCTAGGTCTTCGTGAGCAAGCAAGTTGGATGCACACCCACTTAGTTTCTTTTGTTGAGCTTTCATATATTTATAGCTCTAGTGCATCCGTTGCATGGCAATCCCTACTCACTCACATTGATATCAATTAATGGGCATCTCCATAGCCCGTTGATACGCCTAGTTGATGTGAGACTATCTTCTCCTTTTTGTCTTCTCAACAACCACCATTCTATTCCACATATAGTGCTCTGTCCATGGCTCACGCTCATGTATTGCATGAAAGTTGAAAAAGTTTCAGACTACTAAAGTATGAAACAATTGCTTGGCTTGTCATCGGGGTTGTGCATGATTAAATACTTTGTGTGATGAAGATAGAGCAACAGCCAGACTATATGATTTTGTAGGGATAACTTTCTTTGGCCATGTTATTTTGAGAAGACATGATTACTTTGATTAGTATGCTTGAAGTATCACCATTTTCATGTTAATATGAACTTTTATTTTGTATCATTTGGATCTGAACATTCATGCCACAATAAAGAAAATTACATTGAGAATTATGCTAGGTAGCATTCCACATCAAAAATTCCTTTTTTTATCATTTACCTACTCGAGGACGAGCAGGAATTAAGCTTGGGGATGCTTGATACGTCTCCAACGTATCTATAATTTTTTATTGTTCCATGCTATTATATTACCCCTTTTGGATGTTTATGGGCTTTATTTTACACATTTATATCATTTTCGGGACTAACCTACTAACTGGAGGCCCAGCCCGTATTGCTGTTTTTTTGCCTATTTCAGTATTTCGAAGAAAAGGAATATCAAACGGAGTCCAAACGAAATGAAACCTTCGGGAGCATGATTTTTGGAACGAACTTGATCCAGAGGACTTGGAGTGCAAGTCAAGAAGCAGCCGATGCGGCCACGAGAGGGTAGGGCACCCCCCCCCTATAGGGCGCGCCCCTGTCTCCTGGGCCCCTCGGGCGGCCACCGACGTACTTCTTCCTCCTATATAAGCCTACGTACCCCGAAAACATCCAGGGAGCCAACGAAGCACAATTTCCACCACCGTAACCTTCTGTATCCGTGAGATCCCATCTTGGAGCCTTCGTCGGCGCTCCACCGGAGGGGGAATCGACCACGAAGGGCTTCTACATCAACACCATAGCCCCTCCGATGAGTTGTGAGTAGTTTACCACAGACCTTCGGGTCCATAGTTATTAGCTAGATGGCTTCTTCTCTCTTTTTGGATCTCAATACAATGTTCTCCCCTTCTCTTGTGGAGATCTATTCGATGTAAACCCTTTCTGTGGTGTGTTTGTCGAGATCCGATGAATTGTGGGTTTATGATCAAGTTTATCTACGAGAAATATTTGAATCTCTTCTAAATTCTTTTATGTATGATTGAGTTATCTTTGCAAGTCTCTTCGAATTATTAGTTTGGTTTGGCCTAGTAGATTGATCTTTCTTGCCATGGGAGAAGTGCTTAGCTTTGGGTTCAATCTTGCGGTGTCCTTACCCAGTGACAGAAAGGGTTGCAAGGCACATATTGTATTGTTGCCATCGAGGATAAAAAGATGGGGTTTATATCATATTGCATGAGTTTATCCCTCTACATCATGTCATCTTGCTTAATGTGTTACTCTGTTCTTATGAACTTAATACTCTAGATGCAGGCAGGAGTCGGTCGATGTGTGGAGTAATAGTAGTAGATGCAGGCAGGAGTCGGTCTACTTGTTGCGGACGTGATGCCTATATACATGATCATGCCTAGATAATCTCATAATTATTCGCTTTTCTATCAATTGCTCGACAGTAATTTGTTCACCCACCGTAATACTTATGCTATCTTGAGAGAAGCCACTAGTGAAACCTATGGCCCCGGGTCTATCTCTTATCATATTTTCTTCCAATCTACTTTTATTTGCATCTTTACTTTTTGCATCTATATTATAAAATACCAAAAATATATTTATCTTATCATACTATCTCTATTAGATCTCACTTTCGCAAGTGGCCGTGAAGGGATTGACAACCCCTTTATTGCGTTGGTTGTGAGTTCTTTGTTTGTTTGTGTAGGTGCGTGAGACTTTTGAGGAGCCTCCTGCTGGATTGATACCTTGGTTCTCAAAAACTGAGGGAAATACTTACGCTACTATTGTTGCATCACCCTTTCCTCTTCAAGGAAAACCAACACAAGCTCAAGACATAGCACTGGCGCGCCAAATGTCGGATGTTGGGTTCTGGCAGACCCTTAAGGTTCGAACTCTGGGGTGCGCGCGAAGATCCTCCCCTACCTATCCAGGTCTGATCGCCTCGCGAGAATCTGAGCTAAAATGATGAACAACACGAGGGACACAAGATTTATACTGGTTCGGGCCACCGCTGTGGTGTAATACCCTACTCCAGTGTGTGGCGTGGTGGATTGCCTCAGGGGCTGATGATGAACAGTACAGAGGAGAACCGCCTCACGAGAGGTGTTCTTGAGCTGGTGCGGTGAACTGCTTGGATGAGTTTGGTCGCCTATCGATCTAATGAGAACTCGATCCGATCCCCTCTACCGTGGTGGCTAGCCCTATTTATAGAGGCCCTGGTCCTCTTCCCAAATATTGAGCGGGAAGGGCGCCAACAACAGCCATTTTGAAGGGGAACATCTAGTACAAGTTATCCTGACTAAAGTTGGTCTTCGACTGCCAAAGGCGCTGGGGATGACGTTGTCTTGGGCTCCACGGTGACCTCCATCCTGCCGCTCTGCTGGTCTTGGTCTCGTTGCACTGAAATGGTAACCTTTGCCTGATGCCTCGGTACTCCACGTCTGTGCTTGCCCCCTTTGCACCAAAGAGGAAACAAGGACACTACGCAGGTCGGCGCCCGCCTGGTCTCGATCGTCACAGGTTGCATCACGAGTACCTCGCGAGGTACCCTTGCCTTGATCTCTCCGCCTCCTCACGAGCCTGCCCAGCGAGGCCGCTCCTGAGGAAGTCTTGTGTCGTCCGCCCCGTGAGGCTTGGCCCCTCGCGAGGGTCTTGAGTCTTGTGTTGATGAAGATGGGCCATACTGGGCCACTACTCGAGCCACGCCGCAGGCCACATGCAGGCAAGTCTGGGGACCCCCGTTCCCAGAACACCGACAAACCCCTATGCATAGATTACCCCAAAGTCACCTCGGGAATCCGCAAGTTGAGTGCCATAACGTATATCAAGTGAATCAAAATAATACCCCATTGTCACCACGAGTATTCATATGCAAGACATATATCATGTGTTCTCAGATATGAACATTCAATCTGATAAGACAAAACTTCAAAGGGTAAAGACTCAATTCATCACAACAAGTGTAGAGAGAGGGGAGAAACACCATATGATCTATCTATGTTAACAAAGCCCATGATACATCAAGATCGTGACATCTCAAGATCGCGCGAGAGAGAGATTGAACACATAGCTACTGGTACAAACCCTCAGCCCCGAGGGTGGACTACTCCGTCCTCACCGTGGTGGCCGCCGGGATGATAAATATTGCCACCGGTGATGATTCCTCCCTTCGGCAGGGTGCCAGAACGGGGTCCCGATTGGTTTTCAGTGGCTACAGAGGCTTGCGGCGGTGGAACTTTCGATTTAGGGTCTCCCCGAGGGTTTTCGGAATATTTGGGAATTTATAGGGCGAAGAAGGGGTACGGGAGGCCACCGAGGTGGGCACAACCCACCAGGGTGCATCTGGGGGCCCAGGCGCGCCCTGGTGGTTTGTGCCCCCCTCAGGGCCCCCCCAAGGTGCTGCTCTGGTCCAATGGTTCTCTTCTGATCCATAAAAAATCATCAAAAAGTTTCTGCACAAAAAACAACAACGTGGTACTTCTGCTGAAAACAACGTCAGTCCGGGTTAGTTCCATGCAAATCATACCAAAACCATATAAAATTATTGTAAACATGGCATGAATACTTCATAAATTATAGATACGTTGGAGACGTATTAGCAGGGGGCACCCAAAAGGCATAACATTGTCTTAGCCGTGTGCGGTGCCCCCTCCACCGTTTACTCCTACGATAGTATCATCGTAGTGCTTAGGCGAAGCCCTGCGCGGATCACATCATCAACACCGTCATTATGCCATCATGCTGACAAAACTCTCCCTCGACCCTCTGCTGGATCAAGAGTTCGAGGGACGTCATCGAGCTGAACGTGTGCTGAACTCGGAGGTGCCATACGTTTGGTGCTAGATCGGTTGGATCGTGAAGACGTTCGACTACATCAACCGCGTTAACATAATGCTTTCGCTTTTAGTCTACGAGGGTATGTGGACACACTCTTCCCTTCTCGTTTCTATGCATCTCCTAGATAGATCTTGCGTGATCGTAGGATTTTTTTTGAAATTGCATGCTACGTTCCCCAACAATATTGTCATGGATCATCCAACATGTTGAGCTTGCTTTTCCCTCTCATGCTAGCCAAATTCTTTGCACCAAGTAGAGATACTATCCAAACATCCCTAAACCCAGTTTTTCCATGATAATCCACCATACCTACCTATGGATTGAGTAAGATCCTTCAAATAATTTGTCATCCATGCAAGCAATAAAAATTGCTCTCTAAATATGTATTATCTATTAGTGTGAAGAAAATAAGCTTTATACGAACTTGTAATATGGAAGAAATAAAAGCGACAGACTGCATAATAAAGTTCTTTATCACAAGCGTCAATATAAAAGTGATGTTCTTTTACATTAAGATTTTGTGCATCCAACCATAAAAGCGCATGACAACCTCTGTTTCCCTCTGCGAAGGGCCTACCTTTTTCTTTTATCTTCTACCCTTATACAAGAGTCATGGTGATCTTCACCTTTCCTTTTTACACTTTTTCCTTTGGCAAGCATTATGTGTTGGAGAGATCCGGATATATACATCCACTCGGATGTAGGTTTTCATAAAGTATTATTGTTGTCATTACCCTTGAGGTAAAAGGTTGGGAGGCGAAAATATAAGCCCCTATCTTTCTCTATGTCCGATTGAAGCTTTGAACCCATAAGTATCGCGTGAGTGTTAGCATTTGTGAAAGACAAAATGATAGTTGAGTATGTGGACTCGCTGAAAAGCTCTTATATTGACTCTTTCCGATGTTATGATAAGTCACAATTGCTTCAATGACTGAGATCATAGTTTGTTAGTTTTCAATGAAGTTTCTGATCCATACTTTACTTTGTGAATGAATTGTTACTTTAACATAAGAAATTATATGACGATATATGTTGCTGTTCTAAAGATGATCATGATGCCCTCATGTCCGTATTTTATTTTATTAACACCTCTATCTCTAAACACGTGGACATATTTTTCGATATTGGCTTTCGCTTGAGGACAAGCTAGGTCTAAGCTTGGGGGAGTTGATACGCCCATTTTGCATCATGCTTTTATATTGATATTTATTGCATTATGGGCTGTTATTACACGTTATATCACAATATTTATGCCTATTCTCTCTTGTTTTATAAGGTTTACATGAAGAGGGAGAATGCCGGCAGCTGGAATTCTGGACTTGAAAAGGATCAATTATTAGAGATCTATTCTGCACAACTCCAAAAGTCCTGAAACTTAAAGGAGAATATTTTTGGAAAATATAAAAAATATTGGGCAAAGAAATCACCAGAGGGGGGCCACCTGCCATCCACAAGGATGGAGGGCGCACCCTACCCCCCTGGGCGCGCCCTCTGGTCTTGTGGGCCCCCTAGCAGGTCCCTGACGCCCATCTTCTGGTATATGGTGTGTTTTGACCTGGAAAAAAAATAGGAGGAAGCTTTCGGGATGAAGCGCCGCTGTCTTGAGGCGGAACCTGGGCAGAACCAATCTAGGGCTCTGGCGGAGTTGTTCTGCCAGGGAAACATCCCTCCGGGATGGGGAAATCATCGCCATCATCATCACCATCGATCCTCTCATCGAGAGGGGGTCAATCTCCATCAACATCTTCACCAGCACCATCTCCTCTCAAACCTGATCTTTGTCTCAAAAGATCAGATTGGTACCTGTGGGTTACCAGTAGTGTTGATTACTCCTTGTAGTTGATGCTAGTTGGTTTATTAGGTGGAAGATCATATGTTCAGATCCTTAATGATAATTAATACTCCTCTGATTATGAACATGAATATGCTTTGTGAGTAGTTACATTTGTTCCCGAGGACATAGGAGAAGTCTTGGTATAAGTAATCATGTGAATTTGGTATTCGTTTGATATTTTGATGAGATGTATGTTGTCTTTCCTCTAGTGGTGTTATGTGAACGTCGACTACATGACACTTCACCATTATTTGGGCCTAGGGGAAGGCATTGGGAAGTAATAAGTAGATGATGGGTTGCTAGAGTGATAGAAGCTTAAACCCTAGTTTGTGTGTTGCTTCGTAAGGGGCTGATTTGGATCCATATGTTTCATGCTATGGTTAGGTTTACCTTAATTCTTCTTTCATAGTTGCGGATGCTTGTGAGAGGGGTTAATCATAAGTGGGAGGCTTGTCCAACCCAAGCACCGGTCCAACCACATATCAAATTATCAAAGTACGAACGCGAATCATATGAGCATGATGAAAACTAATTTGACAATAATTTCCATGTGTCCTCGGGAGCACTTGCTTTATATAAGAGTTCATCCAGGCTTGTCCTTTGCTACAAAAAGGATTGGGCGACCTTGCTACACCGTAGTTACTTTTTGTTACTTGTTACCCGTTATGAATTATCTTATCACAAAACTATCTGTTACCGTTAATTTTAATGCTTGCAGAGAATACGTTGCTAAAAACCGCTTATCATTTCCTTCTGCTCCTCGTTGGGTTCAACACTCTTAATTATCAAAAGGACTACGATAGATCCCCTATACTTGTGGTTCATCAATCTCCGTCTCCGTCTCATCCGACTTCTTACGAGGCGGCATGTGGAGATCCACCCTGATTTGGAAATCTTCCAAGTCTCTTCTTGCCTTCGGCCCATCCTTGGTCTTATCCGACATGTTCATAACCGAGATAGTCATGCACCGTCGTTATCAGTGCGGCTCTCATATAGAAATAGTTGCCTTTGCTAGCGTCCCATGTCTTGAATGGTGTTTTCCATAACATGTCTAACTCCTATTTCAGTAGCCCCAGATACAGATTGATATTATTTCCCTGTTGTTTCGGCCCTTGAATCAGCATGCTCATGTGTATGTACTTTGACTTCATGCACAACCAGGGGGGGTTGTACATCCATACAAACACATGCCATGTGCTATGGTTGGTGTTCTAGTTGCCAAACGGATTCATGCCATCGGTACTCGCGCCAAGCACGATGTTCCTTGCATCATCTGTGAAGCACGTGTACGACGACCTCTTCTCCGTCGCCATTTCTTGCGCCCTCGTCTTTGGGTCCATCATCGTCGGTCATCTCTTTGTCTAGCCCCATGTTGTTATTGCCTGCCATGTGGACATCCTCATCATCATCTTCAGTTATCCACTGAGTATAGCCATCCATGAAACCATGCATGAGCAGGTGCGCCTTCAAACTGCCACAGTCAAAAAGGGGTCCAAGATTTTGCATTTTCTACACGAACATATGATCCCAGTCCGGTTATTTGAATACATGTCTTGCACCGCAGATCATAACCATCTTTCCACCACCCTTCCACTGACCTTCATGATTGCCTGCGCGATATAATAAGCAAAATAATGATTACCATGCATGCATATATATGCATATATCAAAGTCATACAAAAATTCACCATGACCTTCCCTAAAAATAGGACATACAGAGTTTGCTCGAAATTTGCCGAAAAGAAAATAAATCGACATTTCGGCAAAACATAAGCAACTCGTGTCACGCATGATCCGACAAATACACATAGGCGGCAACTCATGCCACACGCACATTCTCACCATCATAGCGCAAGCACAAATATTCCCATTCTTGCAAAGCACAACTTTATACTCACCTATCGTCTCGAGAGAGGGATCAAGCACACATGTACGGTAGATGGCCAATGCCGCTATCTAGGGATCGAAAGTAGTAGGATAAAGATGCATGGTATATCTAGTTGGAAGGAGATGCTATACCTAACTAGTGGAGAGGGAGGAAGAGCTAGCTAGTGGAGACAAAGGTATGAGTGGGGGAGAGAAGAAGGGAGAGACAAATAAAGTGAGGAAGAAGCTAGAGAGAAAGATAGGTCATTAATGGAGGAGATGGTGGATGTGGGCATTAATGGGGAGAGAAGACAGGTAGGAGAAGGAAGAACTAAGTGAGGGAGATAGAGGAGGGGGATGGGAAAGGGGGGAGGGTGGGAGAGAAAAGGTGGCTGCTACATGTAGCAGTAGCGCTGGAAGCATACCGGCGCTACTGCTAAGCTCCATAGCAGTAGCACGTGTCGGTGGCCTGGCGTTGCTGTTAATCGGGCCACAGACACACACTACTGCTATGGGATTAGTAGTAGAGCTGGTTTTCGCCGTCCGCTACTACTATGGGTAGCCCCGGTCGGTGGCGATGGGACCACTTAGCAGCAGCGCTGTTTAGTTTACCCGCGCTACTGCTACTTGTCTACCTGTAGTGCCGGTTGGCGCCCCGCACTACTCCTAAGTAGCAGTAGTGTTGCTACCTTAGCCAGCGATACTGCTAAGATTCTATCTATAAGCTTTCTCCTAGTAGTGATAGTAGAACCAACTTCACATCATTGTAAGAGAAGTACTCCCCCCATTCCCTTATACAAGGTCACAAACTCATATTACAGGTACCAAGATAAAACTTAATGATTGCTTTTCAAGTCAACTTTTTTTTTGTTAATCGGGATCATTAATACGCCATAAGCATGCAACGAATGAACGGGAAGGAAGTAGCTAAGTGTCATTATGACTACATGCATGTAAGTATTAAATAGTTGCTAGTACGAGAAACATCATTAATTTTTGCCTCGATTATTGTTGGTGGCCCTGTATTGATGCAAAATTATTTTGATAGTGGCCTTGTATAAGGGAATGAGGGAGTGTATTATTTCTTTTGAGAACGTATCCATCTTTGTACAATATATAAAGTTTAATTAATCTGATTTCATTGCTTAAATATGTATATTTAAATTCCATAAATAATACATCTCATTATACTGTTCGAACCTTTTGATCAAACTTTGAAGAATGACAACATTGTTACATTTGTTTCATTTGTTTGACAAGCTTTCTGAAGTATCATTTAAGTATGATAATTATACATTGTGCATCTGTGGTCTCTGTGAGCTCACAAACATCCTACTTTAGGCAAATTTCATTTTATCATTATCTCTTATTTTTCCTCTAATACACCTCATGAACCATTAGAGCTTGGCAATACTAATATTCCACAGCAACACGCGAGATATTATCTAGTTGTTTGAACGAACAAAGCAGGAAGCAGACTTATGTTTGGTTAGAAGCAAATTATTTTTACCATGGAACTAGTTTTATATTGGATGGAAACACTTGATAAAAATATATATAGGACCCAAATTTATGATATGTTAACAAATTCTTAGATGCAAGATTTTGTTACATGAAAGCAAAGTGCTTAGATGCATTTTTTTTGTTCCTTCCAAACAAGTTTGGTTGAGATAAAAGCAAATTATCTCGCTGGTGGAAGCAAAGTTTTGCTGCATTGGAAACAAAATAAAATGTTACATGGGATGCATTTTTCATCGAAGCAAATTCGCTTTGTACTAGAAGCATAAATAATGTTTAGGAAAAATCATTGAATAAAGTACCCCAAAAGAAGCTAGTATGAAAATAGAAGAGTTGAGATGGAAATAATGCTTCCGTCAAGATGCTTCCATTGCATAGAAATAATGCTTCACTCGATACAATTTTTTTCCATCATACGATCGGAAAACATGGTTCCATTCCATTCTCACAATAAAAGGATGCTTTCATAGATAAAGAATAATGCTTCCATGCCACCTTAGTATGTTGGGCTGCCCAAAAATGTATTTTTAGTAATAATTATTTTCTTGTATTTGTTTTTGATGAAAGCAAATCCCAACTTACCAGAAAAAATAGAAAAATAAAGAGCTCCTAAGAGATGATCCTAAATAATAATAATAATTCCAATCATATAACAAAGAACCATGCTGATGCATCTGTTACGTACTAGGAAGCAATCAAGGAAGCAAAGGGCCAAAGTCAGTGAAGGCAGCAGACGTATTTAGCGGAAGTTGTTATAGGAAGCAATTAATTGACAAACCAAGCTAACAAATCATGTGTGGGTCATACTAGCGGATTGGACGACTACTATGCGACTAATCCAATGGCCCGGATTAGTCTAATGGGAGACAAGGAACCAGTAGTCTGTCAATTCCATTGCGCACGTACAAACCGTTATTTTTTCAGTCAATTCCCAATCCTCACATAGTACTAGGGGCCCCCAGGAAGAGATCTTGGGGAGTTTGACCTCTTAATTCCCACCCCTTCCCTCCCCAATTCCCATATCCCTAAGCCAATCAAAGGGTTTTAATTCTCATGTACCTTAAACTCTCAATCCCATCTTTAACTCCCCCAACCAAACACGTTGAAAGACAAATCATTATACAAATCTAAATGTGCCATTTGAGGCGAAAATGCATATATTTTTACCTTAACAGTTACTTATCGTTTTGAGAACACAAGTTGTGCTACCAAGCTAATCATAAACAAATCAAAAAACAACATTAGTTAGCACTGCTACTCTTTACTTCTACCAATCTTTGCAGTCAACATGCATGCACCTTTAATTTATCCACGAGAACCTACAACCATCATCATGCCGCATAAACCACCTCTTGTTTCATGGGGTTTTATAATACTAGCTGCATAAATTTGGACGAGAAGAATAGATGCAAAAAAAGAAACTACATTGCACATGCTTGCACCCCATCTACTCGCGAGAATATATAGAATTGGAGCAAACAAAATAAGTGCAGACAAGAGATAGAACATCAATGGGGATCCCTAATGTCTTGACTAATATGTTGTCCTCCAGTTTGAGAAGTACCTACAAGGAAGGGCCAACATACAAAATCATGAGCCGCTCTAATTTATGACTCACACAACTTCATCTTCAACTTGTTAATGATGCGTGAACCTCAACGTACCATGTGGTACTGTTGGAGGCCATGATGACCTGGTGCACATGTGTTCTCATCAACGTTCCATCACGCGCAACGCCTTCTGGAACGCCTTTGGCATCGCATGACAGAAGGTAGGAAAACGTTAAGAGCAACCGAGGCAAAACAACAAACAAGTGGCGCCCCTCTTGTAAATATGTAACATTAATATCTTTTGTTAATTAAATGCAGTAGGAGCCTCTCCTGTCGTTTCCTCCTAAAAACAAAAGAATGGCGCAATTGAATGATGGTACCACACAATCCAACTCTTCCCGTCAGCGAACTCCTTAATCTGCCTGGCCCTATTCTTATTCAAAAGGTTGTGCAACCAGGACCGGTCACTCCTATAATTTTGTTGTCGAGACACGACTTATGTGATGCAGTAAAGCACATGAAGGAGATGACGCCATTGCATTGGTCTCCGGTTAACGATGTTAGGTCAGTTGAAGGGTAAGGTCCCATGCCAGCAGGATGGTGTCTGCGACAACACACGATCGAGAGGGTGGCAATGGCACCATGGTAGGGTGAAGGTGATGGCCGTGGCGATAGTGGCCGCATGCTGGGCGGTAGAGTCTCGACGATCGCGTGGGAGCAGGAGCGTGGCAGCTTCTGCGTGCAAGCGAGAGTTGTTGACGTAGCCATCTCATGGGATCGGGAGGAGAAAAGAAACGGAAGGAGGTAGGAGATATTTTCATTTTCCATACAAGAGGGTATCGGTCTGCCAAAACAAATCGATGGCGGGAGAGAGATTGCGCCATGGGAGGGGATGAAAACCGGCGGGGGGGGGGGGCATGAACCTACAATCCCAACTCCCCTTTTTCATCATATATAGTAGAAAAAATAAATAAATCATTCCACCAGTTTCAGCGAGGCGAGTGCAGAAAAGGTCGTTCCACCACCCGGCCCAGCCCAATCCCGTGCGGTGCCTTTACCTCGTTCTCCGGTTCTCCGTCCCATTCCGTCCACCGCGTCCAGACACAATCTTACCGGCGACGCCTCGCGACCTCCTCAGCTCCTCTCCCCCTTCGCCGCCGCTGCCACCACGGGGACCCGCTCTGATCCCGTCAGGTGAGATCCCTCGCTCCCATCTGTTCCGCTCCTTCTTCTCCCCGTTGTCAGATCTGCGGTCTGAGCCGGGTCGGCTCGCTCCCGTCGCCCTGGCCCGGCGCTTCCGCTCCACTGTCCCGGCCCGGGTGTCGGAAATTAGAATCTGTACGGCGGCCTTCCGTCGTCGATCAAGCTTTTTCTTGTGCATCCGTGGTTCCTCCGCCCAGATCTGCGCCATTTCTGTGGGGTTGCGCTGATCTCGCCCAGATTGGGACGGATCTGGGCATTCTGTCAGGGTAATTTGGATGCGGGGTGATTTTTTTAGACAAGCAGGATGTGGGATGATTGGGAGAGCCGATACGTTTGTGGCTTGTTGCTTGGATCGTTGTTTTGCCCTAGCCATGCGTCGTGGTTGTACCGCACTCTTTCGGTTTGCTTGGTCTCTCAGTCTAGAATACACGATTTTTTTCGTTATGCTCCCCCCCAACATGCTGTGCTTACTATATTGTATGTTTGTTAGAACGGCGATAATTTGAAAGCATCGAATGTAGATACTGTATCGGATATTATGGAGATTCTATAGTTTCATACGACTTGCTTTGGTCCACTAGCACAACCAACATAAGCTATATGTTCTGACCCTTGCTTGTAGATCTGTTGATGGGAAAAGAATGATTGCAGCCTTGGGAATGCTGCAAAGATTATGATTGTTTGCCCCTGAAACCATTTGTAGACAATAAATTGCATCTTTCTTTGTCATTTGGGGAAGGTATGTCTAGGACACATCTAGATGTGACATAAACTAAGCTGATGTCCACTCTGTTTGCGGTTTATTTTTTTTGTCCTATTTTTTTTGTTTCTTCTTGCTGCATTATATATTTGTGGGAGCTTAGATGTGGCATCCTTAAAAAACATCTAGATGTGAATTAGACAAACTGTTTGAGGAAAGTCAACAAATAATTTATTAGGAAAACAAATGTTTTTGCTGTTTGGGTTGTGTAAAGCATATGCTAATTGAAAGGTTTGACCTCTTAAATTTGTTGTGCTGTACGAGACTTTGATTTCTTTTCCTTCAGTGATCATGTCCAGCACGACAATGAATCCACATTTACTGATTGCGCAAGTTAAACCAGTCACGTGTTTCAGTGTGCTGCCTTTCTAAACTTTGACCTCTGATATCAATGAAATCTTTGCAGTCATATTAAATAGTGGTTGATTTCATGGAAGTGCCCCTGAAATTTTATGCGTCTTCCGTAATTCTCACTCTTGTATTAATATGTTGCTGTGAAACCAATGGTCGTATGTGTATTGGAGTTGTATGGATGTCTTGAAACTATGTCTATTTTGAAACTATGGTTGTAATAGGTTGACATATCTAAATCCTTGAAAGGGAGGAGATTTGGTTGATTCCTCGTTGAAACACCACTCTGCCATTCTCACTTGCTCTTGCCGTTGATCATGCGACATATTTTGTACTACAGGACACATCTGTGCATGTGCGTGCTCAGTTCTAGTGGTCACACTGTCCTAATCTTCTGTCTTGATTTGCAGTTGTAGAAGTAACTGATTAGCCTGATGGCTATGGTCGATGAGCCTCTCTATCCAATTGCCGTGCTGATAGATGAGCTTAAAAATGAAGATATTCAATTGCGCCTGAACTCCATCAGAAGACTTTCCACTATTGCACGGGCACTTGGAGAAGAAAGAACCAGGAAGGAACTGATTCCTTTCCTCAGCGAAAACAATGATGATGAAGATGAGGTGCTTCTTGCAATGGCTGAAGAATTGGGTGTGTTCATTCCTTATGTTGGGGGTGTAGAGCATGCTCATGTTTTGCTCCCACCATTGGAGACATTGTCTACGGTGGAGGAAACCTGTGTCCGAGACAAAGCAGTTGAGTCGTTGTGCCGTATTGGTGCACAGATGAAAGAAAATGACATTGTTGACTATTTCATTGCAGTAGTAAAGGTAATGCATTTATACAGCGAGACATTCAATTGATTGTTGTCAAATATTTGTGGCACTCCTTGACCTCATCATTATATTCCTTCTGTAATATATATGGTTGCATGATATTTCTACTGGCCTTTTAGGTAACTGCGTTTGCATTGTATTCTTCTGCATAGTGACTTGCTCCAACATATGGCTGTTCATTGGAAATACTGCTGTACTCTGTAAAGAAATATAAAACCGGAGTACTTAGATAAATGTAGCAATGCAGTTTTATTTTCTGTTGATATCTTTATGCCTGTTCGTTCAACCAGTCTTTACTCTTTTCAGAGGCTAGCGGCTGGTGAGTGGTTTACAGCTCGAGTATCATCCTGTGGTCTTTTCCATATAGCCTATCCAAGTGCCACCGATCCGTTGAAAACAGAACTGAGGACTATTTATGGCCAGTTATGCCAAGATGACATGCCTATGGTCAGAAGGGCAGCTGCATCAAATCTTGGGAAGTTTGCTGCCACTGTTGAACAGAGCCATTTGAAGACAGAAATCATGTCGATCTTTGATGATCTTACCCAAGATGGTACTTTCTTCTACATCTTTGACATACTGTTTAATGAAACAATTCTCTAGTTGAGGCAAATAGTTACCTGTTCAAAAAGTGGAATAGAACACGTGTATTGTAGTTTCTGATGTTGCCATCAAACAGTTATCGTGTTCTCTGAATGATTGTGTTTGTAATCATGCGGTCTCCTCATTAATCTGCTGTGGAGATCTTTTATTGATTTGTCAGTGATTGTGCTTACTAGCGTAGTCAGTGATTGTTACATGTAGCTTATCTCTAGCTTTGTTGCAGTTAATTTGACATATTTTTTCAAGTACCATTTAGTAGTTTATCTTTTTGTATGGTGGTAGCGCATGTTCCTAATTTTCAGATTCTGCTTTATTATTGTTAATTTATATAGGGTCTCAAGTAGTCCTGTATGGCAGTGTGGTGTAGGTTAGGTTCCTTGTGATTTGTTATGAATCCTTCAGGACTGAAACCAAAAGTATCCTGCTATATTTTATCTTCTTCATTCTGAATATGATATCAGTCTGCCTATGCTCCAAGATATCAAAATAAATTCTTAAAACTCTGAGACTATTCTTTTATACTTGAATGTACCAAAAGATCAATATATGTATGAGCCATAAAACTGGCTCCTGGAACTTTCTTGTCCAACATTTTGTACAATGGTAAATGAGTCGAGAACTTGAGACATTGATTACACGCTGTTATTGGCCTTCATTTGCAGATCAAGATTCAGTACGTTTATTGGCAGTTGAAGGCTGTGCCGCTCTTGGAAAATTGTTAGAACCCCAAGATTGTGTAGCCCATATCCTTCCAGTCATTGTTAATTTCTCCCAGGTACATTACTGATATAACTAATAGTCTTTGTATGGTATTGTTATATAACTTTGTGATTGCTACAGTTTCATGTTACCCAGAACTGCTTATTTGTTTAACTATGTTGTTAAGCTCATCATCATGGTTTTGCTGTACTAACACTTGTTCCATAACTCCTCTGTTAGGATAAATCTTGGCGTGTCCGTTATATGGTTGCAAACCAGTTGTATGAGCTCTGCGAGGCAGTTGGCCCTGAGCCTACAAGGTTAGTGACCTTCTTCATCAATTGTAACATACTTGAATTTTTAATATTTGTGAAGTGTATTTTGATTTCCACGGGCAAGTTGTTATATTACATGTAAATACATATATTTAATCTGATTGGTCGATTTCTTCATATATTTGGTAACAGAGCGGACCTGGTGCCTGCATATGTTCGCCTCCTCCGTGATAATGAGGCTGAAGTGCGGATAGCAGCTGCCGGAAAAGTTACTAAGTTCTGTAGGATATTAAGTCCACAGCTTGCAATTCAGCACATTCTGCCGTGCGTCAAGGTGCGGCCGGGGCAGTTACTGAAAATCATTTGTATTCTGCTGCTGTTATTGTCAATAGACTAACTCTTGCCAATTTCATCTGCAGGAATTGTCATCAGATTCGTCTCAGCATGTTCGCTCAGCTTTGGCTTCAGTCATCATGGGAATGGCCCCTGTCTTGGGGAAGGTGCGAGCAAATGATGCATCCATAATTCTTGAATTGCCTTTCAGTGTTGCAAACATGTTTACAGACAAATTAATGCGCTTTACATTTTAATGAATATCCATCTGGTGGCTCTAGACCTATGAATATATTTTGTGTATACCTGTTTCCATTATCATTGTACTCTTGTGACCTGCCGTATGAAAGTAGTATTCTTTGTTTATACTGAAATTCTATTTATTTCGTATATCTGTGTGATACTACTATAATTAGTTGCCAATAGTTTCTGCTCTTCATGCAATTACTATCAGCAATTCATCATCGTTGGAAACTGATCAGCTTCATCTTTGGCTTTCTGCAGGATGCTACCATTGAACAACTTCTTCCTATTTTTCTTTCTTTGCTGAAGGATGAATTTCCTGATGTTCGACTCAACATAATCAGCAAGCTTGATCAAGTTAATCAGGTCAGCACTATTTTTGTTTCTTGCTTCTCTTGCAATTAATAGCTGGTTCGTTTGTGAATCTTTGGTACGCTTCCAGCATGATATTCTTTGCTTTACCCCAGTGTAACTGAGATTGATCTTACCACTTTGTTTACCCCAAATACGAGGGACATGTGCAAACGTTGGCTACTATACAACTGAGATGACTCGGTGTTAGCCCACTTGCCCTAGGTCTTTATCTGCAACACCATGGGTCGCAACACTTGCACTTCCAAGTATAATAAATTTGCGATAAATACATATCATCTGGCGCCAAAATACGTTTCTGAGCGAAGGTCATACTACCATTTAAAGTCACTTCTACACCAATTCCCCCTTTCAC
>NC_041389.1:320134976-320142964 GCF_002162155.2 Triticum dicoccoides | reverse complement strand
TAAAGTAACACTCGCCGTTAAATGTATCATGTGGTATAATAAAGATGAGTAATGCCATATTTTACCTGTATTATGGTGAATGTAACGTTCTAAGACGACATACATACGAAAACAGAAGGAATAGCAGCTATCCCCTTCATCAAGTCTGTTTCTCCTATTGACTGATATTTGCTGTATTTTTCCCTTGGCCATTTCACATTTTCTGATGCTTTTGCAATCTTTCAGGTCATTGGAATTGACTTGCTGTCGCAATCTCTATTGCCGGCTATTGTAGAACTTGCGGAGGATAGGCACTGGAGGGTTCGTCTTGCAATCATTGAGTACATCCCTCTGCTGGCTAGTCAGTTAGGTGTTGGGTTTTTTGATGACAAGCTGGGGGCACTTTGCATGCAATGGTTGGAAGATAAGGTATACACTATTCTGAAATCTAAGCACATGTTTGGTTCAAGGTTAATTTTCCCACGGCTAAGGTTAGGCAATGTGTGTATTCCTATAAATGTGGCCAATAAATGAGATTCCAGGAATGGCAAAAGATGGGAAAATTTTGTATTGACACATGGGCCATATGGATAATAAATTGTGCCAACTAACAAAACACACATCTAAGAAACTGTAGTGCTCCTAAGGTTTTAGGCGTGGCAAAGCTGTGCCTGGGAACCAAACAGCACCTTTGTTTCTTTGGTTTTTTTTTTGAAATAAACAAAGCAGTACACTGCTGCGATTTTGGCATATGACCTCAAACATTTTGTTCCAGCGTATAGCAGTACATTGCATGTGGAGCACATGTGATATTTAACAACTTTCACATGTGATTTTCCCCTCATTTACCAGTAATTGACTGAACTAGGTGTTCAGTTTTAGTGAAACTCGATGCACTTTGCCGGTTGGCTTGCATATTTTCTGTAGTAATAAACAAAATGCGGCTTGCGTATTTTCTCTTGTTAAGATTGCTATACACTCCCTCTGTTCACTATTATATCCTAACTTTATGCTGAATCGGATGTACATAGATACATTTTAGTGTGTTTATTCACTCATTTCAGTACGTATGTAGTCCATACCGAAATGTCTAAAACATCTTATAATAGTTGACGGAGGGAGTAATAAACAAGAGGCTGTCACTCTACCTATAAATGCAGGAATGGTTAACCAGAGCTTGAATTTCAGGTTTTCTCGATCAGAGAAGCTGCCGCAAACAACTTGAAGCGCCTGGCGGAGGAGTTTGGTCCAGAGTGGGCAATGCAACATATAATTCCTCAGGTTCTTTATGTACTCTCTAAATACTAGGCATACTTTAAACATGCACTAAAGCCAGCACACCTGCAGCTAAGCAGGCATCTTATTGTGGGGTTTCATATTTAAGTCTGAACAGGTTCAATCGTTGCCTAGTGAAAAATATTAATAGTACTTTTTGCATTAATGATGTTCTGATACAGGTTAGAAAATCTGTACTTTTTTTTACTCTGCATACTGGACCAGACCATCTGTCTTGAAAGCTTACATGTTCTATTTTCTAGGTGTTGGAGAAGATAAACAACCCACATTATCTGTATCGCATGACCATCCTGCAAGCTATCTCATTGCTAGCCCCTGTCATGGGTGCAGAAATAACATGCCAAAAGCTGCTCCCTGTCGTCATTAATTCCTCGAAGGACAGGTGAGCGGCAACTAACATAATTGGCAGAACTCAATCATTTTAGTGTTTTGCTGACATACTTCTAAACTTTCAGAGTGCCGAACATCAAGTTCAATGTTGCGAAAGTTCTGCAGTCACTTGTACCAATCCTTGATCAATCTGTGAGTTCTTCAGTTTCTTCTGCATGGTCCCATTTTTGCAGTATAGTTCGGTTTATGGATTATTGGGGAATATCATGAATACTAACTTTACAGGTCGCTGAGAAGACTGTGAAGCCTTGCCTCGTTGAGCTGAGCGAGGACCCTGATGTGGATGTACGATACTATGCAAACCAGGCCCTTCAGGCGTGTGACCAGATCATGATGTCTAGCTAACTAAGCTACTGTCGTCACGTTCTTTAGAAGCTATTCTTAGTCCAGCTTGGAGTACATGTAATTTACCCTTAAGAGTCGGAGAGTTCGTTCTAGCCCAGTAATTTACCTATACTTCCATGCTGATAATGGAGGGCTCTGTTCCCCTTTTGTTGTTATTAATGTTGTATAATTGAGCAACGAGACACGTTGTTTCGATGGTGTGCTTAAATTGATAGTTTGAACTTGATTTCTGTCATTCCATGTGTTGGGTGTGATTTTACTGAATGCAACCATTGTCCGTTGTTTCTGACTTTTCTTTTGTATTTTTAAAATTTCTGCTATTATCTTGGTCGTGGATGGAATGCCCATGAATGGCTTTTAACGTGCAAGTACTATTTAATTCAACTATGTTGATAGCCCATAGTTAAGGTTTCAACAGCTTGACTGTTTTTAGAGCATCTCCAATAGAAAAGATGCAAATTTGGATGGAGATGTAAAAGTTTACATCTTCATAAAGTGCCTTTTGCATCTTCAAAGGAAGGGCCAACTTGGACAGAAGATGCAAAACGAAGATAAAAGAGTAACTCCAACAGAAGATGCAAACTAGAGATGTAGTTGAAGATGCAAAACGAAGACAAAAGAGTAACTCCAACAGAAGATGTAAAACTGCCGTGCGATTGCTGTTTAGCTGCTGCCCGCTGCATTTGCAAATTGAATTTTCATAATTCTAGCAACAGAAGTGCATCATCGACCATAATTTTAAATCCTACAAGTAAAAATCAATTGTCAATTTTAAATTCTACAAGTAAAAGTCAATTGTCTCAAACGAAGTTGTTGGTCCAACAAATGAAAATGCACAAAATCACTCAAATTGCGTCCTCTTTGTTGCCACTAGTGCCATTGTCGAGGGTGGTACATCATCAATGACTTCTTTCTCGATGTTTTCTTGCGTTGAAGTCTCGTTGCTGCGAACTCAACCAGAAGCACATTCATTACCATCTCCCATGCCGCTCATGTTGGCACTGAAGCCGCCTGCCATGCCACTCATCATATTGCCGCCGAAGCCACCTCCCATGCCGGCCATGTTGCCCCCGAAGCCACTTCCCATTCCACCTCCCATTACTCCGAAGCCACCATCCATGTTGCCACCAAAGCCACCTCCCATGTTGCCACCAAATGCACCATTCATGGCACCACCCATCATGTTCATGTACCCTCCCATTCCAGATCTCATTCCTCCTCCCATGGCACCTCGCATTCCCCTTCCCATTCCTCCCATGGGACCTCCCATTCCTCCTCCCATCATGCTTCTCATGAGCATTTCGTCGCGACAAAGTTCGACATATGGCTTTGCCTTGGCATGAAGAGTAAATGTGTCCATGAACATAAACTTGAGTGCCTTCTCCTCGACTATCTTCATCTCCTCGTCCGTCGCCTTTCTCTCCTCAAGCTCAACCTTTCTCTGCTCGGCCGCCGCCAACCTCTCTTCGACCGCCGCCCTCCATCGCTAGGCTTCACTCCTCTCCTCAATTTTGAGCTTCAATTTCCTTCGCATACTCTTTCCTAGCCATGACAATGGCATCAAATCCATCCTTGAGATCATTGTCTCCGGCCTTGGATCCCTTCACTTTCTTTGTTCATCGGGCCTATATGATTTAGTTGCCGAGTGAGGAGTGGGGCTCCTTCTCTCCTCACCCGGTCCATCTTCTTCATCCTCCACCACCACACTTTTCTTCTTCGTAGCATCAAAAACTTATCTAGTTTTCCACTTCTCCTCATCCTTGAGCTCTTTGAAGCAATGATGGAAAGTGAAAGTTTTTCCTTTCTTCTTCCTCTTCTCTCCTTCGTCGTTCCTCTCTCGAAATAATCCTTGCGTAATCATTTTCTACAAGAAAACAATCAAGATGTCATCATCAAATTAGTGAACATTTCAATATTTGCGGAAAGTAGAGAAAGCACACATGAATAGCAAATGATTATTACCAAGTCACTTTCACCGCAACCACTTGGGTTCATGCGATCAGCATTTGCCAAGCAACCCAGCCACTTTTCACATTCGACGTTGATGGTGCCCCAACGTCGAAGAAGGGAGTCACTTGAGCGATAGTGGCCACCAGTGTTGTGCGCATCGAAGAAATCCTTGATCTGTTGCCTATATGTGACGGCGGATTGGTCGGTCCCAACAGTTGCATCTTGAGAGACTTTCTTTCAAGCTGTGCAAATCAACACATCTTCGGTGTTGGTATAATTTGCGGTTCTTCCCTTCAAAACGAAGCTCTCATCATCCATGTCAAGATTGTCATCAACATATTGTGAAGTTTCATATTCTTGTGATGCATACTCATGTGAATAATCATCATTTGTCACATTCGTGGTGCGCATGAAGGTTTCATCATCGAGACTACAAATGGACGTACATACAATCAACTACACATTCTATTGGAATCAAAAATTGGAACAACAGAGAAATGCGCAAGATATTTATTACCTTTGCGACATATCATCGAACACGTTGGATGCGGTTGCCGTCGGCATGGACACATCTTCCTCCATGGCCGGCGGCGCGGCGGAGGAGGTGGATGAAGAGCACCGTGGCCGGATGAGGACGCTATAGTCGTTGGCGGCTGCAAATCTCCCGCCGAAGTCGCGTCCGGTGATACGTCTCCGTCGTATCTATAATTTTTGATTGTTTCATGCCAATATTATAGAACTTTCACATACTTTTGGCAACTTTTATATATTATTTATTAGACTAACCTATTGATCCAGTGCCCAGTGCCCGTTCCCGTTTGTTACATGTTTTTTGTTTCACAGAAAATCCATATCAAACAAAGTCCAAACACGATAAAAATTTACGGAGAATTATTTTGGAATATTTATGATTTTTGGGAGGTGGAATCAACGCAAACGGGGGCCCATAGTGACCACAACCCACCAGGCACGCCGGGTACCCCCTGGCGCGCCCAGGTATCTTGTGCCCTCCTCGAAGGTCGGTTGGGGCCATTCTTGTGGCGCAAGAAAGATAATTAATGAAAAAATCATGTAAAAATTTCAGCGCAATCAAGAGTTACGGATCTCTGGGAATTTAAGAAATCGTGAAGGGCCAGATCTGGGGAACGCGAAACAGAAGAGAACAGAGAGGGAGATCCAATCTCGGAAGGGCTCCCGCCCCTTTGTCGCCATGGAGGCCATGGACCAGAGAGGAAAACCTCCTTCCATCTAGGGGGAAGGCCAAGAAAGAAGAAGGAGGGGGGGGGGGTCTCTCCCCCTCTCTCCTGGTGGCGCCGGAGTGCCGCCGGGGCTAGGATCGTGACAGCGATCTACATCAACAATCTTGCTACCGTCAACACCAATTCTCTCCCCCTCTATGAAGCGGTGTAACACCTCTTCTCCCCGCTGTAATCTCTACTTAAATATGGTGCTCAACTCCATATATTATTTCCCAATGATATTTGGCTATCCTATGATGTTTGAGTAGTTCCATTTTGTCCTATGGGTTAATCATGATCTTGGTTGGTATGATTGTATATTTTATTTATGGTGATGTCCTACGGTGCCCTCTGTCTCGCGCAAACGTGAGGGGTCCCCGCTGTAGGGTGTTGCAATACGTTCATGATTTGCTTATGGTGGGTTGCAAGAGTGACAGAAGCTTAAACCCGAGTAGGTGGGTTGTTGCGTATGGGATAAAGAGGACTTGATACGTAATGCTATGGTTGGGTTTCACGACCTTAATGATCTTTAGTAGTTGCAGATGTTTGCTAGGGGTCCAATCATAAGTGCATATGATCCAAGTAGAGGAAGTATGTTAGCTCATGCCTCTCCCTCATATAAAATTACAAGAATGATTACCGGTACTTGTTATCGATTGCCTAGGGACAAATGACTTTCTTGTTGACAAAAGCTATCCACTTTTATTACCTTGCAATTTATTCGTAGTTTTATTCTCGCAAAGTACTCGTAGTTTTATTCTTGCAAATAGTGTTATACTTGTTCTAGGTAAAGCAAACATCAAGTGTGCGTAGAGTTGTATCGGTGGTCGATAGAACTTGAGGGAATATTTGTTCTACCTCTAGCTCCTCGTTGGGTTAGACACTCTTATTTATCGAAGAAGGCTACAAACGATCCCCTATACTTGTGGGTTATCATCCGGCTTCGAGATTTTTGCCAACCGAGGTTGGTTCCCCGTTGGATTACGGCCCCGCGCTGCCGACCACTTCACGCCTCCACCGTGAGGCTTGGCGGCCCCCTTCTTCTTTGCAGCCTCTGGCGCGATGGTGATCGGTCGGGGTGGGGCAAATCCAGGTAGTGGCGGCATCAAGGCGGAGGCGATCAAATTGGGGAAAGTTGCCACGGAGGCGGCGACCGTGATGAGGTGGGTCAGGGCACTGGCGGCAGAGTCGAGGCAGCGGCGGGTGGGAGTGGGTAGCGGCTGGTCACGCAGAAGGGAAAGGAACTGGTAGTTGGGCGGTTGCTGGGCGGTCGCATTTTTACATCTCATGTAGGTGGAGATGCAAATTTGCACCATGAGGTGTTGTAGTTTACATCTCTGGGAGGCGAAGATGTAATTTTTTTTGCATCTACACCATCTGTTGGAGAGGTGTTTTTGGGCCTCGAAGATGCAAAAGGCAGTTAGTTTTGCATCTACGTCTTCTATTGGAGATGCTCTTAAGGTCAAACTAGGGCTGCATACGAATTTGAGCCTACATGAATGAGTGTAAAAGAAGTTGGAATGGATGTTGAAATTCCTCTTGACCCTTATAAATCGTTGTCCATTATTTTTATCCAATGTGGAAGTCCTTCGATCCAAAAGAGGCACTTTTTGAAGGAAATATGCTCTAGAGGCAATAATAAAGTTGTCATTTCATATTTCCTTATTCGTGATAAAGGTTTATTATTCATGCTAGAATTGTATTGATCGAAACCTAAATACATGTGTGAATACATAAACAAATACTATCTCCCTAGTGAGCCTCTACTAGACTAGCTCGTTGATCAAAGATGGTTAAGGTTTCCTAACCGTGGGCATGTGTTGTCATTTGATAACGGGACCACATTATTAGGAGAATGATGTGATGGACAAAAGACCCATCCATTAGCTTAGCATAATGAGCGTTCAGTTTATTGCTATTGTTTTCTTCATGTCAAATACATATTCCTTCGACTATGAGATTATGCAATTCCCGGATACCGGAGGAATGCCTTATGTGCTATCAAACGTCACAACGTAACTGGGTGATCATAAAGATGCTCTACAGGTATCTCCGAAGGTGTTTGTTGAGTTGGCATAGATCGAGATTAGGATTTGTCACTCCAAGTATCGGAGAGGTACCTCCGGGCCCTCTCGGTAATACACATCATAAGCTTGCAAGCAAATGACTAAGGAGTTAGTCACAAGGTGATGTATTACAGAACGAGTAAAGAGACTTGCCAGTAACAAGATTGAACTAGGTATGAAGATACCGACGATCAAATCTCGGGCAAGTAACATACCGATGGACAAAGGGAATTACTTATGTTGTCATAACGGTTCGACCGATAAAGATCTTCGTAGAATATGTAGGAGCCAGTATGGGCATCTAGGTTCCGCTATTGGTTATTGACCAGAGAGGTGTCTCGGTCATGTCTACATAGTTCTCGAACCCATAGGGTCCGCGCTCTTAACGTTCATTGACGGTATAGTGTTATATGAGTTGTATGATTTGGTGATTGAATGTTGTTCGGAGTCCTAGATGAGATCAGGGACATGACGAGGAGTCTCAAAATGGTCGACAGGTAAAGATTGATATATAGGATGATGGTATTTGGACACTGGAAGTGTTTCACGATGTACCGGGAAGTAATCGGGTCAGCGGAAGGGGTTCCGGGCACCCCCCAGGAAGTTATGGGCCAAAGGAGGGGACAGACCAGCCCACAAGGGGGCTGGTGCGCCCCTCCCATGGCTGGCCGACCCTAAGGGGAAGAAAAGGGGAGGGGTGGCCTCTCCTGCCTTTCCATCCTCA
>NC_041389.1:320089424-320134793 GCF_002162155.2 Triticum dicoccoides | reverse complement strand
GGGGGGTGATTGGGAGAGACCCCAAGTAGGATTCGCCCTACTTGGGCGCCCCCTTGGCTACTCCTCCCTCCCTCCCACCTATATATATGTGGGAGGGGGGAACCTAGCACACAACTGACAATTGCTTAGTCGTGTGCAGCACCCCCCTCCATCGTTTACACCCTGGTCATATTTTTGTACTGCTTAGGCAAAGCCCTGCGGAGATAACTTCACCATCACCGTCAACACGCCGTTTTGCTGTCGGAACTCATCCACTACCTTGCCAACTTTCTGGATCAAGAAGGCGAAGGACGTCACCGAGCTGAACATGTGCTGAACACGGAGGTGCCGTACGTTCGTTACTCGATCGGTTGGATCACGAAGAAAGTTCGACTACATCAACCGCGTTGTGAAACGCTTCCGCTTATGGCTTATGAGGGTACGTAGACACACTCTCCCCTCTCATTGCTATGCATCTCCTTGATAGATCTTGGGTGTGCGTAGAATATTTTTGTTTTGCATGCAACGTTTCCCAATAGTGGCATCCGAGCCAGGTCTATGCGTAGATGATATGCACGAGTAGAACATAAAGAGTTGTGGGTGGTGATAGTCATACTGCTTACCACCAACGTCTTATTTTGATTCGGCGGTATTGTGGGATGAAGCGGCCCAGACCAACCTTACATGTCCACGTACATGAGACCAGTTCCACCGACAGACATGCAACTAGTTTTGCATAAAGGTGGCTGGCGGGTGTCTGTTTCTCCTACTTTAGTTGAATCGAATTTGACTACGACCGGTCCTTGAAGAAGGTTAAAACAGTAAACTTGATGAATCACCATTGCGGTTTTTGCGTAGGTAAGAACGGTTCTTGCTAGAAGCCCGTAGCAGCCACGTAAAACTTGCAACAACAGAGTAGAGGACGTCTAACTTGTTTTTGCAAGGCATTTTGTGATGTGATATGGTCAAGACATGATGTGATATACGTTGTTGTATGAGATGATCATGTTTTGTAATTTATCGGCAACCGGCAGGAGCCTTATGGTTGTCACTTTATTGTATGAAATGCAATCGCTGATGTCTACTATGCAACTTTATTCTTGTAGACACGTGTTGGGCCTCCAAGCCCAGAATTTTGTAGGACAACAACAATTTTCCGTCAAGTGGATGACCTAAGGTTTATCAATCCGTGGGAGGCGTAGGATGAAGATAGTCTCTCTCAAGCAACCCTGCAATCAAATACAAGAAATCTCTTGTGTCCCCCAACACACCCAATACAATGACAAATTGTATAGATGCACTAGTTCGGCGAAGAGATGGTAGTAAAAGTGTAGTATGGATAGTAGATATGAGTTTTTGTAATGCGAACAATAAAAAACAGCAAGGTAGTAAATAGTAAAACAGAGCACAAACGGTATTGCAATGATGGAAAATGAGGCCTAGGGTGCACTTTCACTAGTGCAATCTCTCAACAACGCTAACATAGTTGGATCATATGATTATCCCTCAAAGTGCAATAAAGAATCACTCCCGAGTTCCTATTATCGGAGAACCAAAGATAGAAATTGTTTTGTAGGGTACGAAACCACCTCAAAGCTATTCTTTCCGTTCGAGATATTCAAGAGTTCGTACTAAAATAACACAAAGCTATTCTTTCCGTTCGATCTATCTTAGAGTTTGTACTAAAATAACACCAAAGCAAATTCATATTCATAATACTCAATCCAACACAAAGAGCTTCAAAGAGTGCCCCAAGATTTCTACCGGAGAAACTAAAGACGAGAACGTGCATCAACCCCTAAGCATAGATTACCCCAATGTCACCACGGGAATCCGCGAGTTGAGTGCCAAAACATAAATCAAGTGAATCAATACGATACCCCATTGTCACCATGACTATTCATTTGCAAGACATATATCAAGTGTTCTCAAATCCATAAAAGTATTCAATCCGATAACAACGAAATCTCAAAGGGAAAAACTGAATTCCTCACAACAAGATAGAGAGGGGAAAACACCATATGATCCGACGATATTAACCAAGCCCGCGATACATCAAGATCGTGACATCTCAAGAACACGAGAGAGAGAGAGAGAGAGAGAGAGAGAGAGATAGAGAGAGATTAAACACATAGCTACTGGTACAAACCCTCAGCCCCGAGGGTGGACTACTCCCACCTCATGGTGGTGGCCGCCGGGATGATGAAGATGGCCATCGGTGATGATTCCCCCCTCCGGCAGGGTGCCGAAACGGGGTCTAGATTGGATCTTGTGGATACAGGGCCTTGCGGCGGCAGAACTTCTGATCTAGGGCTACCCCCGAAGGGTTTTGGAATATTTGGGATCTTATAGGGCGAAGAGGTGGTCCAGGGGGAACCCGAGGTGGGCAGCACCCACCAGGGCGCGCCTGGGCCTCCTGGCGCGCCCTGGTGGGTGCTGCTCCCCTCAAGTAGCCCCCCCCAGGTGCTTCCTTGGCCCACTGGCTTTCTTTTGGCCCCAAAAAATCCTCCAGGAGTTTCCCGGTGTTTGGACTCCGTTTGATATTGATTTCCCGCGATGTAAAAAACAAGCAAAAAACAGCAACTGGCACTGGGCACTGGGTCAATAGGTTTATCCCAAAAAATGCTATAAAGTTGCTATAAAATGATTGTAAAACATCCAAGAATGATAATAAAACAGCATGAATACTTCATAAATTATAGATACATTGGAGACGTATCAGCATCCCCAAGCTTAATTCCTACTCGTCCTCGAGTAGGTAAATGATAAAAGAAATAATTTATGAAGTGTGAATGCTAGCAAAGTGCATAAGTTTGATCAATGATAATTTCAATCACTTCTCCTAGCATCATAACAACAATTCTTTCTTATAAAACTTCTCATGTTATAGTAGCAAACAATTCACATGTTAAGGTTCAAACAATGAATTCTCTTGAAACTCAAACAACCTATGTTCTCAGTCACCAAGCAATTGTAATTCAACTTATTCAACAGAGTCTAAGTAAGAGCTCCACATACTCAACCATCATATAGTCTTCTATGATTGCTAACCCTCACCACATACACATGAGCAAAACGTTTCAACCAGACACATAGAAAGATAGGGGCTTATAATTTCGCCTCCCAACATATTCACCTTTGGGTGATGTCAACAATAATAACTCATGCTACCCATATTCAACTAAACATATGTGCCTAGATCTTTCCTCACCACATGATGCTTACCAAAGGAGAAAAATAAAAAGGAATAGTGAAAAAAACTTTGACTCTTTGCATAAAAGTAAATACTGAAAAGTAAAAGATAGGCCCTTCGCAGAGGGAAGTAGAGGTTGCCATGCGCTTATTTGTTTGTATGCTCAACCCTTAGTGCAAAAGAACATCACGTTATATTGCCCCTTATGATAGCAACCTTTATTATGCACGCTTTTATTCTTTGCCATCACAAGTTCGTACGACGCTCAATTTTCTCTTACACTAAATGATCTAACACTTTTAGAAGCAATTTTTATTGCCTTATTGCACCGATGACAACTTACTCGAAGGATCTTTCTCAATCCTTAGGTAGGTATGGTGGACTCTCAAAACAAGATTTGGGTTTAAGGGTTTTTTCGATGCACAAGTAGTATCTCTACTTGGTGCGGAATTTTTGGCTAGCAAAGATAGGGGGCAAGCACCACATGTTGAAGGATCTATGACAATATAACTTCTATGTGAATATGAACAAACATAAATCATTACGTTGTCTTCCTTGTCCAACGTCAGCAATTTTGGCATATAATATTTTGATGGGGGCTCACAATCAGAAAAGATTTCCAAGACAGTGTATTTGCATGTGAAAGTTCTCTTCCTTATACTAATTATTCGTGAATTGCTTGTATGACCAATATTGTGATTGTCAAGCTTCAAAAGCTTTCACTTCCTAAACCCAATGTGAAGCCACTACTAAGCATGATATGAACATGCAATTTCAACTTCATGATATTCTATTCATTCAAAAATTTACTTATAGGATATAAGTGAAGAACAAGAGTAAATGACAAGCTACTCCAAAAAGATATAAATCAAGATCATGAGAATAATATTTCTTTCACTCAAATTAATTTAAGTGAATCAAGAGAGAATTTCTTCAAAAAATACTAAAGCACAACCTGCTGAAAAAGATATAAGTGAAGCACTAGAGCAATTCCATAGAAAAGAGCTTCGTTGACGGGATGTGAATGCCGCTTACCTAGCCTCCTACTTGAGGAATCTATTTTATGTAAAAACTTTCAGGTCTAAGTATTTTATTAAAACAGCAAGAAAAATGAAAATAAATGACATTCCAAGCATATCACAACTCATGTGAAGAAGCAAAAACTTAGGCTGAACCGATACTAACCGATAATTGTTGAAGAAGAAAGGTGGGATGCCTACCGGGGCATCCCCAAGCTTAGATGCTTGAGACTTCTTGAAATATTATCTTGGGGTGCCTTGGGCATCCCCAAGCTTGAGCTTTTGTGTATCCTTAATTTCTCTCATATCACAGTTTCCCTAAATCTCAAAAACTTCATCCACACAAAACTGAACAAGAACTTGTGAGATAAGTTAGTATAAATCAATGCAAAACCTTATAATTATCTACTGTAGCAAACCACAAAAATTATTATTCAACATTGCATACTAAATGCCTCTGCATATTTATACTCCTATCCTCAAATAGAATCATCAAACAAGCAAACATATGCGAACAATGCAACCATAACAGCAATCTGCTAAACCAGTATAGTCTGTAAAGAATGCAAGAGTATCAGTACTTCTTAAACTCAAAAAATTATGATAAAAATAGTACACTGTAGAAAATTTATCAGAGCTTATTTTTCAAACGGTTTCAACAATTTATCACATTCTGACTTTTCTAGGGAATTTTTGCAACAGCGGTAAACTTTCTATTTTGAAACAGCAACATGTAGACTTTCAAAATAAGCAGGGCAAAGGCTATCATTGCCACTTTTATTGAAAATAAAGATGCAAAACATAATTATAAGTAACATCAAGAAAATCCTAACAAAATAAATTGACGCTCCTAGCAAAACACATATCATGTGATGAATGAAATCGTAGCTCCAAGTGAGGTTACCGATAATGTTGGAGACGAAAGAGGGGATGCCATCTGGGGCATCACCAAGCTTAGTTCCTTGGATCTTCCTTGAATATTACCTTGGGGTGCCTTGGGAATCCCCAAGCTTAGGGTCTTGTCACTCTTATTCTCCTCATATCGACATTTCACCCAAAATTTGAGAACTTCAATCACACAAAACTTAACGGAACTGTGTGATATAGGTTAGTATGATAAAGAGCAAACCATTTCACCTTGGTACTGTCAAAGACAAGATTCATAATTGTTTCCACACAATGCCTACTGTAGTATGTCATTTCCACAATTTATATTGAGCAATGGAAACAAGCAAACTATGAATTGAAAACAGAATCTGTCAAAAACAGAACAGTCTGTAGTAATCTATACTCAAACCATACTTCTGCTACTCGAAAAATTATGAAAAAATTGGATCACGTGAGAAATTTGTATATTAATCTTCTTAAAAAAATAATCAACTCAAAATCATTCTTCTGTTAAAAATGAGAGTTATTTTTGTGAGCGCAAAAGTTTCTGTTTTTCAGCAAGATCAAATCAACTGTCACCCAACATGATCCCAAAGGCTTTACTTGGCACTTTATTGAAACAAAGACAATAAAACATGATTACTGCAGTATCCTAATCATGTGAATACACAAAAATAGTAGATAAAAGTGTTGGGTTGTCTTCCAACAAGCGCTTTTCTTTTAATGCCTTTTAGCTAGGCATGATGATTTCAATGATGCTCACATAAAAGTTAAGAACTGAAACATAAAAAGAGCATCATGAATCACATGGCAAGCACATTTAAGTCTAACCCACTTCCTATGCATAGGGATTTTGTGAGCAAGAATTTATGGGAACAAGAATCAACTAGCATAGGAAGGCAAAAAGAGCAAAACTTCAAGATTTTCAATATATAGAGAGAGGAAACTTGATATTATTGCAATTCCTATAAGCATAATTTCCTCCCTCATAATAATTTTATGTAGCATCATGAATGAATTCAACAATATAGCCATCACATAAAGCATTCTTTTCATGACACATAAGCATAGCAATTTTGTTACTCTCCACATAAGCAAATTTATTCTCATGAATAGTGGTGGGAGCAAACTCAACAAAATAACTATCATGAGAGTGGAAATTAAAATCATGATGACAAGTTTCATGGTTATCATTATTCTTTATAGCATACACATCATCACCATAATCATCATAGATAGCAACTTTGTTCTCATAATCAATTGAAGCCTCATCCAAAATGGTGGATTCATCGCTAAATAAAGTCATGACCTCTCCAAATCCATTTTCATCATTATAATAATCATAGATAGGATGCATGCAATCATTATAATAAATTTGCACATCAAATCTTGGGGACTAAAAATATCATCTTCATCAAACATAGCATCCCCAATCTTATGACTTTGCATATCACTAGAATCATGGATATTCGAAGAATTTATAACAGCAACATTGCAATCATGCTCATCATTTATGCCAAACATTTTATTGAATTCTTCTTCTATCAATTGAGCACAATTTTCCTTTCCATCATTTTCACGAAATATATTATAAAGATGATCAATGATATGATGCAACCTCAACTCCATTTTTTTGTAGTTTTATTTATAAACAAAACTAGTGATAAAACAAGAAACTAAAAAAATTCGATTTCAAGATCTAAAGATATACCTTCAAGCACTCACCTCCCCGGCAATGGCGCCAGAAAATAGCTTGATGTCTACTACGCAATTTTTTTTCTTATAGACACATGTTGGGCCTCCAAGCGCAGAGTTTTGTAGGACAACAACAATTTTTCCTCAAGTGAATGACCTAAGGTTTATCAATCTATGGGAGGCGTAGGATGAAGATAGTCTCTCTCAAGCAACCCTGCAATGAAATACAAGAAATCTCTTGTGTCCCAACACACCCAATACAATGGAAAATTGTATAGGTGCACTAGTTCGGCGAAGAGATGGTGGTAAAAGTGTAGTATGGATAGTAGATATGAGTTTTTGTAATGCAAACAATAAAAAACAACAAGGTAGTAAATAGTAAAACGGAGCACAAACGGTATTGCAATGATGAAAAATGAGGCCTAGGGTGCATACTTCCACTAGTGCAATCTCTCAACAATGCTAACATAGTTGGATCATATGATTATCCCTCAAAGTGCAATAAAGAATCACTCCCGAGTTCCTATTAGCGGAGAACAAAAGATAGAAATTGTTTTGTAGGGTACGAAACCACCTCAAAGCTATTCTTTCCGTTCGAGATATTCAAGAGTTCGTACTAAAATAACACAAAGCCCGTTCGATCTATCCTAGAGTTTACTAAAATAACACCAAAACAAATTCATATTCATAATACTCAATCCAACACAAAGAGCTTCAAAGAGTGCCCCAAGATTTCTACCGGAGAAACGAAAGACGAGAACGTGCATCAACCCCTATGCATAGATTACCCCAATGTCACCGCGGGAATCCGTGAGTTGAGTGTCAAAAAATAAATCAAGTGAATCAATACGATATCCCATTGTCACCACGAGTATTCAATTGCAAGACATATATCAAGTGTTCTCAAATCCATAAAAGTATTCAATCCGATAATAACAAAATCCCAAAGGGAAAAACTCAATTCATCACAACAAGATAGATAGGGGAAAACACCATAAGATCCGATATTGTTAACAAAGCCTGCGATACATCAAGATCGTGACATCTTAAGAACACGAGAGAGAGAGAGAGAGATTAAACACATAGCTACTGGTACAAACCCTCAGCCCCGAGGGTGGACTACTCCCTCCTCATGGTGGTGGCCGCCAGGATGATGAAGATGGCCACCGGTGATGATTCCCCCCTCCGGCAGGGTGCTGGAATAGGGTCTAGATTGGATCTCGTGGATAAAGAGGCCTTGTGGCGGTGGAACTTCTGATCTAGGGTTACCCCCGAAGGGTTTTGGAATATTTGGGAATTTATAGGGTGAAGAGGCGGTCCAGGGGGCACCCGAGGTGGGCAGCACCCACCAGGGTGCGCTTGGGCCTCCTAGCACGTCCTGGTGGGTGCTGCTCCCCTCGAGCAGCCCCCCAAGTGCTTGCTTGGCCCACTGGCTTTCTTCTAGCCCAAAAAAATCCTCCAGGAGTTTCCTGGTGTTTGGACTCCATTTGATATTGATTTCCTCCGATGTAAAAAACAAGCAAAAAACAACAACTGGCACTGGGCACTGGGTCAATAGGTTAGTCCAAAAAATGATATAAAGTTGCTATAAAATGATTGTAAAACATCCAAGAATGATAATAAAACAACATGAATACTTCATAAATTATAGATACGTTGGAGACGTATCAATCGCCATGTAATTGCTTTACTTTATTTCTATGCGTTAGCAATAGTTGTAGAAGCAATAGTTGGCGAGACGACCACGACGCAATGATAGAGATCAAGGTGTCGAGCCGGTGACGATGGAGATCATGACTATGCTTTGGAGATGGAGATCAAAAGCACAAGATGATGATGGCCATATCATGTCACAGATTTTGATTGCATGTGATGTTTATCTTTTATGAATCTTATTTTGCTTAGAACAGCGGTAGCATTATAAGATGATTCCTTCACTAAAATTCAAGATAAAAGTGTTCTCCCCGAGTATGCACTATTGCTAAAGTTCGTCGTTTCGAAGCACCTCATGATGATCGGGTGTGATAGACTCTACGTTCACATACAATGGGTGTAAGACAGTTTTGCACATGCAGAATACTTGGGTTAAACTTGACAAGCCTAGCATATACAGACATGGTCTCCGAACACTAGAGACCGAAAGGTCGAACGTGAGTCATATAGTAGATATGATCAACATAGAGATGTTCACCATTGATGACTACCCCATCTCACGTGATGATCGGACATGGGTTAGTTGATTTGGATCACGTATCACTTAGATAACTTGAGGGATGTTTATTTAAGTGGGAGTTCATCAGTAATTTGATTAATTGAACTTAATTTATCATGAACTTATTCTTATAGTTTTGCATATCTATTTTGTAGATCAATGTCCCGAGCTACCGTTCCCCTGAATTTTAATGCGTTCCTAGAGAAAGCTAAGTCAAAAGATGATGGAAGCAACTACACGGAGTGGGTCCGTAACTTGAGGATTATCCTCATTGCTGCACAGAAGAATTATGTCCTTGATGCACTGCTAGGTGACAGGCCTGCTGCAGGAGCTGATGCAAATGTTATGAACGTCTGGCAAGCTCGATCTGATGACTACTCAATAGTTCAGTGTGCCATGCTTTACGGCTTAGAACCGGGACTTCAAAGACGTTTTGAATGTCATGGAGCATATGAGATGTTCCAGGAGTTGAAGTCAATATTTCAAGGAAATACCTGGGTTGAGAGATATGAAGTCTCCAACAAGTTCTATAGCTGTAAAATGGAGGAGAACAGTTCTGTCAATGAACACATACTAAAAATGTCTGGGTATTATAATCACTTGACTGAGCTAGGAGTTGATCTTCCAGTTGATTGTGTTATTTACAGAGTTCTTCAATCACTGCCATCAAGCTACAAAGGCTTTCATAATGAATTATAATATTCAAGGGATGAATAAAATAATTCCCGAGCTCTTCGCAATGCTTAAGGCCATAGAGGTATAAATCAAGAAGGAGCATCAAGTGTTGATGGTTAATGCTATGTCTTGAGCTTGCGTTGGTTTTCCTTGAAGAGGAAAGGGTGATGCAGCAATAGTAGCGTAAGTATTTCCATTAGTTTTTGAGAACCAAGGTATCAATCCTGTAGGAGGCTCCTCAAAAGTCCCACGCACCTACACAAACAAACAAAGAACTCGCAACCAACGCAATAAAGGGGTTGTCAATCCCTTCACGGCCACTTGCGAAAGTGAGATCTAATAGAGATAGTATGATAAGATAAATATATTCTTGGTATTTTACAATATAGATGCAAAAAGCAAAGATGCAAATAAAAGTAGATTGGAAGCAAATATGATAAGAGATAGACCCGGGGGGCATAGGTTTGACTAGAGGCTTCTCTCAAGATAGCATAAGTATTACGGTGGGTGAACAGATTACTGTCGAGCAATTGATAGAAAAGCGAATAATTATGAGATTATCTAGGCATGATCATGTATATAGGCATCACGTCTGTGACAAGTAGACCGACTCCTGCCTGCATCTACTACTATTACTCCACACATCGACTGACTCCTGCCTGCATCTAGAGTATTAAGTTCATAAGAACAGATTAACGCCTTAAGCAAGATGACATGATGTAGAGGGATAAACTCATGCAATATGATACAAACCCCATCTTTTTATCCTTGATGGCAACAATAAAATACGTGCCTTGCAATCCTTTCTGTCACTGGGTAAGGACACCGCAAGATTGAACCCAAAGCTAAGCACTTCTCCCATGGCAAGAAAGATCAATCTAGTAGGCCAAACCAAACTGATAATTCGAAGATACTTGCAAAGATAACTCAATCATACATAAAAGAATTCAGAGGAGATTCAAATATTTTTCATAGATAAACTTGATCATAAACCCACAATTCATTGAATCTCGACAAACACACCGCAAAAAGAGTTTACATCGAATAGATCTCCACAAGAGAGGGGGAGAACATTGTATTGAGATCCAAAAAGAGAGAAGAATCCATCGAGCTAATAACTATGGACCCGTAGGTCTGTGGTAAACAACTCACAACTCATCGGAGGGGCTATGGTGTTGATGTAGAAGCCCTCCATGGCCGATTCCCCCTCCGGCAGAGCGCCGACGAAGGCTCCAAGATGGGATCTCGCGGATACAGAAGGTTACGGCGGTGGAAATTGTGTTTCGTTGGCTCTCTGGATGTTTTCGGGGTACGTAGGCTTATATAGGAGGAAGAAGTACGTCGGTGGCCTCTTGAGGGGCCCATGAGATAGGAGGGCACACCCTATAGGGGGGGGGGGGGCTACCCTCTCGTGGCCGCCTCGGCTGCTTCTTGACTTTCACTCCAAGTCCTCTGGATCACGTTCGTTCCAAAAATCACGCCCCCGAAGGTTTCATTCCGTTTGGACTCCGTTTGATATTCCTTTTCTTCGAAATACTGAAATAGGCAAAAAAACAACAATACAGGCTGGACCTCCGGTTAGTAGGTTAGTCCCAAAAATGATATAAATGTCTAAAATAAAGTCCATAAACATCCAAAAGGGGTAATATAATAGCATGGAGCAATCAAAAATTATAGATACGTTGGAGACGTATCAAGCATCCCCAAGCTTAATTCCTGCTCGTCCTCGAGTAGGTAAATGATAAAAACGGAATTTTTGATGTGGAATGCTACCTAGCATAATTATCAATGTAATTTTCTTTATTGTGGCATGAATGTTCAGATCCAAATGATTCAAAATAAAAGTTCATATTGATAAAAGAAATAGTAACACTTCAAGCATACTAATCAAAGTAATCATGTCTTCTCAAAATAATATGGCAACAGAAAGTTCATCCCTACAAAATCATATAGTTAGGCTATGCTTCATTTTCGTCACACAAAGATGTTCCCAACTTCTATACCCCCGATGACAAGCCAAGCAATTGTTTCATACTTAAATAATTTCAAACTTTTTCAACCTTCACGCAATACATGAGCGTGAGCCATGGATATAGCACTATGGGTGGAATAGAATATGATGATGGGGATTGTGTGGAGAAGACAAAAAAAGGAGAAAGTCTCACATTGACGAGGATAATCAACGGGCTATGGAGATGCCCATCAATTGATGTCAACATGAGGAGTAGGGATTGCCATGCAACGGATGCACTAGAGCTATAAATGAATGCTCAACAAAAGAAAACTAGTGGGTGTGCATCCAACTTGCTTGCTCACGAAGACCTAGGGCATTTGAGGAAGCCCATCGTAGGAATATACAAGCCAGGTTCTATAATGAAAAATTCCAACTAGTATGAAAAAGACAACTTATGAGACTCACTATATGAAAACATGGTGCTACTTTGAAGCACAATATATGAGACTCATTACATGAAGAACAAGGTGCTACTTTGAAGCACAAGTGTGGAAAAAGAGATAGTAACATTGCCCCTTTTATTTATTTTCTTTTCTTTTTTTCTTTTTTTGGCCTTTCTTTTTCTTTTCTTTTTGGGCAATGCTCTAATAATGATGATCGTCACACTTCTATTGATTACAACATATGAATTACAACTCGAAACTAGAACAAGATATGACTCTATATGAATGCCTCCGGCGGTGTACCGGGATGGTGCAATGAATCAAGAGTGACATGTATGAAAATTATGCATGGTGGCTTTGCCACAAATACGATGTCAACTACATGATCATGCAATGGCAATATGACAAAAGTAAAGTATGTCATGATGATGATAAACGGAACGGTGGAAAGTTGCATGGCAATATATCTCGGAATGGCTATGGAAATGCCATAATAGGTAGGTATGGTGGCTGTTTTGAGGAAGATACAAGGAGGTTTATGTGTGATAGAGCGTATCGTATCACGGGGTTTGGATGCACCGGCGAAGTTTGCACCAACTCTCAAGGTGAGAAAGGGCAATGCACGGTACCGAAGAGGCTAGCAATGGCGGAAAGGTAAAAGTGCGTATAATCCATGGACTCAACATTAGTCAAAAGAACTCATATACTTATTGCAAACATTTAGAAGTCATCAAAAATCAAGTACTACGCGCATGCTCCTAGGGGGATAGATTGGTAGGAAAAGACCATCGCTCATCCCCGACCGCTACTCATAAGGATGCACAAGCCAGGTACACTTCATGTTTCAAATTTGGTACACAACTTTAACCATACGTGCATGCTACGAGACTTGCTAACTTCAACACAAGCATTCTTTAAGTTCATAATCACCCAACTAGCATGACTTGAATATCACTACCTCCATATCTCAAATCAATTATCAAGTATCAAATTGATCATAGCATCCAATTCACTTCCTATGATAGTTTTTATTATACCCAACTTGGATGCCTACCATTCTAGGACCAATTTTATAACCATAGAAAATACCATGCTGTTCTAAAAGACTCTCAAAATAATATAAGTGAATCATGAGAGACTAGCAATTTCTACAAAAATAAGTCACCGCCGTGCTCTAAAAGATATAAGTAAAGCACTAGAGCAAAAACTATCAAGCTCAAAAGATATAAGTGAAGCACATAGAGTATTCTAGCAAATTCTAATCAAGTAGAATTCTCCCAAAAGGTGTGTACAGCAAGTATGATTGTGGTAAACTAAAAATCAAAGAATAATATAATACACGATGCTCCAAGCAAAACACATATCATGCGGCAAATAAAAATATAGCTCCAAGTAAAGTTACCAATGAACGAAGACGAAAGAGGGGATGCCTTCCCGGGGCATCCCCAAGCTTAGGCTTTTGGCTATCCTTGAATATCTTGGGGTGCCATGGGCATCCCCAATCTTAGGCTCTTGCTACTCCTTATTCCATAGTCCATAAAAGCTTTACCCAAAACTTGAAAACTTCACAACACAAAACTCAACAGGAAATCTTATAAGCTCCGTTAGTGAAAGAAAACAAAACCACCACATAAGGTACTGTAATGAAATAATTCTTTATTTATTTTGGTGTTAAACCTACTGTATTCCAACTTCTCTATGGTTTATAAACTATCTTACTAGCCATAGATGCATCAAAATAAGCAAATAACACACGAAAAACAGAATCTGTCAAAAACAAAACAGTCTGTAGCAATCTGTAACTAACGCAAACTTCTGGAACTCTAAAAATCCTACCACAATAGGAAGTCCTGGAAAATTTGTCTATTGATCATAAGCAGAAAGAATCAACGCGAAATCACGTTTCTGTGATTTAACAAAACTAAATTCGTACGCGCAAAGTTTCTGTTTTCAGTAGAATCAAATCAACTATCATCATAGGTTATCCTATAGGTTCTACTTGGCACAAACACTAATTAAAAGATAAAAACATATCTAAACAGAAGGTAGATATCAAGATTTATTACTAAACAGGAACAAAAACAAAAAACACAAAGAAAATTGGGTTGCCTCCCAACTAACGCTATCGTTTAACGCCCCTAGCTAGGCATAAAAGCGAAGATATATCTAAGTAGTGCCATCTTTGGCACTAAATTCATAAGTAGCCCGCATGATAGATTCATAAGGTAATTTGACTTTCTTTCTTGGAAAGTGCTCCATGCCTTTCTTTAATGGAAATTGTAATCTAATATTCCCTTCCTTCATATCAATAATCGCGCCAATCGTTCTAAGGAAAGGTCTACCAAGAATAATAGGGCAAGAAAGATTGCAATCTATATCAAGAACGATAAAATCTACGGGCACCAAATTTCTATTTGCAACAATGAGAACATCATTGATCCTCCCCATTGGCTTTTTAATGGTGGAATCCGCAAGGTGCAAATTTAAAGAGCAATCATCAAGATCATGGAAACCTAGAATATCACATAAAGTTTTCGAAATCATGGAAACACTAGCACCCAAATCACACAAAGCAAAACACTCATGATCTTTAATTCTAATCTTATAGTAGGTTCCCACTCATCATTAAGTTTTCTAGGTATAAATACTTCCAAATTAAGTTTTTCATCATAAGATTGCATCAAGGCATCAATGATATGTTTGATAAAAGCTTTATTTTGACTATAAGCATGAGGAGAATTAACGACGGATTGCAACAAGGAAATACAACCTTCTAAAGAACAATTATCATAATCAAATTCCTTGAAATCCGAGATAGTGGGTTCAATACTATTTAAAGTCGTGACCTCTCCAATCCCACTTTTACCAAATTCTTGGGACGCCTTCTAGGTAAAGTTGACTCATCATCAGTCCCATAATTATCAAGATTCATATTGAAAAACAAAGATCTAATAGGAGACACATCAATAACTTTAAGATCTTTATCATTATTTTCATGGAAACTAGAAGAACACACCTTTATAAAGCAATCTTTCTTAGCATGCAATCTAGCGGTTCTTTCCTTGCAATCATCAATGGAAATTCTCATTGCCTTGAGAGACTCATTGATATCATGCTTAGGAGGAGAAGATCTAAGTTTAAGAGAATCAACATCAAGCGAAAGTCTTTCAACGTTCCTAGCCAAATCATCAACTTTGAGCAATATTTCTTCAAGCAAAGCATTAAAATTCTTTTGAGAGATCATAAATTCTTTCACACTATTCTCAAAATCAGAGGGCATCTTATTAAAATTACCATAAGAATTATTGTAGGAATTTCCATAATTATTAGAGGAATTACTAGGGAACGGTCTAGCATTAAAGTTTCCTCTATAAGCATTGTTTCCAAAACTATTCCTACCAACAAAATTCACATCCATAGATTCATTATTATTCTCAATGAAAGTAGACAAAGGCATATCATTGGGATCGAGAGGAGTATTTTTAGTAGCAAAAAATTTCATAAGTTCATCCATCTTTCCACTCAAAACATCGATTTCTTCTATAGCATGCACTTTTTTACTAGAAGAACTATTGGTGTGCCATTGAGAATAATTAGCCATAATATTATCAAGAAGTTTTGTAGCATCTCCTAATGTGATTTCCATAAACGTGCCTCCCACGGACGAATCTACGAGATTTCTAGAAGCAAAGTTCAAACCGGCATAAAATTTTTGTATGATCATCCATAAATTCAGACCATGAGTAGGGCAATTGTGAATCATTAATTTCATTCTTTCCCAAGATTGGGAAACATGCTCATGATCAAGTTGTTTAAAATTCATAATATCGTTCCTAAGAGTGATGATCTTAGCGGGAGGAAAATACTTAGAGATAAAAGCATCTTTGCACTTGTTCCAAGAATTAATACTATTTTTAGGCAAAGACGAAAACCAAACTTTAGCACGATCTCTAAGTGAAAACGGAAATAACTTCAATTTAACAATACTGTTATACGTATCTTTCTTCTTTTGCACATCACACAAATCAACAAAGTTGTTTAGATGAGTAGCGGCATCTTCACTAGGAAGGCCGGCAAATTGATCTTTCATAACAAGATTCAACAAAGCAGTATTGATTTCACAAGACTTAACATCATTAAGAGGAGCAATCGGAGTACTAAGGAAATCATTAATATTGGTATTCGAGAAATCACATAATTTGGTATTATCTTGTGCCATGGCAACAAGTAATCCAACACACAAGCAAACAGAAAAAGGCAAGCAAAAGAGAGAGGAGGAGATTTGGAAAGAAATGGCGAATAAAACAGAAAAGGTGAAGTGGGGGAGAGGAAAACGAGAGGCAAATGGCAAATAATGTAAATGAGAGGGAGATGAGTTTGTGATGGGTACTTGGTATGTCTTGACTTGAGCGAAGACCTCCCCGGCAACGGCGCCAGAAATCCTTCTTGCTACGTCTTGAGCTTGTGTTGGTTTTCCTTGAAGAGGAAAGGGTGATGCAGCAATAGTAGCGTAAGTATTTTCCTCAGTTTTTGAGAACCAAGGTATCAATCCAGTAGGAGGCTCCTCAAAAGTCCCACGCACCTACACAAACAAACAAAGAACTCGCAACCAACACAATAAAGGGGTTGTCAATCCCTTCACGGCCACTTGCAAAAGTGAGATCTAATAGAGATAGTATGATAAGATAAGTATATTTTTGGTATTTTATAAAATAGATGCAAAAAGTAAAGATGCAAATAAAAGTAGATTGGAAGCAAATATGATAAGAGATAGACCCGGGGGCCATAGGTTTCACTAGAGGCTTCTCTCCAGATAGCCATAAGTATTACGGCGGGTGAACAAAGTACTGTCGAGCAATTGATAGAAAAGCAAATAATTATGAGATTATCTAGGCATGATCATGTATATAGGCATCACATCCGTGACAAGTAGACCGACTCCTGCCTACATCTACTACTATTACTCCACACATCGACCGAGTCCTGCCTGCATCTAGAGTGTTAAGTTTATAAGAACAGAGTAACGCCTTAAGCAAGATGACATGATGTAGAGGGATAAACTCATGCAATATGATATAAACCCCATATTTTTATCCTCGATGGCAACAATACAATACGTGCCTTGCAACCCTTTCTGTCACTAGGTAAGGACACTGTAAGATTGAACCCAAAGCTAAGCACTTCTCCCATGGCAAGAAAGATCAATCTAGTAGGCCAAACCAAACTGATAATTCGAAGAGACTTGCAAAGATAACTCAATCAGACATAAAATAATTCAAAGGAGATTCAAATATTTCTCATAGATAAACTTGATCATAAACCCACAATTCATTGAATCTCGACAAACACACCGCAAACAGAGTTTACATCGAATAGATCTCCACAAGAGAGGGGGAGAACATTGTATTGAGATCCAAAAAGAGAGAAGAAGCCATCTAGCTAATAACTATGGACCCGTAGGTCTGTGGTAAACTACTCACAACTCATCGGAGGGGCTATGGTGTTGATGTAGAAGCCCTCCATGGTCGATTCCCCCTCCGGCAGAGCGCCGACGAAGGCTCCAAGATGGGATCTCGCGGATACAGAAGGTTACGGCGGTGGAAATTACTTTCCGTTGGCTCTCTGGATGTTTTTGTTGGAAATATGCCCTAGAGGCAATAATAAAAGGATTATTATTATATTTCCTTGTTCATGATAATTGTCTTTATTCATGCTTAATTGTATTATCCGGAAATCGTAATACATGTGTGAATACATAGACCATAATATGTCCCTAGTAAGCCACTAGTTGACTAGCTCGTTGATCAACAGATAGTCATGGTTTCCTGACTATGGACATTAGATGTCGTTGATAACGGGATCACATCATTAGGAGAATGATGTGATGGACAAGACCCATTCCTAAGCATAGCACAAGATCGTGTAGTTCGTTTTGCTAGAGCTTTTCCAATGTCAAGTATCTTTTCCTTAGACCATGAGATTGTGTAACTCCCGGATACCGTAGGAGTTCTTTGGGTGTATCAAACATCGCAACGTAACTGGGTGACTATAAAGGTACACTACAGGTATCTCCGAAAGTGTCTGTTGGGTTGACACAGATCGAGACTGGGATTTGTCACTCCGTATGACGGAGAGGTATCTCTGGGCCCACTCGGTAATGCATCATCATAATGAGCTCAAAGTGACCAAGTTTTTGGTCACGGGATCATGCATTACGGTACGAGTAAAGTGACTTGCCGGTAACGAGACTGAACGAGGTATTGGGATACCGACGATCGAGTCTCGGGCAAGTAACATACCGTTTGACAAAGGGAATTGTATACGGGGTTGATTGAATCCTCGACATCGTGGTTCATCCGATGAGATCATCGAGGAGCATGTGGGAGCCAACATGGGTATCCAAATCCCGCTGTTGGTTATTGACCGGAGAGCCGTCTCGGTCATGTCTGCGTGTCTCCCGAACCCATAGGGTCTACACACTTAAGTTTCGGTGACGCTAGGGTTATTAGGAAGACTTGTATGTGATTACCGAATGTTGTTCGGAGTCCCGGATGAGATCCCGGACGTCACGAGGAGTTCTGGAATGATCCGGAGGTGAAGATTTATATATGGGAAGTCGTCATACGGTCACCGGAAAGTTTCGGGGGGCATATCGGTATTGTACCGGGGCCACCGGAGGGGTTCCGGGGGTCCACCGGGAGGGGCAACCTCTCTCGGAGGGCCTCATGGGCCATAGTGGGCAGGGGAACCAGCCCCTGGAGGGCTGGGGCTCCCCCCTTTGGGCCCATGCGCCTAGGGTTGGGGGGAAACCCTAGTGGGGGCGCCCCCCTTGCTTGGGGGGCAAGCCCCCTCCCTTGGCCGCCGCCCCCCTCTAGATCTCATCTAGAGGGGGCTGGCCCCCTTCCCCCTTACCCTATAAATAGAGGGGCGAGGGGAGGGCTGCAGACAACAACATCCAAGGTGCAGCCCCTCCCCTCCCCAACACCTCTCCTCCTTCGTTAAGAGCTTGGCGAAGCCCTGTCGGAGTACTGCCTCTCCACCACCACCACGCCGTCGTGCTGCTGCTGGAGCCTTCTTCCTCAACCTCTCCTTCCCCCTTGCTGGATCAAGAAGGAGGAGACATCATCCGCTCCATACATGTGTTGAACGCGGAGGTGCTGTCCGTTCGGCACTTGGTCATCGGTGATTTGGATCACGGCGAGTACGACTCCATCATCCCCATTCTCTTGAACGCTTCCGCTCGCGATCTACAAGGGTATGTAGATGCACTCCTATCACGCGTTGCTTAGATGAACTCATAGATGGATCTTGGTGAAACCGTAGGAATTTTTTTATTTTCTGCAACGTTCCCCAACAATGGCATCATGAGCTAGGTCTATGTGTAGTTCTCTATTGCACGAGTAGAACACAAAACTGTTGTGGGCGTAGATCTTGTCAACTTGCTTGCCGCTACTAGTCTTATTTTGCTTCAGCGGTATTGTGGGATGAAGCAACCCGGACCGACCTTACACGTACGCTTACGTGAGACAGGTTCCATCGATTGACATGCACTAGTTGCATAAGGTGGCTAGCGGGTGTCTGTCTCTCCCACTTTAGTTGGAGCAGATTCGATGAAAAGGGTCCTTATGAAAGGTAAATAGAAGTTGACAAAATCACATTGTGGTTATTCGTAGGTAAGAAAACGTTCTTGCTAGAACCCAATTGCAGCCACGTAAAAGATGCAACAACAATTAGAGGACGTCTAACTTGTTTTTGCAGCAATTGTCTTGTGATATGATATGGCCAAAAGTTGTGATGAATGATGAATGATATATTATGATGTATGAGATCATGTTCTTGTAATAGGAATCACGACTTGCATGTCGATGAGTATGACAACCGGCAGGAGCCATAGGAGTTGTCTTTATTTTTGTATGACCTGCGTGTCATTAAAGAACGCCATGTAAATTACTTTACTTTATTGCTAAACGCGTTAGCCATAGAAGTAGAAGTAGTCGTTGGCGTGACAACTTCATGAAGACACGATGATGGAGATCATGGTGTCATGCTGGTGACGAAGATGATCATGGATCCCCGAAGATGGAGATCAAAGGAGCTATATGATATTGGCCATATCATGTCACTATTATATAATTGCATGTGATGTTTATTATGTTTATGCATCTTGTTTACTTAGAACGACGGTAGTAAATAAGATGATCCCTTATAATAATTTCAAGAAAGTGTTCCCCCTAACTGTGCGCCGTTGCTAAAGTTCGTCGTTTCGAAGCACCACGTGATGATCGGGTGTGATAGATTCTTACGTTCACATACAACGGGTGTAAGACAGTTTTACACATGCAAAAACACTTAGGGTTAACTTGACGAGCCTAGCATGTACAGACATGGCCTCGGAACACAGAGACCGAAAGGTCGAACATGAGTCGTATGGAAGATACCATCAACATGGAGATGTTCATCGATGATGACTAGTCCATCTCACGTGATGATCGGACACGGCCTAGTCGACTCGGATCGTGTAACACTTAGATGACTAGAGGGATGTCTAATCTGAGTGGGAGTTCATTAAATAATTTGATTAGATGAACTTAATTATCATGAACTTAGTCTAAAACCTTTGCAAATATGTCTTGTAGATCAAATGGCCAACGCTCATGTCAACATGAACTTCAACGCATTCCTAGAGAAAACCAAGCTGAAAGATGATGGCAGCAACTATACGGACTGGGTCCAGAACCTGAGGATCATCCTCATAGCTGCCAAGAAAGCATATGTCCTAGAAGAACCGCTAGGTGAAGCACCCATCCGAGAGAACCAAGACGTTATGAACGCTTGGCAGTCACGTGCTGATGATTACTCCCTCGTTCAGTGCGGCATGCTTTACAGCTTAGAACCGGGGCTCCAAAAGCGTCTTGAGAAACACGGAGCATATGAGATGTTCGAGGAGCTAAAAATGGTTTTCCAAGCTCATGCCCGGGTCGAGAGGTATGAAGTCTCCGACAAGTTCTATAGTTGTAAGATGGAGGAAAACAGTTCTGTCAGTGAGCATATACTCAAAATGTCTGGGTTGCACAACCGCCTGTCGCAGCTGGACATTAACCTCCCGGACGAGGCGGTCATTGACAGAATCCTTCAGTCGCTCCCACCGAGCTACAAGAGCTTTGTGTTGAACTACAATATGCAGGGGATGGTGAAAACTATTCCTGAAGTATTTTCATGCTGAAGTCAGCAGAGGTAGAAATCAAGAAAGAACATCAAGTGTTGATGGTCAATAAAACCACCAAGTTCAAGAAGGGCAAGAAGAACTTCAAGAAGGACGACAAGGATGTTGCCGCGCCCGGTAAGCCAGTTGCCGGGAAGAAGTCAAAGAATGGACCCAAGCCTGAGACTGAGTGCTTTTATTGCAAAGGGAAGGGTCACTGGAAGCGGAACTGCCCCAAATACTTAGCGGACAAGAAGACCGGCAACACTAAAGGTAATTTGATATACATGTAATTGATGTGTACCTTACCAGTACTCGTAGTAACTCCTGGGTATTTGATACCGGCGCCGTTGCTCATATTTGTAACCCACAGCAGGAGCTGCGGAATAAGTAGAGACTGGCGAAGGACGAGGTGACGATGCGCGCCGGGAATGGTTCCAAGGTCGATGTGATCGCCGTCGACACGCTACCTCTACATTTACCTACGGGATTAGTTTTAAACCTCAATAATTGTTATTTAGTGCCAAGTTTGAGCATGAACATTGTATCTGGATCTCGTTTGATACGAGATGGCTACTCATTTAAATCTGAGAATAATGGTTGTTCTATTTATATGAGAGATATGATTTATGGTCATGCCCCAATGGTCAATGGTTTATTCCTAATGAATCTCGAACGTAATGTACACATATTCATAGTGTGAATACCAAAAGATGTAAAGTTGATAACGATAGTCCCACATACTTGTGGCACTGCCGCCTTGGTCACATTGGTGTCAAGCGCATGAAGAAGCTCCATGCTGATGGACTTTTAGAGTCTCTCGATTACGAGTCGTTTGGCACGTGCGAACCATGCCTCATGGGCAAAATGACCAAGACTCCGTTCTCCAGAACAATGGAGCGAGCAACCAACTTATTGGAAATCATACATACCGATGTGTGCGGTCCAATGAGCATTGAGGCTCGCGAAGGATATCGTTATGTTCTCACTCTCACTGATGACTGGAGTAGATATGGGTATGTCTACTTGATGAAACACAACTTTGAGACCTTTGAAAAGTTCAAGGAATTTCAGAATGAGGTAGAGAATCAACGTGACCGAAAGATAAAGTTCCTACGATCAGATCGTGGAGGAGAATATTTAAGTCACGAATTTGGTACACACTTAAGGAAATGTGGAATCGTTTCACAACTCACGCCGCCTGGAACACCTCAGCGTAACAGTGTGTCCGAACATCGCAATCGCACTCTATTGGACATGGTGCGATCTATGATGTCTCTTACCGATTTACCGCTATCATTTTGGGGATACGCTCTAGAGACAGCTACATTCACTTTAAATAGGGCTCCGTCTAAATCCGTTGAGACGACATCGTATGAATTATGGTTTGGAAATAAACCTAAGCTGTCGTTTCTAAAAGTTTGGGGGTGCGATGCTTATGTCAAGAAACTTCAACCTGAAAAGCACGAACCCAAGTCGGAAAAATGCGTCTTCATAGGATACCCTAAGGAAACCATTGGGTATACCTTCTACTTAAGATCCGAGGGCAAGATCTTTGTTGCCAAGAACAGATCCTTTCTGGAAAAAAGAGTTTCTCTCGAAAGAAGTAAGTGGGAGGAAAGTAGAACTCGATGAAGTACTACCTCTTGAACCGGAAAGTAGTGCAGCTCAGGAAAATGTTCCTGTGGTGCCTACACCAACTGGAGAGGAAATTAATGATGATGATCAAGGTACTTCGGATCAAGTTGCTACTGAACCTCGTAGGTCCACAAGGACACGTTCCACACCAGAGTGGTATGGCAACCCTGTCCTGGAAATCATGTTGTTAGACAACGGTGAACCTTCAAACTATGAAGAAGCGATGGCGGGCCCAGATTCCAACAAATGGCTTGAAGCCATGCAATCCGAGATAGAATCCATGTATGAAAACAAAGTATGGACTTTGACAGACTTGCCTGATGATCGGCGAGCGATAGAAAACAAAAGGATCTTTAAGAAGAAGACGGACGCGGATGGTAATATTACCATCTATAAAGCTCGACTTGTCGCTAAGGGTTATTGGCAAGTTCAAGGGGTTGACTATGATGAGACTTTCTCTCCCATAGCAAAGCTGAAGTCTGTCTGAATCATGTTAGCAATTGCCACATACTATGATTATGAGATATGACAGATGGACGTCAAAACGGCATTCCTTAACGAGCATCTTAAGGAAGAACTATATATGATGCAACTGGAGAGTTTTGTCGATCCTAAGAATGCTAACAAGGTATGCAAGCTCCAGCGATCCATTTATGGGTTGGTGCAAGCATCTCGGAGTTGGAACATTCGCTTTGATGAGATGATCAAAGCGTTTGGGTTTATGCAGACATATGGAGAAGCCTGCGTTTACAAGAAAGTGAGTGGGAGCTCTGTAGCATTTCTCATATTATATGTAGATGACATACTCTTGATGGGAAATGATATAGAACTTTTGGACAGCATTAAGGCCAACTTGAACAAGTGTTTTTCAATGAAGGACCTTGGAGAAGTTGCTTACATATTAGGCATCAAGATCTATAGGATAGATCGAGACGCCTCATAGGTCTTTCACAAAGCACATACCTTGATAAGATTTTGAAGAAGTTCAAAATGGATCAGTCTAAGAAATGGTTCTTGCCTGTATTGCAAGGTGTGAGATTGAGCTCAGCTCAATGCCCGACCACGGCAAAAGATAAAGAATAGATGAGTGTCATCCCCTATGCTTCAGCCATAGGATCTATTATGTATGCCATACTGTGTACCAGACCTGATGTAAACCTTGCCGTAAGTTTGGTAGGAAGGTACCAAAGTAATCCTGGCAAGGAACACTGGACAGCGGTCAAGAATATCCTGAAGTACCTGAAAAGGACAAAATACATGTTTCTCGTTTATGGAGGTGATGAAGAGCTTGTCGTAAAAGGTTACCTCGACGCTAGCTTCGACACAGATCTGGATGACTCTAAGTCACAAACCGGATACGTGTATATGTTGAATGGTGGAGCAGTAAGCTGGTGCAGCTGCAAGCAGAGCATCGTGGCGGGATCTACATGTGAAGCGGAGTACATGGCAGCCTCGGAGGCAGTGCATGAAGCAATTTGGGTGAAGGAGTTCATCACCGACCTAGGAGTCATACCCAATGCGTCGGGGCCGATCAAACTCTTCTGTGACAACACTGGAGCTATTGCCCTTGCCAAGGAGCCCAGGTTTCACAAGAAGACCAGGCACATCAAGCGTCGTTTCAACTCCATCCGTAAAAATGTTCAAGATGGAGACATAGATATTTGCAAAGTACATACGGATCTGAATGTCGCAGATCCGTTGACTAAACCTCTTTCGCGAGCAAAACATGATCAACACCAGAACTCTATGGGTGTTCGATTCATCACAATGTAACTAGATTATTGACTCTAGTGCAAGTGGGAGACTGTTGGAAATATGCCCTAGAGGCAATAATAAAAGGATTATTATTATAATTCCTTGTTCATGATAATTGTCTTTATTCATGCTATAATTGTATTATCCAGAAATCGTAATACACGTGTGAATACATAGACCATAATATGTCCCTAGTAAGCCTCTAGTTGTCTAGCTCATTGATCAACAGATAGTCATGGTTTCCTGACTATGGACATTAGATGTCGTTGATAACGGGATCACATCATTAGGAGAATGATGTGATGGACAAGACCCAATCCTAAGCATAGCACAAGATCGTGTAGTTCGTTTTGCTAGAGCTTTTCTAATGTCAAGTATCTTTTCCTTAGACCATGAGATCGTGTAACTCCCGGATACCGTAGGAGTTCTTTGGGTGTATCAAACGTTGCAACGTAACTGGGTGACTATAAAGGTACACTACAGGTATCTCCGAAAGTGTCTGTTGGGTTGACACGGATCGAGACTGGGATTTGTCACTCCGTATGACGGAGAGGTATATCTGGGCCCACTTGGTAATGCATCATCATAATGAGCTCAAAGTGACCAAGTGTTTGGTCACGGGATCATGCATTACGGTATGAGTAAAGTGACTTGCCGGTAACGAGACTGAATGAGGTATTGGGATACCGACGATCGAGTCTCGGGCAAGTAACATACCGTTTGACAAAGGGAATTGTATATGGGGTTGATTGAATCCTCAACATCGTGGTTCATCCGATGAGATCATCGAGGAGCATGTGGGAGCCAACATGGGTATCCAGATCCCGCTGTTGGTTATTGACCGGAGAGCCGTCTCGGTCATGTCTGCGTGTCTCCCGAACCCGTAGGGTCTACACACTTAAGTTTCGGTGACGCTAGGGTTATTAGGAAGACTTGTATGTGATTACCGAATGTTGTTCGGAGTCCCGGATGAGATCCCGGACGTCACGAGGACTTCCGGAATGATCCGGAGGTGAAGATTTATATATGGGAAGTCGTCATACGGTCACCGGAAAGTTTCGGGGGCATATCGGTATTGTATCGGGGCCACTGGAGGGGTTCCGGGGGTCCACCGGGAGGGGCCACCTCTCTCGGAGGGCCTCATGGGCCGTAGTGGGCGGGGGAACCAGCCCCTGGAGGGCTAGGCGCCCCCCTTTGGGCCCATGCGCCTAGGGTTGGGGGGAAACCCTAGTGGGGGCGCCCCCTTGCTTGTGGGGCAAGCCCCCTCCCTTGGCCGCCGCCCCCCCTCTAGATCTCATCTAGAGGGGGCCGGCCCCCTTCCCCTTCCCCTATAAATAGAGGGGCGAGGGGAGGGCTGTAGACAACAACATCCAAGGCGTAGCCCCTCCCCTTCCCAACACCTCTCCTCCTCCGTTAAGAGCTTGGCGAAGCCCTGTCAGAGTACTGCCTCTCCACCACCACCACGCCGTCGTGCTGCTGCTGGAGCCTTCTTCCTCAACCTCTCCTTCCCCCTTGCTGGATCAAGAAGGAGGAGACGTCATCTGCTCCGTACGTGTGTTGAACGCGGAGGTGCTGTCCGTTCGGCACTTGGTCATCGGTGATTTGGATCACGGCGAGTACGACTCCATCATCCCCGTTCTCTTGAACGCTTCCGCTCGCAATCTACAAGGGTATGTAGATGCACTCCTATCACTCGTTGCTTAGATGGACTCATAGATGGATCTTGGTGAAACAGTAGGAAATTTTTTATTTTCTTCAACGTTCCCCAACAGTTTTCGGGGTACGTAGGCTTATATAGGAGGAAGAAGTACGTCGGTGGCCGCCCGAGGGGACCACGAGACAGGGGGCGCGCCCTATAGGGGGGGGGGTGCCCTACCCTGTCGTGGCCGCCTCGGCTGCTTCTTGACTTGCACTCCAAGTCCTCTGGATCATGTTCGTTCCAAAAATCACGCTCCCGAAGGTTTCATTCCGTTTGGACTCCGTTTGATATTCCTTTTCTTCGAAATACTGAAATAGGCAAAAAAACAGCAATACGGGTTGGGCCTCCGGTTAGTAGGTTAGTCCCAAAAATGATATAAATGTGTAAAATAAAGCCCATAAACATCCAAAAGGGGTAATATAATAGCATGGAGCAATCAAAAATTATAGATACGTTGGAGACATATCAGTTAACAAGACCACTAGTTTCAAGAAAAAGGTCAAGGGGAAGAAAGGGAACTTCAAGAAGAATGGCAAGAAAGTTGCCACTCCCGGGAAGAAGCCCAAAGCTGGACCCAAGCCTGAAACTGAGTGCTTCTACTGCAAAGAGAGTGGTCACTAGAAGCGGAACTGTCCCAAGTATTTGGCGGATAAGACGGATAGCAAAGTGAACAAAGGTATATTTGATATACATGTAATTGATGTGTTCCTTACTAATGCTCATAGTAGCGTCTGGGTATTTGATATTGGTTCGGTTGCTAATATTTGTAATTCGAAACAGGAGCTGCAGAATAAACAAAGATTGGCTAAGGACGAGGTGACGATGCGCGTCGGAAATGGTTCCAAGGTCGATGTGATCGCCGTCGGCACACTACCTCTACATCTACCTTCGGGATTAGTCTTAGACCTCAATTATTGTTATTTGGTGCCCGCGTTGAGCATGAGCATTATATCCGGATCTTGTTTATTGCGAGATGGTTATTCATTTAAGTCAGAGAATAATGGTTGTTCTATTCATATGAATAATATCTTTTATGGTCATGTACCCTGGAATAGTGGTCTATTCTTGTTGAGTCTAGATTGTAGTGATACACATATTCATAATATTGATGCCAAAAGATGCGAAGTTGATAATGATAGTGCAACATACTTGTGACACTGCCATTTAGGTCATATTGGTGTAAAGCGCATGAAGAAACTCCATGCAGATAGACTTTTGGAATCATTTGATTATGAATCATTTGATACTTGCGAACCATGCCTCGTGGGCAAGATGACTAAAACTCCGTTCTCTGAAACAATGGAGCGAGCTAATGACTTATTGGAAATAATACATACTGATGTATGCGCTCCAATGAGTGTTGAGGCACGCGGCCGGCATCATTATTTTCTGACCTTCATAGATGATTTGAGTAGGTATGCGCATATCTACTTGATGAAACACAAGTCTGAAACATTTGAAAATTTCAAAGAATTTCAGAGTGAAGTGGAGAATCATCGTAACAAAAAAAAATTTCTACGATCTGATCGTGGAGGCGAATGCTACGTCTTGAGCTTGTGTTGGTTTTCCTTGAAAATGAAAGGGTGATGCATCAAAGTAGCGTAAGTATTTCCCTCAGTTTGTGAGAACCAAGGTATCAATCCAGTAGGAGGCTCCTCAAAAGTCCCACGCACCTACACAAACAAACAAGAACCTCGCAAACAATGCAATAAAGGGGTTGTCAATCCCTTCACGGCCACTTGCGAAAGTGAGATCTGATAGAGATAATAAGATAAATATTTTTGGTATTTTTATGATATAGATTGGAAAATAAAAGATGCAAACAAAAGTATATTGTAAACTTATATGGTAAAAGATAGACCCGGGAGCCATAGGTTTCACTAGTGGCTTCTCTCAAGATAGCATAAGTATTACGGTGGGTGAACAAATTACTGTCAAGCAATTGATAGAAAAGTGCATAGTTATGAGATTATCTAGGCATGATCATGTATATAGGCATCACATCCATGACAAGTAGACCGAAACGATTCTGCATCTACTACTATTACTCCACACATCGACCGACTCCTGCCTGTATCTAGAGTATTAAGTTCATGAAGAACCGAGTAACACATTAAGAAAGATGACATGATGTAGAGGGATAAACTCATGCAATATGATATAAACCCCATATTTTTATCCTCGTTGGCAACAATACAATACGTGCCTTGCTGCCCCTGCTGTCACTGGGAAAGGACACCGCAAGATTGAACCCAAAGCTAAGCACTTCTCCCATTGCAAGAAAGATCAATCTAGTAGGCCAAACCAAACTGATAATTCGAAGAGACTTGCAAAGATAGCCAATCACACATAAAAGAATTTAGAGGAGATTCAAATACTTCTCATAGATAAACTTGATCATAAACCCACAATTCATCGGATCTCGACAAACACACCGCAAAAAGAGTTACATCGAATAGATCTCCAAGAAGATCGAGGGGAACTTTGTATTGAGATTCAAAGAGAGAGAAGAAGCCATCTAGCTAATAACTATGGACCCGAAGGTCTGTGGTAAACTACTCACAACTCATCGGAGAGGCCTTGGAGATGATGTAGAGGCCCTCCGTGGTCGATTCCCCCTCCGGCGGAGCACCAACGAAGGCTCCAAGATGGGATCTCATGGATACAAAAGGTTGCGGCAGTGGAATTAGGTTTTTGTGGTGCTCCTGGATGTTTTCAGGGTACGTGGATATATATAGGAGGAAGAAGTAGGTCGGTGGACGCTCGAGGGGCCCACGAGGGTGGGGGGCGCACCGGGCACCCTCGTGGCCGCCTCGTTTGTTGCTTGACTTCCATTCCAAGTCCCCTGTATTGCGTTCGTTCCAAAAAGATCGCTCCCGAAGGTCTCATTCCGTTTGGACTCCGTTTGATATTCCTTTTCTTCGAAACACTAAAATAGGCAAAAAACCAGCAATTCGGTCTGGGCCTCTGGTTAGTAGGTTAGTCCCAAAAATGATATAGAAGTGTAAAGTAAAGCCCATAAACATCCAAAATGGGTAATATAATAGGATGGAACAATAAAAAATTATAGATACATTGGAGACGTATCAGCGAATATTTGAGTTACGAGTTTGGCCTTCATTTAAAACAATGTGGAATTGTTTCACAACTCATGCCACCTGGAACACCACAACGTAATGGTGTGTCCGAACGTCGTAACCGTACTTTATTAGATATGGTGCATTCTATGATGTCTCTTATCGATTTACCACTATCGTTTTGGGGTTATGCATTAGAGGCAGTTGCATTCACGTTAAATAGGGCACCATCTAAATCTGTTGAGACGACACCGTATGAACTATGGTTTGGCAAGAAATCTAAGCTGTCGTTTCTTAAAGTTTGGGGTTGCGACACTTATGTCAAAAGGCTTCAACCTGATAATCTTGAACCCACATCGGAGAAGTGTGTATTCATAGGATACCCTAAGGAAACAATTGGGTATACCTTCTACCACAGATCCGAAGGCAAGATCTTTGTTGCTAAGAATGGATCCTTTCTAGAGAAGGAGTTTCTCTCGAAAGAAGTGAGCAGGAGGAAAGTAGAACTTGATGAGGTAATTGTACCTTCTCTCGAATTGGAAACTAGCACATCAGAGAAAAATATTCCCGTGATGCCTACACCAACTAGAGAGGAAGCAAATGATAATGATCATGAAACTTCAGATCAAGTTACCACTGAACCTCATAGGTCGACCAGAGCACGATCCGCACCAGAGTGGTATGGTAATCCTGTCCTGGAAGTCATGTTACTAGACCAAGGCGAACCTACGAACTATGAAGAAGCTATGATGAGCCCAGATTCTGATAGATGGCTAGAGGCCATGAAATCCGAGATAGGATCTATGTATGAGAACAAAGTGTGGACTTTGGTGGACTTGCTCGATGATCGGCAAGCCATAAAAAATAAATGGATCTTCAAGAAGAAGACTGACGCTGATTGTAATGTTACTGTCTGCAAAGCTCAACTTGTCGCGAAAGGTTTTCGACAAGTTCAAGGGGTTGACTATGATGAGACTTTCTCACCTGTAGCGATGCTTAATGTAGTGACCCGACCCGAATGGGTCAAGTCTCCGTGCTTACGTGTCATCCCTGGATCGGTATGCTGACACACACAGTACTCGAGGATTTATAACAGAGGTAAATCACATGTATAAAATAACGTAAAAACTATTACCTCAATCCAAAATAGCGGAAGCAACAAGGTTGTGGATTCCCATCAACACGAACAACAAAGTTGAGTATAGGAAATCGTAACCCTAACGTATCACTTACTCGTCGTAAGATCCTGCAACATGAGACGTTGCAGCCACAGAGGGTCAGTACATTGAATGTACTAGCAAATTCACACCATAGAGCAATGATGAATAAAGGCTATCACTACATGCATATTTGGCTGGTGGAAAAGCTCTATGGTTACAGTTTTTGTGCAAAGCCAAATTTTCCCTACTGCAAAGGAATAAATTTATTTAACTATCATGGTGGTTGTTAAACATTGAGAATGGTTGACAGCATTCTCAATCCCAATTAAAAGTACTCATTAACAACCCAACAATATTAAATTAGAGTAACATGTTGAGATCAACAGGATAATCCAAGTACTAGATACTCAAGATGTCCATAACCGGGGACACGGCTAACCATGATTAGTTTATACACTCTGCAGAGGTTTGCGCACTTTTCCCCACATGACTCGATCTCCTCCGTTTGGTTTCTCGCACTACATGGTGTTTGAGAAACGGATGACCGAGACATAGTCTTTCAGAAGCGCTTGCACCTTACGTATAGGGTAGACCGTACCAACCAACATCCCCTACATCTGCTAGTCTACCCTGTAAGAGTTCGCACGACTTAGTCAACTATGATAGAGCCCATAATAGCATGTGGCTGCACACGGAAGTTTCTATCATGAATAATCTTATGATCCCTTTGAGCCTGGGTGGCGGTCCGAAGAAATACAGGCAAGTCCTGGAAACCCAGGTGCCTAGACAGGCAAGTCCTGGAGTAACCAGGTGCCTCAATCCACCCAGATGTGTGTTTAAGTTGCCACCTTAAATAAACCATTAATTAACAATCTCACATCTGTCATGGAAATTCACTCACCCAATCCACGTCTACTAGCATAGCATGGCATAATAAGCAAACGTAGAAGTAACTCCCAAGGGTTTGATAACAAAACAGGTAATAGGTGCTACCTCAATCTACTTCCCAAAACCCACAAGTTAATTAGATCCTAATCATGCAATGTTTGAGGATAGATCTAATGCATAAAAACTGGGTATGAGAAAAGGTTTGATCAAAGTGTGAACTTGCCTGCAATGTTGATGAATATGATTCGCACTCAATACTCTTGATGGCTCTACTCGTCACACTCTGGTCAATCTATCATAAGCAAGCAATAGTAACCACACATAAGCAATCACTCAAAAGCACCGGAAGGAACGAAGAAAACAACTCGGAAAACATCAAAACCAAGAAAATAACTCTTGCAACATAAAACAATTTCTAACAGTACCAAAATTATGTTAATTTGGCCTTATCAGAAAGTTTAGCTCAAGAGCTTCGATTTGCAAAAAGAATCACTCAAAATGGAGTTATAAAACTCAAGTTACAGACGAAACAAGATTGAATACTAATCTGAACTAAACTTAATTTTTACATTGTCAAAAGCATGTTTAAGTTGTTTATCTGGATAGAGGGGATCATAACGAAGAAGTGGGCATTGGTTTCGTTGGATTTGGACAAACGAGTAAAAAGTAGTGGTTGTTTGAAAAACAGGGGCCAATCTGTAAATAAAAATATTCACGGACGGGTCCCTAGCCAAAATCTATTAATAAAAAGAAAACTCTATCGAGCGAATGCTCGCTAACAGAACCTAACTAATGAACGTTCGCAAAATAACAAAACCTAATTTAATAAACCGAAAAAACAAACCGAAGGAAAACCGGGGTGGTTAAATCGGTTTATACTGGTTCGGGCGAACAAACCGGCGGCGGTTCCCGGCGAAGTGCGGCGGCGAGGCGGAGTGACGCGGCGGCGGCGGCTCGGATCCGGCCGGGGCGGCGGCTCCGGTCGTCCAGGAGGGCGGCGAAGGGGTCGGGGAGGGGCGGCGCGGCGAGGCGAAAAGGATGGCGGCGTCGGCGGCGGTCCTCGGCGACGGGACGGAGCGAGGCGATGGCGGCTCCGGCGAGACGGGGCGGTGGGATGCGGCGGCGGCGTGAGATGTGGAGAGAGGCAAGGCGAGAGGAGGAAAAGAGGGGCGGCGGCGTCGGGGCTGGCCTTTTAAAGGGGCAGGAGAGGGCGGTGGCGTGGGGAAGGGGGCAACGGGCGCCGTGGGGGCGGCGGACTCCGGCGAGTCCCACTGGGGCACGCGAGGAGGAAGGCGGTGGCGCGCTGGGCTGGGCCGTGACCTGGCCTGGGAGCTGGGCCGGCCCAGTCGGAGGAGGGAGTTTCTTTTCTTTTTTTAAAATACAGACAGACAACAAAACAAATAAAAACCACAAATACTAAAAACGATATATAGGCATATTATATATCAAAATTTTCAGAAAATTATTTTCCACAATATGAACATTATTCTAGCATCAAATAAAATCTACAAATTTTTAAATAAATCAAATAGTGCTACTGCTCTAATAAAATCCAGTAAAAATCATTTTAAAAATACCAAAATTAATTCAAATTTATTTCTCTCCAATTTTTTGATGTAGGGAATCTTGTTACCCTAATTTCTGTATATTTTATTTTTGGAGAAAAATAATTTGAATAAAACCCAAATAACTCCAAATTGAAAAATAAATTCAAAAGAACTTTGAATTTAATTCTTTTAAACTCCCAACTCATATTTCATATGTTTTGAAGAAGTCATTTTATCTTCTCTCATGAAGATCAGAAAAGAAAATGAAAGTTTGGGAAAGTCCTTTTATTCCCTCTCATTTGACTTTCAAAAGTTTTGAATCACTCAATTAATCAATCAATCAAACAATCAATCAAAACTATCTATTTAATATAACATTCCAAAATTTAGAATTTTGGGATGTTACACTTAAGTCCGTCTAAATCATGTTAGCGATTGCTGCATTTTATGACTATGAAATCTGGCAAATGGACGTCAAAACTGCATTCCTTAATGGATTTCTTAAAGAAGAGTTGTATATGATGCAACCAGAAGGTTTTGTCGATCCTAAAGGTGCTAACAAAGTGTACAAGCTCCAGCGATCCATCTATGGACTGCTGCAAGCATCTCAGAGTTGGAATATACGCATTGATGAGGTGATCAGAGCATATGGTTTTGTATAGACTTGAAGCCTGTATTTACAAGAAAGTGAGTGGGAGCTCTGTAACATTTCTGATATTATATGTGGATGACATATTATTGATTGGAAATGATATAGAATTTCTGGATAGCATAAAAGGATACTTGAATAAGAATTTTTCAATGAAAGACCTCGGTGAAGCTGCTTATATATTGGGCATCAATATCTATAGAGATAGATCAATATGCTTAATAGGACTTTCACAAAGCACATACCTTGATAAAGTTTTGAAGAAGTTCAAAATGGACCAGTCAAAGAAAGGGTTCTTGCCTCTGTTACAAGGTGTGAAGTTGAGTCAGACTCAAAGCCCGACCACTGTAGAAGATAGAGAGAAAATGAAAGTCATTCCCTATGCCTCAACCATAGGTTCTATCATGTATGCTATGCTATGTACCAGATCTGATGTGTGCCTTGCCATAAGTTTGGTAGGTAGATACCAAAGTAATCCAGGAGTGGATTACTGGATAGCAGTCAAGAACATCTTGAAGTATATGAAAAGGACGAAGGATATGTTTTTCGTTTATGGAGGTGACAAAGAGCTCGTCATATATCGTAATGTTGATGGTAGCTTTGACACTGATCCGGATGACTCTAAGTCACAAACCGGATACATAATTATATTGAATGGTGGAGCTGTTAGTTGGTGCAGTTCCAAGCAAAGCATTGTGGCGGGATCTACATGTGAAGCGGACTGCATAGCTGCTTCGGAAGCAGCAAATGAAGGATTCTGGATGAAGGAGTTCATATCCGATCTGGGTGTAATACCTAGTGCATCGGGTCCAATGAAAATCTTTTGTGACAACACTGGAGCAATTGCCTTGGCGAAGGAATCTAGATTTCACAAGAGAACCAAACACATCAAGAGACGCTTCAACTCTATTCGTGAATATGTCAAGGATGGAGACATAGAAGTTTGCAAAATACATACAGATCTGAATGTAGCAGACCCGTTGACTAAGCCTCTTACACGAGCAAAACATGATCAGCACCAAGACTCCATGGGTGTTGGATTCATAACAATGTAATCTAGATTATTGTCTCTAGTTTAAGTGGGAGACTGAAGGAAATATGCCCTAGAGGCAATAATAAAGTTGTTATTTTATATTTCCTTATTCACGATAAAGGTTTATTATTCATGCTAGAATTGTATTGATCGAAAACCTAAATACATGTGTGAATACAAAAACAAATACTGTGTCCCTAGTGAGCCTCTAGTAGACTAGCTCGTTGATCAAAGATGGTTAAGGTTTCCTAACCATGGACATGTGTTGTCATTTGATAATGGGATAACATCATTAGGAGAATGATGTGATGGACAAGACCCATCCGTTAGCTTAGCATAATGATCGTTCAGTTTATTGCTATTGCTTTCTTCATGTCAAATACATACCTTCGACTATGAGATTATCCAACTCCCGGATACCGAGGAATGCCTTGTGTGCTATCAAACATCACAACATAACTGGGTTATCATTAAATATGATCTACAGGTATCTCCGAAGGTGTTTGTTGAGTTGACATAGATCGAGATTAGGATTTGTCACTCCGAGTATCGGAGAGGTATCTCTGGGCCCTCTCGGTAATACACATAATAAGCTTACAAGCAAATGACTAAGGAGTTAGTCACAAGGTGATGTATTACGAAACGAGTAAAGAGACTTGCCGGTAACGAGATTGAACTAGGTATGAAGATACCGACGATCGAATCTCGGGCAAGTAACATACCGATGGACAAAGGGAATTACGTATGTTGTCATAATGGTTCGACCGATAAAGATCTTCGTAGAATATGTAGGAGCCAATATGGGCATCTAGGTTACATTATTGGTTATTAACCGGAGAGGTGTCTCGGTCATGTCAACATAGTTCTCGAACCCGTAGGGTCCGCATGCTTAACGTTCATTGACAATATAGTGTTATATGAGTTGTATGATTTGGTGACTGGATGTTGTTCGGAGTGCCGGATGAGATCACGTAGATGACGAGGAGTCTCAAAATGTTTGGGAGGTAAAGATTGATATATAGGACGATGGTATTTGGACACCAGAAGTGTTTCAGGACGTACCCGGAAGTAATCGGATTACCGGAAGGGGTTCTGAGCACCCCCCGGGAAGTTATGGGCCTTATGGGCCAATGGAGGGGACATACCAGCCCACAACGGGACTAGTGCGCCCCTCCATGGCTTGTCGGCCCTAAGGGGAAGGAAAGAGGAGGGGTGGCCTCTCCTGCCTTTCCCTCCTCAGGAGAGAAAGGAAGGGGGGGGGGGGCTACCTCCTCCTTCCTTCCTCCCGTGCTCCAAATAAGGAAGGGGGGGGGGCTTGGGAGAGACCCCAAGTAGGATTCCCACTACTTTGGCGCCCCCTTGGCTGCTCCTCCCTCCCTCCCACCTATATATATGTGGGAGGGGGCACCTAGCACACAACAGACAATTGCTTAGCCATGTGTGGTGCCCCCTCCATCATTTACACCCCCGGTCATATTTTTGTAGTGCTTAGGTGAAGCCCTATGGAGATAACTTCACCATCACCGTCACCACGGCGTCGTGCTGCCGAAACTCATCCACTACCTCGCCGTCCTACTGGATCAAGAAGGCAAAGGACGTCACCGAGCTGAATGTGTGCTGAACACAGAGGTGCCGTACGTTCAGTACTCGATCGGTTGGAGCACGAAGAAAGTTCGACTACATCAACCGCGTTGTGAAACGCTTCCACTTACGGTCTACGAGGGTACGTAGACACACTCTCCCCTCTTGTTGCTATGCATCTCCTTGATAGATCTTGCGTGTGCGTAGAATTTTTTTGTTTTCCATGCAACGTTTGCCAACACTTTTATCCAATGTGAAAGTCCTTCGATCCATAAAAGGCACTAAATCTTGGTTCGACATTCAACTTTTTTTACGCAAAATCGCAAGATTTATTAAGACGTCACCAAAGTTACAAGAATGAATAAAAGATCTCCAGGGTGGCCTTACCAAGTATGGCGGCCAGCCCCTAATGAAAGTGCATGCTTAGTGAGATTCCGAGCCTCGACATTTGAGGTCCTAAACTCATGTCTAAATAAACAGGAAGTAAAACTACTAGATGTATCTATTATTTTCATGTGTGATAGCTCAAAAAACCACTTCATTTCTCTAGCCAATTGCTTCAATTGCCACCATGCAATCCAATGCCACCGAGATCTTTATGATACATAAGTCATGTGCCAATGCCAAAGCCTCCCTGATTGCCAATTTCCCGCGCACAGTTGGGTCATCAATGTGATTGAACACTAGTGTCAACACCCTTCATACGTTCCACTTAGTTTCTGCATATTGCCAACATTCAACTTGTTCGGTCTGGTCCGGCCCTCGTACTGGACCTTCAAACCTATTAGGGTAACCTTGGTACAAGGTTTGGGCCGCACCTTAGGGTAACAGGCCAACCTTAGGTCCTTAGGGTTGTCCTGCTATTACCATTCTCTTGTTTGGTGGGATATGGCCTGATGACCTACAAACTGGTGGCGAGAGTAGAGGCAGTTCACAGATTATGGAGAAGCGGGGTGAAACGTTGCTGGAGAAGGGCACATCATGCTCAATTCTGATGAGATTTTGATCCTGCTTGGTTGCAAGCCCTTCCCGCGTGTTCTGGCGGCTGCCGGCAGTCCCTGCTCTGGTCGATGGTGGAAAACTTGAAGACCTCTGGGGCAGGACATGCGGATGGTGGAGAAGCTAGTAGAGGTGACATGCTCTACTTCGCCGGCTAGATGCTGCTCTGTATAACTCCTGCGGTGGACATGTAGCATATTGTACATTGTTGCAGTTTGACCCTAGGGTCAGAATGGTGATCTGGAGTTTCTCGGCTTGGAAGCTTTGGATCTCTTTGATTTGGAAGAAATCTTTACAGAGGAGGAAGTTTGGCAAGTTATGAAAGAAATCCCTCCTGATCGGGCACACGGCCAGAGGGCTTCATTGGCACGTTCTACCATAAAGCTTGGGATGTGTTCAAGCCAAACATTATGGCAGATTTGCTAAAGCTATATGTGGGTGACAAAAGGGGCTTTGATAGGCTAAACAAGGCACACATAGTGCTTATTCCCAAGAAGGCAGATGCTAGAGAAGTGGGTGAATTCAGACCGATTAGCTTACCCACAACTTTTCCAAACTGTTCACCAAGATCCGAGTGATGCATGCACGGAAGAGGACGCAAGAGATTGTCACCATAAAAACTAGTCAGCATTCATAAAGGATTGGAATATGCATGACAATTATCTACTGGTCAGATAGGTGGCATGCAAGATCAATGAAAGAAAGGAGTAGTGCCTATTTCTCGAACTTGACATCTCATGGGCGTTTGCCTTGTTATCATGGATCTTCTTATTCGAGGTCATGATAGACAAAGGGTTTGGTCGTGGATGGCTTACATGGGTGTCCGCAATCTTGTCCACATCTAGCACCTTAGTGATTGTGAATGGAGTCCCTAGTCATGCCATTTAACACACCAAAGGTTTGAGGTAGGGGGACCTCATCCCCCCTGCTCTTTGTGATAGCAACGGGCACACTCACGACGTTGTTCTCTAAAGCGTCCGAACAAGGTGTGATCAATGAAATTCGTGGCATCTCCCCCACATAGAGACTATCTTTATATGCCGGCGGTGCGAAGATGTTAATCAAGCATACGGTGTAAGACTTAAACTTTGTCAGGGAAGCGATGGGATTATTTGGTGAAGCTTTTAGCGTGACGATAAATTATAGAAAAACAGTTGTGGTCCTCATTAGAGGGTCCGAGGAGGATAGGCAGAGAGTTGTTAACATACTTCACTGCGAGATGCGAAACTTCCTGTGTAGATACCTCGGCATCCAATTGGCGATCAAAGCATTGACATGTGTGTATTGGCAACCACTACTTGATCAGGTTAGGAAATTCATCCCGACTTGGCAACATGGTCTCATTGGACACCCTGGTTGACTAATTCTGGTCAAGTCGGTGACCATGACAGGGCCAATTCATCAACTGATGGTCCGCAATGCTCCGGAGTGGGTTTTTGAAGAGATCAACAAGTGGATGTGTTCTTTCTTCTGGGCCGGTAAAAATAAGGCAAATGGAGGGCAATGCCTTGTCGCGTGGGACACGGTATGCCACCCTACTCAATTTTGTGGGCTTGGTGTTAAGGACATCATAATTCAAGCATTGGCCTTGTGAGTTCGATGGGAATGGTTGCGTCGAGTGGACCAAGCAAGGCCATGGTAGGGATTGCGGATGATTGAGGATAAGGAAGCCATCTTGGTCTTCAACAACATGGTCAAGCTAGTCGTGGGTAATGTCGTGAAGGTTTCGTTTTGGAAGGATAGGTGGATCCATGGATTTACTGTTGGACAAATCGCGCCGCTAACTAGTAAGCTAGTTCAACCCCATGTGAGCAACATGAGAACGGTACAACATGCCCTTGATGACAATGCTTGAGTATAGGACGTGCATGGGGATTTTTCCTTCATGGGGCACATACAGGCGGTGCACCACTGCTAGGCCATCGCTACGGTGGCAACGAATGTTGGAGAGATGGACCAGTTCCTATGGCCAGCTGACGACGCTGGTTTCTACTCCACCAAATCGGTGTACAAGTGCTTGTGCATGTGATTTCTAGTTTGCTCTATGGCCACGTGCATTTGGAGAAGTTGGGCCCCGCTTTGGTGCAAGATCTTTGCCTGGCTGATGGGTCAGTACCATCTTTGCACTAGCGACCAACATGCATGTCACGGACTACAACAAGAGACCTCGGCCTATTTCACTTGCCTGCAGGAAGAAGATAACATCGATCACATCCTTGCACATTGCGTGTATGCTATAGAAGTGTGGCATCGGTGCTTTGAGGGACTTCAACTGAACATTGAGCCTCCGAACAACACCATGATGTTCAAAGAGTGGTGGTTGAGGCAAAGGGAGAACTTATCGAGACGGATTCGGCGGGGGTTTGATACGTCCATTTTGCATCATGCTTTTATATCAATATTTATTGCATTATGGGCTGTTATTACATGTTATGTAACAATACTTATGCCTTTCTCTCTTATTTTATAAGGTTTACATGAAGAGGGATAATGCCGGCAGCTGGAATTCTAGACTAGAAAAGGAGCAAATATTAGAGACCTATTCTGCACAACTCCAAAAGTCCTGAAACTCCACGGAGATCAGTTTTGGAATATATTAAAAATATTGGGCGAAGAATGCACCAGAGGGGGCCACCAGTCATCCACGAGGGTGGATGGCGCGCCCTACCCCCTGGGCGCGCCCCCTACCTCATGGCCCCCCTGGAAGGCCCCGATGTCCATCTTATGCTATATGGTGTCTTTTTCCCTGGAAAAAATCACAAGGAAGCTTTTGGGACGAAGCGCCACTGTCTCGAGGCGGAACCTGGGCAGGACCAATCTAGGGCTCTGGCGGAGCTGTTCTGCCGGGGAAACATCCCTCTGGGAGAGGGAAATCATCGCCATCGTCATCACAATCGATCCTCTCATCGAGAGGTGGTCAATATCCCTCAACATCTTCACTATCACCGTCTCCTCTCAAACCCAAGTTCATCTCTTGTATCCGATCTTTGTCTCAAAACCTCAGTTTGGTACCCGTGGGGTGCTAGTAGTGTTGATTACTCCTTGTAGTTGATGCTAGTTGGTTTATTTGGTGGAAGATTATATGTTCATATCCTTAATGCTATTCAATACCCCTCTGATTATGAACATGAATATGCTTGTGAGTAGTTACGTTTGTTCTTGAGGACATGGGAGAAGTCTTGTTATAAGTAATCATGTGAATTTGGTATTCGTTCGATATTTTGATGAGATGTATGTTGTCTCTCCTCTAGTGGTGTTATGTGAACGTTGACTACATGACACTTCACCATGATTTGGGCCTAGGGGAAGGCATTGGGAAGTAATAAGTAGATGATGGGTTGCTAGAGTGACAGAAGCTTAAACCCTAGTTTATGCGTTGCTTCGTAAGGGGGTGATTTGGATCCATATGTTTCATGCTATGGTTAGGTTTACCTTAATTCTTCTTTCGTAGTTGCGGATGCTTGCGAGAGGGGTTAATCATAAGTGGGAGGCTTGTCCAAGGAAGGGCAGCACCCAAGCACCAGTCCACCCACATGTCAAATTATCAATGTAATGAACGTGAATCATATGAGCATGATGAAAACTAGCTTGACGATAATTCCCATGTGTCCTCGGGAGCACTTTGCTTTATATAAGAGTTCGTTGAGGCTTGTCCTTTGCTATAAAAAGGATTGGGCCACCTTGCTGCACCTTAGTTACTTTTTTTTACTCGTTACCCATTACAAATTACCTTATCACCAAACCATCTATTATCGATAATTTCAATGCTTGCAGAGAATACCTTACTGAAAACCGCTTGTCATTTCCTTCTGCTCCTCATTGGGTTCGACACTCTTACTTGTCGAAAGGACTATGATAGATCCCCTATACTTGTGGGTCATCAAGACTCTTTTCTGGCACCGTTGGCAGGGAGTGAAGCGCCTTTAGTAACTGGATTTTGGTAAGGAAACATTTTTATAGTGTGCTGAAATTTACTGTCACTTGTTAATATGGAAAATAATCCTTTGAGGGGCTTGTTTGGGGTATCTTCACCACGACCAAAAGTGCAAAGAGTTGCTCGTTGCTCCTCAACCTACTGAAAATATTTACTTTGAAATTCCTTCGGGTATGATAGAGAAACTGCTAGCTAATCCCTATACAGGAGATGGAACATTACATCCCGATATGCACCTAATCTATGTTGATGAAGTTTGTGGATTATTTAAGGTTGCAGGTATGCCCGAGGATGTTGTCAACAAGAAGGTATTCCCTTTATCTTTGAAGGGAAAGGCATTGACATGGTATAGGCTATGTGATGATATTTGATCATGGAACTACAACCGATTGAAAATGGAATTTCATCAGAAGTTTTATCCTATGCATCTGGTTCATCGTGATCGGAATTATATATATAATTTTTGGCCTCGTGACGGAAAAATTATCACTCAAGCTTGGGGGAGGCTTAAGTCAATGTTATATTCATGCCCCAATCATGAGCTCTCAAGAGAAATTATTATTCAAAAAATTTATGCTCAGCTTTCTCATAATGTTTGCTCCATGCTCGATACTTCTTGTACTGGTTCTTTTACGATGAAAACTATTGAATTCAAATGGGATATATTGGAAAGAATTAAGCAACTCTGAAGATTGGGAACTCGATGAAGGTAATGAGTTAGGTATAACCCCTAAGTTTGATTGTGTTAAATCTTTTATGGATACCGATGTTTTTCGTGAATTTAGCACTAAATATGGATTTGACTCTAAGATAGTAGCTTCTTTATGTGAATCATTTGCTACTCATGTTGATCTCCCTAAGGATAAGTGGTTTAGATATCATACTCCCATTGAAGTGAAAGTAGTAGAACCTATTAAAGTTGAATAAAAAACTATTACTTATAATATTGATCCTATTGTTCCTACCGCTTATATTGAGAAACCACCTTTTCCTGTTAGAATAAAGGATCATGCTATTGCTTCAACCGTGGTTCGTAAGAATAATACTAGAACACCTACACCCCCTGAAAAAATTAAAGTTGAACCTAGTATTGCTATGGTCAAATATCTCTTGGTCGATAATATTGATGGGCATGTTATTTATTTCTGTGATGAAGCTGCTAGAATTGCTAAACCCGATACTAAAAATAAATATAGACCTGTTGTTGGCATGCCTGTTGTTTCTGTTAAAATAGGAGATCATTGTTATCATGGATTATATGATATGGGTGCTAGTGTGAGTGCAATATCTTATTACTTATACAAAGAATTTATGCATGATACTGCACCTGCTGAGATAGAAGATATTGATGTTACTATTAAGCTTGCCAATAGAGACACTATTTCACCAATTGGGATTGTTATAGATGTTGAAGTCTTGTGTGGGAAAATTAAATATCCTACTGATTTTCTTGTTCTTGGTTCCCCACAAGATGACTTTTGTCCCATTACATTTGGTAGACCCTTCTTGAATACTGTTAATGCTAAGATAGACTGCGAAAAGGATATTGTTACTGTTGGTTTAGGGGATATGTCCCATGATTTTAATTTCGCTAAATTTCGTAGACAACCCCATGATAAAGAATTGCCTAGTAAAGATGAAATTATTGGTCTTGCTTCTATTGCCGTGCCTCCTAATGACCCTTTAGAACAATATTTGCTCGACCACGAAAATGATATGTTTATGAATGAAAGAAGGGAAATAGATGAAGTATTCTTTAAGCAAGGACCTATTTTGAAGCACAACTTGCCTGTTGAAATCCTTGGGGATCCTCCTCCACCCAAGGGTGATCCCGTGTTTGAGCTTAAACAATTACCTGATACTCTTAAATTTGCTTATCTCGATGAAAAGAAGATATATCCTGTTATTATTAGTGCTAACCTTTCAGAGCATGAAGAAGAGAAATTATTGAAAACTCTGAAGAAGCACCGTGCTGCTATTGGATATACTCTTGATGATGTTAAGGGCATTAGTCCTACTCCATGTCAGCACAAAATAAAATTGGAGAAAGATGCTAAACCAGTTGTTGATCATCAACGGCAGTTAAATCCTACGATGAAAGAAGTGGTAAGAAATGAAATACTAAAGTTTCTTGAGGCAGGTATAGTTTATCCTATTGCTGATAGTCAGTGGGTAAGTCCTGTTCATTGTGTCCCTAAGAAGGGAGGTATTACTGTTGTTCCTAATGATAAGGATGAATTGATCCCACAAAGAATTGTTACAAGTTATATAATGGGAATTGATTTCCGCAAATTAAATAAAGCTACTAGAAAATATCATTACCCTCTACCTTTTATTGATCAAATGCTAGAAAGACTATCCAAACATACACATTTTTGCTTTCTAGATGGTTATTTTGGTTTCTCTCAAAGACCTGTGTCAAAATAGAATCAAAAAAAGATCCTCCCCGACAACAGCGCCAGAAATTCCTTTTGATGTCTGCTAGAACTACGTCGACATTTCCCCAAAGAGGAAGGGATGATGCAGTATAGCAACGGTAGGTATTTCCCTCAGTGATGAGACCAAGGTTATCGAACCAGTAGGAGAACCTCCTCACACCACGTAAACAACACTTGCACACAAATAACAAATAGTCGCAACCCGACGTGTTAAAGGGGCTGTCAATCCCTTTCGGGTACGGCGCCTCTAGCGGGCAAATAACATGAGGTAAAAAGTGGTTGATAGGATAAATAGATCGCAGAACAAATAAATTGCAGCAAGGTATTTTTGTATTTTTGGTTTAATAGATCTGAAAATAAATGTAAGAGAAAATAGATCGCAAAGGCAAATTTGATGAAAAGAGACCCGGGGGCCACATGTTTCACTAGTGGCTTCACTTGATAAAAATAGCAAACAGTGGGAAAACAATTACTGTTGGGCAATTGATAGAACTTCAAATAATCATGACGATATCCAGGCAATGATCATTATATAGGCATCACGTCCAAGATTAGTAGATCGACTCCTACCTGCATATACTACTATTACTCCACACATCGACCGCTATCCAGCATGCATCTAGTGTATTAAGTTCATGAGAAAATTGAGTAATGCATTAAGAATGATGACATAATGTAGACGAGATCCGTTTATCTATTGCAGCAGATATAGATCTCATCTTTTTATCCTTAGTAGCAACGATACATACGTGTCGGTTCCCTTTTTGTCACTGGGATCAAACACCGTAAGATCGAACCCACTACAAAGCACCTCTCCCCATTGCAAGATAAATAGATCAAGTTGGCCAAACAAAACCCAAATATCGGAGAAGAAATACGAGGCTATAAGCAATCATGCATATAAGAGATCAAAGAAGACTCAAATAACTTTCATGGATAAAAACATAGATCTAATTATAAACTCCAAGTTCATCGGATCCCAACAAACACACCGCCAAAAGACTTACATCATATGGATCTCCAAGTGTAACATCCCAAATTTTCAATTTGGAATGTTATACATTAGATCATCATTGCATATCATATTTTATTGCATTTTGGCTTGATCCTAGAAATTCTACGCAACTCAAGGACCCACGGAGAGAGTTGTGGATTTCGTTATTTTCATATTTGAGTTTTCTCAAAATTTGAAAAGAGGATCATTTGGTTTTAAGTATTTTTATTTCCTAATATTTCTAAAATAAAAATATATGAGAGGAGATAAAATGACTTCTCCAAAATAATGAAATATTAGAGAAAAAATATTAAAATCAATTTATCATTTCATTTGGAGTTTATTGCAATTTTATTTGAATTAGAAAAATTGCACATTTTCAAAAATTGCATTTTAGGCCAAGAAAATGTTCATCTTGTTCTAAATATTTTATTTAGATGGTGAAAATTTGTTTTGGCATTTTTAGTTTTTTATTTATTTTTCTAGGATTTATTTTCGGCAAAATCTTATTAAAAAAAAGCCAGCGCCTGATTGGGCCGAAGCCCAGCCGAGCCGGCCGGCCCAACCCGCGCCGCCACCGACATCGCCGGGCGAGTCCGAGCCAGGCACGCCTCGCCGCCGCCGTGCCCCCTCGCCCAAGCCACCTCCTCCCCTCCCCTTAAAAGCTGAGCTAGGGGTCCCCTCGGGACCCCAAGCCGCCGTCGCCGCCGCAGCCGC
>NC_041389.1:320078919-320088744 GCF_002162155.2 Triticum dicoccoides | reverse complement strand
CGCCGCTCCCCGCCGCCCCGTGAGCTGCCGCCGTCGCCGCCGCCGCTAGCCGTCGCCGCCGCTGCTAGCCGTCGCCGCGCCTCGTCGCCACCACTGCCACGCCACCCCACCACCACCCGCCGCCGCCAGGAGCCTCGCCGCTCCACCGAACCCCGTCGGAGCCGCCGGATCTCGCCGGAGCCCCGTCGAGGTAGCCGCCGCCGTTGCCGGTTTTCGTAAGGAAACCGTGCGTTTTTTCTAGGAAACCCCGGTTTATTTTTTTTATAGATCGGTTTTATTTTTTTCGGTTTAGTTATTTAGCGAACCCCCGTTCGTTCGTCCATTCATTTTAACGAATGATTTTCACCATTTATCAGCAGACAGTGAACGTTCATTCGTTAGCCTGTTCGTCAGTTTTCTTTTTTCAGGGATTTTCTGCGATTATTTTCGATCGTGGTTTGTGCCCTGATTTTCGTTTTAGTTTATCTTTTCCCTCGTTTATTGAAATCAGGCGATTCAAGCGCCTAGAGTTTCGTCTTGAAGCCCTCTTTCTGTTTAACCAACTTAAACAAGTTTTTGCTACTGTAAAATTTGACTTAAGTCCAGATTAGTGAACAAAGCTTGTTTCTTTCGCAGTTTGAGTTTTGTTGCTTCGTTTGATTTGATTCTTTTTGCAAACTGGAGTTCTTATGTTGAATTTTCTGGTTAGATCTCTTATTTGAGTTTTACCTGTGCTTGTAGTTGAGTGCTTATTGTATGCTTGTTTGTCTGCGTTAGAGTACCTAGAGTGCGAAGCGTGCTACTACGAGTCTCTAGGTTTCACGGATCATCAGCAAGGCAAGTAACACTTTGATCATACCTATTTACTACCCAGTTTTATTGCATTAGATCAATCCGCAAACAATTGCATGATTAGGGTCTGATTAACATGTGGGTATTGGGAAGTAGATGAGGTAGTACCTATTGTCCTGTTTATTATCAAACCTTTGGGAGTTACTTCTACGTTGCTTATATTGCTATGCTATGCTTGTAGACGTGGATTGGGTGAGTGTATCCATGACAGATGTGAGTATTGTTATTTAATGGTTAACTTAAGGTGGCTACTTTAATACACATCCGGGTGGATTGAGGCACCTGGGGAACCCAGTGTTGCCTGTATTTTTGGAAATCCCGGGGTACCGTGTGATTCTCCTATGGACCGCCACCCAGGCTCAAAGGGATCATAAGATTATTCATGCTAGAAACTTCCGTGTGCAGCCACAAGCTATTATGGGCTCTAGCATAGTTGAGTACATTGCAAGACCTCTTTCAGTGGTGGGCTAGCAAATGTAGGGGAAAGTAGGTGTAACTGTCCACCCGGAGTAAAGAGTTATTTTATTCAGAAAGACTGTGCCTCGTTTCTCCGACCATGGATGTATTCGAGTCTTGTGGGGAAAAGTGCGCAAACCTCTGCAGAGTGTACAAACTAATCATGGTTAGCCGTGTCCCCGGTTATGGACGTTTTGAGTATCTAGTTTCTTGGATTATCATGTGGATCTCATCACTCTTAATTTAATTTGATTGGGTTTAACGATGATGCTTAATTGGGAATGAGAGGGGGTTTACCTTCTCAATGTTTAACAACCACCATGATAGTTAAATAAAATTTATTCCTTTGTTGTAGGGAAAAATTGGCTTTATGCAAAACTGTAACCATAGAGCTTTCCACCAGCCATATATGCATGTAGTGATAGCATTATTCTGTTCATTACTCTCTTGTGTTACATTGCCAGCATATTCCATGTGCTGACCCGTTTCGGGCTGCAATGTTCATGTTGCAGACTTTTCAGACGACAGTAAGGTGCCTTAGGTCGTGATCTTTCACTCAGTGATGCCGTTGGAGTTGATGGACTCACTTTATCTTCCAAACCTTCCGCTGTTATCGTATTTATATGGCCTTAAGCCATATTTCTTGTAGCAAGTTCTCTTTTGAGACATTCGATGTAATAAGTGTGTGATTGCTACTCTATTATAAATCCTTCAAGTATTGTGCGTGTCAACATTACCGATCCAGGGACGACATTGATGCACAGAGATCAGACTGTTTGAGGTCTGGTGGCTACACCAAGAGACGATTGTATTGATAATCAAGAGAGAGAGAGAGAGAGAGAGAGAGAGAGAGAGAGAGAGGAAGCCATCTAGCTACTAACTACGGATCCGTAGGTCTACTAAGAACTACTCACGCATCATGGGTGTGGGGACCCCGACTCATGAGTCGTGATCACCGAGTGCACGTGTACAGTGATCCCAGAGATCAATCCTCACTGAACACACAGAAGCTGAATAACAAGAGTCTTACATCCATACATACCGTCTTACACAAATTATGACCTTTATGGTCAAGTCTTACATTGATGAAGCCTCAAGGGCTGAACATGAAAGAAAACGTAAGCGGCGGAAATCTTCGTCGTTAAGTAGAACCCATGCCATCTGCCTTAACCCTACAGGCATTCTGACTGGGAAGCGTCCTAGTTCGCATGTTCGTCACCAACGAACTCTTCCTCGAACTCCTATTCTTCCATGCCTGGTCAATTAAATAACCAGTGGCAAGCCAATGAGTACTTTGAATGTACTCGCAAGCAACCCATGTTTTGGTTCAAGATACAGCAATGCATGACATAGGTAATTTTTTGCAGAAAGCTAATTTTATTGTGCTATGACATGTTCAACAATTGGTAAATCATGTATCATATGAATTCAAGTAACCACAGGGACTGGTTACAGATATCAACATAAAGGGAGTGGACGTCAACCCAACTCGATCATGTCAAGTCCTTTGACTTGACCCAAGTAGTTTTTCCCATTTATCCAAACACACACACTGGTTTGTAAACAAGTGGACGTAGCCCAAGAGTGGTTACCCAACTGTCCTTGACCGTGGACACGGCTATTCGAATAGTTTTACACTCTGCAGAGGTTGCACACTTTACCCACAAGATCCGGGGAACTTCCGTGTCATCCACGACCCGCGACACCTCAAGTACCCGGGGTAAGCACCCGGTCACTATCTTTCGCTAGACGACACTAACAAGGAGTCCACTCGTTGTTCTGTATCCTCATGGTGTACATCATACGAGACTCACTCGAGATCGTAACATCCGAGAGGGGACACAATGGTGTATCCGGTGCCATATAAAAACAGTCATGGCTGCCCTACCTGGCACGACCCCGTCCCGAGAGAGAGCACCAACTCTCCCCCGTCACTAGTAATGCGGGCTCCAAGCTAGTATCGACCTAGGTAATCAATAATGCCCTTTCCCATATAAGGGTAGAGTGGTGTCACATGTAAGGTTGGAATAACGGTCGCAACTTAAACCAATCCGATTTGAAAACAACACACACACTTGCCTCGGTACACCACTTCGTCACCAAGTGGTTACCCAACTCATCATCTCCCTCGGGCATAAGTGGCACCCGACGGGGTTTTCGAAAAGTCTTTTGAAAATACTTTGTCTCCATCACCGTGCATATTCCCGTCCCCTTTTGTGTAGCAACTACTTTGGCATCCTAACTACTCCCACCAGCATAACCCTCCTAAGAAGGTAGGGTCATGCACAATGCAAGTATCAACAAGGATGTAACGGTAACGGAGGCAAACCACCCGAAGTGGTCACCTCATCATCATGACTCCGATGCAAGTAATAAAAGTGCTATATGACATGCATAAAAAGGGTTTCTCAAACATGGTCAAAGGGCTACTTGCCTGGCTCAGCAAGGTCTTCTGGGTCTTCAAAGTCTTCTGGTCCAACTCCTTCGTCAGCAAGCAATCTATCGTCGCAAAATAATAACGAGAAAAATAAGGCAATAATAAAATAGAAAAACCAAAGTGCTCAGAAAAATGTCAATTCATTTTTGTTAAATACTAGGGTGAAAACTAAGAAGGCAAAAATTCCTAGTTTTGGATTTGGAGTAGCATAATGGGAGAAATGGATTTTCAGAGGGGTTTAGATATATTCAAATTTGAATTTGAATATGAACAATACATAAAAGTTGTTTGGACATGAGTGAAGGTTATACCATTAAATAGGTAGGATTTTTACAAGATTTTAGGAACTGGAATTATTGCATTTGGATTAATATTTAATCCTGTGGAATTTTTTTGGAAAAGTTATAGAAAAAGAAAAGGAAAAAGGCCACTGTGCAACTGGGCCAAAACAGCCGCAGCGCACAGGCCCAGAGGCGATTCGGCCCAGGCGAGCCGAGCAGCATGCGCGCACGCAAGGTTTGTACCTGACGGGCGGGGCCCAGGCCCCAGTGAGAGAGAGGGAGGCGAGGGAGAAGAGAGGCTGATAGGCGGGGCCCACCTGTCATCCCTAACCCTGCAACAGAGGGCCGGTGAGCTCACCGACGATGTTTCCGGGCACGGCGGGGTGAGCTGATGGCACCGTTGGACTCCTCGTCGTGTCGCCGTTCGGGTGGTGCCGGAGTTGGCCGGAGGGGAGTAGTGGTTCGCCGGCAACGAGGTTCGCGGCGGAGGAGCATCGGGCATTGATGGCTCCGGCCGTTTCCGACTGCAAAATGAGCGGGAAAGAGAGGGGAATCGATCGGTGAGCTATGGGCGTTCCAGAGAAGCAATAAAGAGGGCCGGGGGTGGCCTGTACCGTGGGATTGACGACGACCCGAGGCGGCGGAGCTCGAGCTCGATCTCGAGCTCGGGCGGTTCTGGAGAGGAAAGGGGGATGATTTGGTGGTGAAGAAGGCGAGTGGTGAGGAGAGGAGAGCTCGGGGGGCTTAAATAGAAGGGGGGCGAGGTGCACCGTGGCTCATGTGCCGGAGGCCACGGGGGCTCACTTGAGCGTGTCTGGGGTCCTTGTGGGAGAGTTCTACGGCCAGGGGAAGGAAGAGAGAGAGCGGGGAAGGGCCAGAGCTTCGCGCATGTGAGGCCGCTCATTGGAGCTCTCGGGCGGCCGACGCGCATGCGAGCAAGGGCAGCAGGAGGGAGAAGGAGGAGGAGGACAGAGGCGTGGCGTGTCGCAGACGTCGAGGCGCATCGTCGGGCGCGCCGGGGAGGCCCGAGGTGGCCGAAGGTGGTTGGCAGGGGGCAGCTACAGTGTGGGAGCGCACTGTAGCGCGCTCCAGAGCATGCAAATGGCCGGCATACCATTTTTTTGGCAAGGTGGGCACGACCAAGCATGTCTGGTAGCTCTAGGGAGGAGTAAAGAATGTGGGAAAGCCTTGGAGCCTTGGGTGGCCACTGGAGTGAGGAGGGAGGTGAGGAAGAGGGGTGCAAGGGTTGTCCAGAGAGGTAAAAGAGCTGGTTTCACCCCTCAATTATTGATCTGAGATGCAGCCATTGCTACTGGAGGTAGAAGAGGTCTAGGAGGGGCTGTGGTAAAAAGTTGAGGCCATGGAGAAGAGTGGAAGTGGTCAAAACAGGGGTTTCAGTAAAATGGCAGTAGGTGTTTGTTGCTGGTTTGGGCAAGAAGATGAACTCCTCTTGTCATGAGGCTTGACAGGGTCAAATGGCATGAGATAAAAATAGGTTCCACCAAGGTTGAGTCCATTTGGGCAAAGTTGCCAATGTAACTTTTGTAAACCCTAGAAATCAACATAAATGAGTTTTCCAAGATCTAGACATGCAAAACTATTCTCCTTGATGCACCACTTGGTGCAGTGTCATCATTTGGTGTTTAGAGCATGCCCACAAAGGTTGAGAGCAAAATAAGAAAGTTGACAATGTAAAGTTGTTCAAATTTGATTCTGGATAGAGAGGGTTTTGAGGCACTTTGATCAAGATATCATTTTCTCCAACTTGTGCCATTTGGTCTAGATACATAATTAGACCATTGGAGTATGTGCACCAAGTTTGAGAACATTTGGACATGTTTGACAATGTAGAGTTGTTCAAACTTCAAAATGGCCAGGGATGGTTTTGAGGAGATTTGTTGATGTTATGTTGTTCTCCAAGATATGACGCTTGGCAAGATCATCCAATATGTCATATGTGACATGCTAGAATTTTCTTGGAATTTTTAGAGAATATTTCCTTTGTAAATATTTCAAAAGCTTAAAATATCCAGAAAGGGTTTTTGAGGGGTTTGACCGACATTTTGAACATGACCATGTGTTTAAACTCTTATATATGGACAATATATGTCCACTGAGTTTCCCTAAATTTTCACAAATATTTTTAAATCATTCAAATAATTTTAACCTATTAAAGACCATTTCTGGCCTAAAGAAAAAACCTTTAAATAAAATAGGAAAATAACTTTTAAAATTATATTTTTGTGGTTTTTGGGAGTCCTATATCTAATAGGATTCAAATATACTCTTTAAAAGATTTTTCATACCCCAAATCAAGTACTTGGAGTGCAAACCTCAATTCAGAGGTTTTTGGAAAACTAAATTTAGAAAATACTTTTTGGCCATTTTTGTATGAAAATTCTATATTGTACTATACACATGGCATGATCATTGGGGCAAAAGTTTGGAGCAAGAGGATGAAGTATAGAAGGTGGAGTTGTGTTGATTTTAAAGAGCACTTGAAAATCATAGAGAGAAAACCAACTCAAATAAAAAGCCAAATAATGCAAAAGTTTTTGTCAAACCACACTTTATCATGATTTAATACCTTAAGTGTTGTGTGTCGGATTTCGGGTTCCGGCAGACCCTTGAGGTTCGAACTCTGGGGTGCGCACGAAGATCTTTCCCCTACCAGCTCACGTCTCGAGGCCTCGCAAGGAATCTAAGCTAGAAAGAAGAACTCACAAGGGACACGAGGTTTATACTGGTTCAGGCCACCATTGTGGTGTAATACCCTACTACAGTGTGTGGTGTGGTGGATTGCCTCAGGGGCTGATGATGAACAATACAAAAGGGAGAACAGCCTCCCGAGGGGCTGTTCTTGAGGTGGTGTGATGAACTGCTTGGGTGAGTTCAATCGCTTCTCTCTCTCTCTCTCTCTCTCTCTCTCTCTCTCTCTTTGATTGATCCGTTCCCTTACCCTGTGGTTGCTAGCTCTATTTATAGAGGGATACCCTGGGCCTCTTCCCAAATAATGAGCGGGAAGGGCGCCAACAATTGGCCATTTTGAAGGTGAACATCTAGTACACTTATCCCGACTAAAGTTGGTCTTCGACTGCCAAAGACTCTGGCAGTGACGTCGTCCTAGGCTCCACGATGACCTCCATCCTGCCGTTCTGCTGGTCTTGGTCTTGTTGCACCGAAATGGTAACCTTTGCCTGATGCCTTGGCCTATGCTTGCCCCCTTTGCACCGAAGGGGAAATAAGGACACTGCACAGGCCGGCGCCCGCCTGGCGCCCGCCTGGTCTCGATTGTCATGTCTTGCGTCACGGGCTCCTCGCAAGGTACCCTGCCTTGATCTCTTCGCCTCCTCGCGAGCCTGCCTGATGAGGCTGCTCCCGAGGAAGCTTCCTATCATCCGCCCCGCGAGGTTTGGCCCCTCGCGAGGGTCTTGAGCTTGAGCTGATGAAGCTGGGCTGCACTGGGCCCCACTTGAGCCACGCAGCAGGCCGCAGGCAGGCAAGTCTGGGGACCCCCGTTCCCAGAACGCCGACAATAGCCCCCGGGCCCAAGGCGCGCCCGGACTTGGCTTAGGAGAGAAGTGAAGGGGCAAGTGTGAAGCGCCGCGGGCCCCAATAGCCTGCGGCCTTGGGCGCCGCGTGGCGATTGATTGGACGTGGGCGCCTCCGCTTCTCCATGATGCCTCATTACGCGCCCGGCTAGGCGGACCCGTGGTTGCACACAGTTGCTCCCCCTTTGCCGCTCGCACGCTTCCTACCCTTCCTTTCTCCTCGAACTCCAACCTCCGCTTCCAATCTGGCTCGAGCTCTCCCTTTTTCCATCACCATGGCGCCAACGAAGAAGAAAAAGGGAAAGAAGCCCGCGCCTTCGCCTCGCTCGCCTCCGATGGCGGCCCCCGCCGTCGATCGATCAATCATAATCAATCCCGAAGCCTTGAACAAGGTCCGTTCTGCCCTTGCCACCATCTTCAACGAGTGCGGCAGGACTACGGTCTGGCCTGCGTCCCATGCCTCCTTTGATAGGGTCATCACGGAGGTTCGGTTCTTTGCCGATGCCCTGTGGGCGGGTCTGGTTCCCCCCTTTTCCGCTTTCTTCAATACGGTGCTCTCCCATTATCAGATCCACATGATGCACTTGGGGCCTGAATCCATTACCCTCCTGGCTGTTTTCTCCTTTGTTTGTGAGGCAATGGTGGGCATCCCTCCTTCCGTTTCCCTCCTACGCCACTTCTTATCTTTGCGACTGAGCGACCCCACTCAATGCTCGGGGTGTGTGAGCTTCCCCGCCGTGCCGGAGACGGCTGCTTCAGGGATCGATTTTGGCCTCCCTCCTCCTGGGGCCCGGTTCAGAGAGCGGTGGTTGTATGTGGATGTCGGAGTGCCCAGCCCCCTGCTCTCGCACCCAACCTTGCCTGTTGTTCCCAACTCAGGCTGGGGTCATGAGACGCTCGCGAGCCCCCATCTCGCCTTTATCTGGCGCCGCTTCAAGAGTTTGAGGGCGCTCGATGAGACGGCACCCAAGGTGGTGAAGGAGTTCCTCCAACGTCGCATTGCTCCACTCCAGCGCCACTCTCGCCGGATGTGGGACTTTGCGGGGTACTGCTACCTCTTAAGCACTGCGTTGGATTTCCCCGAAGAGGAGATGATGATGCAGTAAAGTAGCGTAAGTATTTCCCTCAGTTTTTGAGAACCAAGGTATCAATACAGTAGGAGACCACACACAAGTCCCTCGTACCTACACAAAATGATAACAACTCGCAACCAACGCTTAGGGGTTGTAAATCCCTTCACGGTCACTTACGATAGTGAGATCTGATAGAGATAATATTTTTGGTATTTTTGATAGATAGATGCAAAGTAAAAGTAAAGGCAAAGTAAAACAAAGCAAGTAAATAAAGTGATATAGATTGATATGATGAGAATAGACCCCGGGGCCATAGGTTTCACTAGTGGCTTCTCTCAAGAGCATAAGTATTCTACGGTGGGTGAACAAATTACTGTTGAGCAATTGACAGAATTGAGCATAGTTATGAGTATATCTAGGCAATGATCATGTATATAGGCATCACGTCCAAAATAAGTAGATCGAAACGATTCTGCATCTACTACTATTACTCCACTCACCGACCGCTATCCAGCATGCATCTAGAGTATTAAGTAAAAACAGAGTAACGACGTAAGCAAGATGACATGATGTAGAGGGATAAATTCATGCAATATGATAAAAACCCCATCTTGTTATCCTCGATGGCAATAATACAATACGTGCCTTGCAACTCTTTCTGTCACTGAGTAAGGACACCGCAAGATTGAACCCAAAGCTAAGCACTTGTCCCATTGCAAGAACTACCAATCTAGTTGGCCAAACCAAAAAGATAATTCGAAGAGACTTGCAAAGATAACTCAATCATACATAAAAGAATTCAGAGAAGAATCTAATATTTTCCATAGATAATACTGGATCATAAACCCACAATTCATCGGTCTCAACAAACACACCGCAAAAAGAAGATTACATCGAATAGATCCCCACGAGAGAGGGGGAGAACATTGTATTGAGATCCAAAAAGAGAGAAGAAGCCATCTAGCTACTAGCTATGGACCCGAAGGTCTGAAGTAAACTACTCACACTTCATCGGAGGGGCTATGGTGATGATGTAGAAGCCCTCCGCGGTGGATGCCCCCTCCGGCGGAGCTCCGGAAAAGGCCCCAAGATGGGATCTCGTGGATACAGAAGGTTGCGGCGGTGGAATTAGGTTTTTGGCTCCTATTCTGATCGTTCGGGGATACGTAGGTATATATAGGAGGAAGGAGTACGCC
>NC_041389.1:320044378-320078666 GCF_002162155.2 Triticum dicoccoides | reverse complement strand
CCTCCACCCTCATGACCTCCTCGGGCACCGCTTGGAGTAGGGTCCAAGTCTCCTGGGTCACGTTCGGTTGGAAAATCACGATCCCGAAGGTTTCATCCCGTTTGGACTCCGTTTGATATTCTGTTTCTTCGAAATACTGAAAAAGGCAAAAAACAGCAATTCTGGGCTAGGCCTCCGGTTAATAGGTTAGTCCCAAAAGTAATATAAAAGTGGAAAATAAAGCCCAATATAGTCCAAAATAGTAGATAAAGTAGCATGGAGCAATCAAAAATTATAGATACGTTGGAGACGTATCAGGCATCCCAAGCTTAATTCCTGCTCGTTCTCGAGTAGGTAAATGATAAAAAAGAATTTTTGATGTGGAGTGATACTTAGGCATAATTTCAATGTAAATCTTCTTAATTGTGATATGAATATTTAGATCTGAAAGATTCAAGACAAAAGTTCATATTGACACAAAAATAATAATACTTCAAGCATACTAATCAAAGCAATCATGTCTTCTCAAAATAACATGGCAAAAGAAAGTTTATCCCTACAAAATCATATAGTTAGGCTATGCTTCATTTTCGTCACACAAAGATGTTCCCAACTTCTATACCCCCGATGACAAGCCAAGCAATTGTTTCATACTTAAATAATCTCAAACTTTTTCAACCTTCACGCAATACATGAGCGTGAGCCATGGATATAGCACTATGGGTGGAATAGAATATGATGATGGGGATTGTGTGGAGAAGACAAAAAGGAGAAAGTCTCACATTGACGAGGCTAATCAATGGACTATGGAGATGCCCATCAATTTATGTCAACATGAGGAGTAGGGATTGCCATGCAACGGATGCACTAGAGCTATGAATGCTCAACAAAAGAAAACTAGTGGGTGTGCATCCAACTTGCTTGCTCACGAAGACCTAGGGCATTTGAGGAAGCCCATCGTAGGAATATACAAGCCAAGTTATATAATGAAAAATTTCCACTAGTATAAAAAAAGATAACTTATGAGACTCTCTACATGAGGAACAAGGTGCTACTTTGAAGCACAATATATGAGACTCACTACATGAAGAACAAGGTGCTACTTTGAAGCACAAGTGTGGAAAAAGAGATAGTGGCATTGCCCTTTTTTTTTATTTTTTGGGCCTTTCTTTTTCTCTTCTTTTTGGCCTTTCTCTCTTTTTTTAGGCAATGCTCTAATAATGATGATCATCACACTTCTATTGATTACAACACAAGGATTACAACTCGAAACTTAGAACAAGATATGACTCTATATGAATGCCTCCGGCGGTGTACCGGGATGGTGCAATGAATCAAGAGTGACATGTATGGAAAATAATGCATGGTGGCTTTGCCACAAATACGATGTCAACTACAAGATCATGCAATGGCAATATGACAAAAGTAATGTATGTCATGATGATGATGGTGGAACTTGCATGGTAATATATCTCGGAATGGCTATGGAAATGCCATGATAGGTAGGTATGGTGGCTGTTTTGAGGAAGATATAAGGAGGTTTATGTGTGATAGAGTGTATCGTATCATGGGGTTTGGATGCACCAGCGAAGTTTGAGCCAACTCTCAAGGTGAGAAAGGGCAATGCACGGTACCGAAGAGGCTAGCAAAGGTGGAAAGGTGAGAGTGCGTATAATCGCGTATAATCCATGGACTCAACATTAGTCAAAAAGAACTCATATACTTATTGCAAAAATTTAGAAGTCATCAAAAATTCAAGTACTATGCGCATGATCCTAGGGGGATAGATTGGTAGGAAAAGACCATCGCTCATCCCCGACCGCCACTCATAAGGACGCACAAGCCAGGTACACTTCATGTTTCAAATTTGTTACACAACTTTAACCATACGTGCATGCTACGGGACTTGCAAACTTCAACACAAGTATTTCTCAAATTCATAATCACCCAACTAGCACGACTTTGATATTATCACCTCCACATCTTAAAACAATTATCAAGCATCAAACTTATCTTAGTATTCAATTCACTCAAAAGAAAGTTTCACATATCTTGAACACCAAGTATATTAACATTAAGCAAATTACCATGCTATTAAAGACTCCCAAAATAATCTAAGTGAAGCATGAGAGATCAAATAGTTTCTTTAAAACAAATCCACCACCGTGCTCTAAAAGATCTAAGTGAAGTACTAGAGCAAAAATTATCACGCTCAAAAGATATAAGTGAAGCACTATGAGCAAAACTATCAAGCTCAAAAGATATAAGTGAAGCACATAGAGTATTCTAACAAATTCCAATTCATGTATGGCTCTATCAAAAGATGTGTACAACAAGAATGATTGTGGTAGACTAAAAAGCAAATACACAAATAATACAAGACGCTCCAAGCAAAACACATATCATGTTGGTGAATAAAAATATAGCTCCAAGTAAATTACCGATGGAAGTGGACGAAAGAGGGGATGCCTTCCGGGGCATCCCCAAGCTTTGACTTTTTGGTGTCCTTGGATTATCTTGGGGGTGACATGGGAATCCCCAAGCTTAGGCTCTTGCCACTCCTTGTTCCATAATCCATCAAAAGAATTCACCCAAAACTTGAAAACTTCACAACACAAAACTCAACAGAAATCTCGTGAGCTCCGTTAGAGAAAGAAAACAAAAGAATACTTCAAGGTACTGTAATGAACTCATTCTTTATTTATATTGGTGTTAAACCTAATGTATTCCAACTTCTCTATGGTTTATAAACTAATTTACTAGCCATAGATTCATCAAAATAAGCAAACAACACACGAAAAACAGAATCTGTCAAAAACAGAACAGTCTGTAGCAATCTGTAACTAACGCAAACTTATGGAACTCAAAAAATTCTACCAAAATAGGAAGTCCTGGAAAATTTGTTTATAGATCAGAAGCAAAAAGAATCAAAGCCAAATCACGTTCTTGTGATTTATCATAACTAAATTCGTGCATGCAAAGTTTCTGTTTTTCAGCAGAATCAAATCAACTATCATCGTAGGTTATCCTATAGGTCCTACTTGGCACAAACACTAATTAAAACATAAAACCACATCCAAACAGAAGGTAGATGGATTATTTATTCCTAAATAGAAGCAACAACAAAAAACACAGAATAAAATTGGGTTGCCTCCCAACAAGCGCTATCGTTTAACGCCCTTAGCTAGGCATAAAAGCAAGGATAGATCTAGGTATTGCCATCTTTGGTAGGCAATCCATAAGTGGCTCTCATGATAGATTCATATGGTAATTTTATTTTCTTTCTAGGGAAGTGTTCCATACCCTTCTTTAAGGGAAATTGGAATCTAATATTCCCTTCCTTCATATCAATAATTGCACCAATCGTTCTAAGGAAAGGTCTACCAAGAATAATAGGACATGAAGGATTGCAATCTATATCAAGAACGATAAAATCTACGGGCACATAATTCCTATTTGCAAAAATAAGAACATCATTAATTCTTCCCATAGGTTTTTTAATAGTGGAATCCGCAAGATGCAAGTTTAGAGAGCAATCATCAAAATCACGGAAATCTAGCAAATCACATAAGGTTTTGGGGATAGTAGAGACACTAGCACCCAAATCACACAAAGCATGAAACTCAAAATCTTTAATTTTAATTTTAATAGTAGGTTCCCACTCATCATAGAGTTTTCTAGGGATATAAACTTTCAACTCAAGTTTTTCTTCATAAGATTGCATCAAGGCATCAACAATGTGTTCGGTAAAGGCCTTATTTTGACTATAAGCATGAGGAGATTCTAGCACGGATTGCAACAAGGAAATACAATGAATCAAAGAGAAATTTTCATAATTAAATTCCTTGAGATCCAAAATAGTGGGATTAGCAACATCACAATTTTTATTTATCTCAATCCCACTTTCATCAATTTCATCATCAAGATCTAGAAACTCCGAATTCTTAGAACGCCTTCTAGGTAAAGGAAGATAATCTTCAGATTCATCAAGATTCATATTACAAAACAAAGATTTAATGGGGGACACATCAATAACTTTTAGATCTTCATCTTGATTTTCATAGGGATTGGAAGAACACGCTTTAATAAAGGCATCTTTGGAAGCATGCATCTAGCGGTTCTTTCCTTGCACTCGTCAATGGAAATTCTCATGGCTTTGAGAGACTCATTGATATCATGCTTAGGAGGAATAGATCTAAACTTTAAAGAATCAATTTCAAGAGAAATTCTATCAACGATCCTAGCCAAATCATCAACTTTAAGCAATTTCTCTTCAAGCAAAGCATTAAAATTCTTTTATGAATTCATAAACTCTTTAACACTACTCTCAAATTCAGAGGGAATCTTATTAAAATTTCCATAAGAGATATTGTAGGAATTTCCATAATTATTAGAAGGATTACTAGGATAAGGCCTAGGATTAAAATTCCCTCTATAAGCGTTGTTTCAAAAACTATTCCTACCAACAAAATTCACATCCATAGATTCATTATTATTCTCAAGCAAAGTAGATAAAGGCATATCATTGGGATCAAGAGGAGTATTTTTAGGAGCAAACATCTTCATAAGTTCATCCATCTTTTCACTCAAAACATTGATTTCTTCTATAGCATGCACTTTTTTACTAGAAGATTTTTCGGTGTGCCATTGAGAATAATTAGCCATAATATTATCAAGCAATTTGGTAGCATCCCCTAATGTAATTTCCATAAAAGTGCCTCCCGCAGCCGAATCTAAAAGATTTCTAGAAGCAAAATTCAATCCGGCATAAATTTTTTGTATAATCATCCATGAATTCAAACCATGAGTAGGGCAATTGCGAAGCATTAATTTCATTCTTTCCCAAGATTGGGCAACATGCTCATGATCAAGTTGTTTAAAATTCATGATATCGTTCCTAAGAGTGATAATCTTAGCGGGAGGAAAATACTTAGAGATAAAATCATCTTTGCACTTGTTCCAAGAATCAATACTATTTTTAGGCAAAGATGAAAACCAAACTTTAGCACGATCTCTAAGTGAAAACGGAAATAACTTTAATTTGACAATATTGTTATCCGTATCTTTCTTCTTTTGCATATCACACAAATCAACAAAATTGTTTAGATGAGTAGTGGCATCTTCACTAGGAAGGCCGGCGAATTGATCTTTCATAACAAGATTCAACAAAGCGGTATTGATTTCACAAGACTCATCATTATTAAGAGGAGCAATCAGAGTACTAAGGAAATCATTATTATTGGTATTCGAGAAATCACACAATTTGGTATTATCTTGCGCCATGGCAACAAGTAATCCAACACACAAGCAAACAGAAAGGCAAAGGGAAAAAGCAATAGGGAAAGAGAGGAGGAGATTGGGAAAGAGAGTTCAAATAAAACGGCAAGGGTGAAGTGGGGGAGAGGAAAACGAGAGGCAAATGGCAAATAATGTAATGCGAGAGATAGGGATTGCGATGGGTACTTGGTATGGTTGACTTTCTTGCGTGAGCCTCCCCGGAACGGCGCCAGAAATTCTTCTTGCTACCTCTTGAGCACTGCGTTGGATTTCCCCGAAGAGGAGATGATGATGCAGTAAAGTAGCGTAAGTATTTCCCTCAGTTTTTGAGAACCAAGGTATCAATCTAGTAGGGGACCACGCACAAGTCCCTCGTACCTACACAAAACGATAACAACTCGCAACCAACGCTTAGGGGTTGTCAATCCCTTCACGGTCACTTACGATAGTGAGATCTGATAGAGATAATATTTTTGGTATTTTTGATAGATAGATGCAAAGTAAAAGTAAAGGCAAAGTAAAAACAAAGCAAGTAAATAAAGTGATATAGATTGATATGATGAGAATAGACCCGGGGGCCATAGGTTTCACTAGTGGCTTCTCTCAAGAGCATAAGTATTCTACGGTGGGTGAACAAATTACTGTTGAGCAATTGACAGAATTGAGCATAGCTATGAGTATATCTAGGCAATGATCATGTATATAGGCATCACGTCCAAAACAAGTAGATCGAAACGATTCTGCATCTACTACTATTACTCCACTCATCGACTGCTATCCATCATGCATCTAGAGTATTAAGTAAAAACAGAGTAACGCCGTAAGCAAGATGACATGATGTAGAGGGATAAATTCATGCAATATGATAAAAAAAACCATCTTGTTATCCTTGATGGCAACAATACAATACGTGCCTTGCAACTCTTTCTGTCACTGAGTAAGGACACCGCAAGATTGAACCCAAAGCTAAGCACTTCTCCCATTGCAAGAACTACCAATCTAGTTGGCCAAACCAAAAAGATAATTCGAAGAGACTTGCAAAGATAACTCAATCATACATAAAAGAATTCAGAGAAGAATCAAATATTTTCCATAGATAATACTGGATCATAAACCCACAATTCATCGGTCTCAACAAACACACTGCAAAAAGAAGATTACATCGAATAGATCTCCGCAAGAGAGGGGGAGAACATTGTATTGAGATCCAAAAAGAGAGAAGAAGCCATCTAGCTACTAGCTATGGACCTGAAGGTCTGAAGTAAACTACTCACACTTCATCGGAGGGGCTATGGTGATGATGTAGAAGCGCTCCGTGGTGGATGCCCCCTCCGGCGGAGCTCCGGAACAGGCCCCAAGATGGGATCTCGTGGATACAGAAGGTTGCGGCGGTGGAATTAGGTTTTTGGCTCCTGTTCTGATCGTTCGGGGATACGTAGGTATATATAGGAGGAAGGAGTACGTCGGTGGAGCTCCGAGGGGCCCACGAGGTAGGGGGCGCGCCCAGGGGGGGCCCTCCACCCTCGTGACCTCCTCGGGCATTGCTTGGAGTAGGGTCCAAGTCTCCTGGGTCACGTTCGGTTGAAAATCACGATCCCGAAGGTTTCATTCCGTTTGGACTCCGTTTGATATTCTGTTTCTTTGAAATACTGAAAAAGGCAAAAAACAACAATTCTGGGCTGGGCCTCCGGTTAATAGGTTAGTCCCAGAAGTAATATAAAAGTGGAAAATAAAGCCCAATATAGTCCAAAACAGTAGATAAAGTAGCATGGAGCAATCAAAAATTATAGATACGTTGGAGACGTATCAGGTACAAAGACCGCATGCGGCTTCAGGAGGAGGACCTGGCGCCTGAAGTGCTGCGGACGGTGCTCCGGGTCCTGACTGGCGACCCTTCCCCAGGGAGCCTTCGACACGATGCTGCCCTCTTGTATCTTTGCTCGGGCAGGGCCGATTTTGTGAGGCAGATGCCCAGCTTTGACGAGTGGGGGCTGTGCCCGGCTGGCCTCACGGGGCCCCGCGAGAACCCAGTCGCTGTGGTTGCTCTTCCGATCGCCCAATGCGGCTCTGTCTCGGGTGATGGAGCAGGGAGACGAGAACCGCTGGGAGCTGAAGGGGCTGATGTTGAGATGCTAACGCCGCACGGAGCCCCGAAGGCGGCATCTCCCGAAGCCCGTCCTAGAGCAGCGACAGGCGAGGAGTTGCGGCCTACAGCTCCTGAGGCCGAGGCTCTCGCGGCCCCGGCCGTCCCTCGCGAGGCGGCGCCCCGCGGTGTTCCCCAAGCCGGTTCCCTCGGCGCTGATCACCTTGATGCCTCCTCCGTGCCATAGGCCGACCCGTGCACCGAGCGCTTAGGCTAGTTCCACGTAGACTTCGAGGCCCTCCGCAAGAGGAAGGAGGCCTTGGGCAGTGACGATCGCCCTTGCCGCTTGCTGAAGCGTAGGAAGTACTTTGCCATGGACGAGTAAGTCCTCTTCTCTCTTTGCTCCTTTACCTCTTCGTTATTGCAGCTGATCGCGGCCTTTCAGGGCCCTCCCTGCCGAATTTGCGGAGATGGCAAAGGTGCCATCCCCCAAGCTTTGTCCTCACTGCTGACCCTAGGCGCGTCGAGCTCGAGCGGCGCCCCTGCCGCTCGACCGGTCGGAGAAGTGGACCGTCCCGCTGGGCACCTTGAGCCTGCGCGCCTGCTGTCCTCCCTTCACGAGCTCTCCTGGGGCACAACTAGCTTGCCCCGTGCTCCTTCCCTGATCATGGATGGTGATTAGCTGAAGTCAGTCTTGAACTCCTCTTCTGGGGACGGACCGGCACCAGGCCGGGCTCATGGTGAGGTCCGTCCGGCAATTGCTGGGGCACCAGCCCCCAACCCCGTGCCGGGAGGGGGCATGCCGCCTCAGGGCCCTCCGCATACGCCAGCGGCAGAGGGTGACGCGGAAGACATGCTCAGGCGCGCTCGGGAGCGTCGTGCCCTTCGTCAAGAGTTCCTCCAGGGGGCGGTGGATGCGGTGAGCCGGTTCGGGGCGGAGCTTGCAGGCGAGGATGCGCGCCTTGAGGCCGAGGGCCTGCGCCTCGCTGAGGAGAGGCACAAGTTGAAGGTAGTTGTCGCCCTCGCGCGTCATCAGCGCGACCTTGACAACGCGAAGGCTGAAGCATCGCTGGCGGCCTCGCGGGAGGCCCGCTCCCAAGCCGTCGAGGAGGCCTGGGAAGTATACCGACGGCGCAAAGATGCGGAGGAGCGCGCATGGGAGCTCCAAGCCTGGAGCAACTCTCTGGAGCAACAAGTGGAACTGCGCCAGGCGGCCCTTGTGTCGCTGAAGGGGGCTTCCGTCGACCAGGCGGAGCTCCTGAAGCGCGATGAGGCGCTGACGTTGGAGGCCGCCGAGCGCAACCTTGACCTTGAGCGGTTGGAGACGAGGGAGCACCTGGTGACTCAGGCGGAGGATGACGTCGCCGTGGGTGAAGCCCGAGTCCAGGAAGAGATCGACCGCCGCGTGACGGAAGCTCGCTCGGACATCAAGCGCGAATATGAAGTAAGGTTGGAGTTGATCAGGGCCGAAGCTGAGGGTAGGACCGCGGCCCTCAGGGCCAAACTGGCTGATGTGACGTGGGGTGCGGACTCCTCTGCAGCCGCCTTTGTGAAGGAAATATGCCCTAGAGGCAATAATAAAGTTATTATTTATTTCCTTATTTCATGATAAATGTTTATTATTCATGCTAGAATTGTATTAACCGGAAACATAATACATATGTGAATACATAAACAAACATAGTGTCACTAGTATGCCTCTACTTGACTAGCTCGTGAATCAAAGATGGTTAAGTTTCCTAGCCATGGACAAAAGAGTTGTCATTTGATTAACGGGATCACATCATTAGGAGAATGATGTGATTGACTTGACCCATTCCGTTAGCTTAGCACACGATCATTTAGTATGTTGCTACTGCTTTCTTCATGACTTATACATGTTCCTGTGACTATGAGATTATGCAACTCCCATTTACTAGAGGAACACTTTGTGTGCTACCAAACGTCACAACGTAACTGGGTGATTATAAAGGTGCTCTACAGGTGTCTCCGAAGGTACATGTTGGGTTGGCGTATTTCGAGATTAGGTTTTGTCACTCCGATTGTCGGAGAGGTATCTCTAGGCCCTCTCGGTAATACACATCACTTAAAGCCTTGCAAGCATTGCAACTAATGAGTTAGTTGTGGGATGATGTATTACGGAACGAGTAAAGAGACTTGCCGGTAACGAGATTGAACTAGGTATTGGATACCGACGATCGAATCTCGGGCAAGTAACATACCGATGACAAAGGGAACAACGTATGTTGTTATGCGGTTTGACCGATAAAGATCTTCGTAGAATATGTAGGAGCCAATATGAGCATCCAGGTTTCGCTATTGGTTATTGACCGGAGACGTGTCTCGATCATGTCTACATAGTTCTCGAACCCTTAGGGTCCGCACGCTTAAGGTTTCGATGACAGTTTTATTATGAGTTTATAAGTTTTGATGTACCGAAGGAGTTCGGAGTCCCGTATGAGATCGGGGACATGACGAGGAGTCTCGAAATGGTCGAGACGTAAAGATCGATATATTGGACGACTATATTCGGAGTTCGGAAAGGTTCCGAGTGATTCGGGTATTTTTCGGAGTACCAGAGAGTTACGGGAATTCGCCGGGGAGTATGGGCCTTATTGGGCCATACGGGAATAGAGGAGAGAGGCCAAAAGGAAGGAGGCCTGCGCCCCCCCTCTGGTCCGAATTGGACAAGGGGCGCAGCCCCCCTTTCCTTCTTCCTCTCCCCCTCTTTCCCCTTCTCCTACTCCAACAAGGGAGGTAGAATCCTACTAGGACTAGGGAGTCCTAGTAGGACTCCACACTTGGCGCGCCCCCTCCTAGGGCCGGCCTCCTCCCCCCTTGCTCCTTTATATACGGGGGCAGGGGGCACCCCATGACACACAAGTTGATCTACGGATCGTTCCTTAGCCGTGTGCGGTGCCCCCCTCCACCATATTCCACCTCGGTCATATCGTCGCGGAGTTTAGGCGAAGCCCTACGCCGGTAGAGCATCATCATCGTCACCACGCCGTCGTGCTGACGGAACTCATCCCTGACACTTTGCTGGATCAGAGTCCGGGGATCGTCATCGAGCTGAACGTGTGCTGAACTCGGAGGTGCCGTACGTTTGGTACTTGGATCGGTCAGATCGTGAAGACGTACGACTACATCAACCGCGTTGTCATAACGCTTCCGCTTACTGTCTACGAGGGTACATGGACAGCACTCTCCCCTCTCGTTGCTATGCCATCACCATGATCTTGCGTGTACGTAGGATTTTTTTTGAAATTACTACGTTCCCCAACAGTGGCATCCGAGCCTAGGTTTTATGCGTTGATGTTATATGCACGAGTAGAACATAAGTGAGTTGTGGGCGATACAAGTCATACTGCTTACCAGCATGTCATACTTTGGTTCGGCGGTATTGTTGGATAAAGCAGCCCGGACCGACATTACGCGTACGCTTACGCGAGACTGGTTTTACCGCCGTGCTTTGCACACAGGTGACTAGCGGGTGTCAGTTTCTCCAACTTTAGTTGAACCGAGTGTGGCTACGCCCGGTCCTTGAGAAGGTTAAAACAACACCAACTTGATGAACTATCGTTGTGGTTATGATGCGTAGGTAAGAACGATTCTTGCTCAGCCCGTAGCAGCCACGTAAAACTTGCAACAACAAAGTAGAGGACGTCTAACTTGTTTTTGCAGGGCATGTTGTGATGTGATATGGTCAAGACGTGATGATATATTAGTTGTTGTATGAGATGATCATGTTTTGTTGAAGTTATCGGCAACTGGCAGAAGCTCTATGGTTGTCTCTTTGTTGCATAAGATGCAAGTGCCAAATAATTGCTTTACTTTATCGCTATGTGATAGCAATAGTTGCAAGAGCAATAGTTGGCGAGACGACCATGTGACGACACATTGAAATAGATCAAGATGATGAAGATCATGGTGTCGTGCCGGTGACGATAGAGATCATGACAATACTTTGGAGATGGAGATCAAAGGCGCAAGATGATCATGGCCATATCATGTCACATATTTTGATTGCATATGATGTTTATCTGTTATACATCTTATTCTGTTTTGTTTGACGGTAGCATTATAAGATGATCTCTCACTAATTATCAAGAAGTGTTCTCCCTGAGTATGCACCGTTGCCAAAGTTCGTCGTGCCCAGACACCACGTGATGATCGGGTGTGATAAGCTCTACGTCCATCTACAACGGGTGCAAGCCAGTTTTGCACACGCGGAATACTCAGGTTAAACTTGACGAGCCTAGCATATGCAGATATGGCCTCGGAACACGGAGACCGAAAGGTCGAGCGTGAATCATATAGTAGATATGATCAACATAATGATGTTCACCATTGAAAGCTACTCCATTTCACGTGATGATCGGTTATGGTTTAGTTGATTTGGATCACGTGATCACTTAGAGGATTAGAGGGATGTCTTTCTAAGTGGGAGTTCTTAAGTAATATGATTAATTGAACTTAAATTTATCATGAACTTAGTCTTGGTAGTATTTTGCAAATTATGTTGTAGATCAATAGCTTGCGTTGTTGCTTTCATATGTTTATTTTGATATGTTCCTAGAGAAATTTGTTTTGAAAAATGTTAGTAGCAATGATGCGGATTGGATCCATGATCTAAGGTTTATCCTCATTGCTGCGCAGAAGAATTATGTCCTTGATGCACCGCTAGGTGACAAACCTATTGCAGGAGCAGATGCAGACGTTATGAACGTTTGGCTAGCTCAATATGATGACTACTTGATAGTTTAGTGCACCATGCTTAACGGCTTAGAATCAGGACTTCAAAGACGTTTTGAACGTCATGGACCATATGAGATGTTCCAGGAATTGAAGTTAATATTTCAAGCAAATACCCGAGTTGAGAGATATGAAGTCTCCAACAAGTTCTATTGCTAAAAGATGGAGGAGAATCGCTCAACTAGTGAGCATGTGCTCAGATTGTCTGGGTACTACAATCGCTTGAATCAAGTGGGAGTTAATCTTCCAGATAAGATAGTGATTGACAGAGTTCTCTAGTCACCATCACTAAGTTAGTAGAACTTTGTGATGAACTATAGTATGCAAGGGATGACGAAAACGATTCCCGAGCTCTTCGTGATGTTGAAATCGACGAAGGTAGAAATCAAGAAAGAGCATCAAGTGTTGATGATTGACAAGACCACTAGTTTCAAGAAAAGGGCAAAGGGATAGAAAGGGAACTTCAAGTAGAATGACAAGCAAGTTGTCACTCCCGCAAAGAAGCTCACAGCTGGACCAAAGCCTGAAACTGAGTGCTTACACTGCAAAGGAAATGGTCACTGGAAGCGGAAATGCCCTGAATATTTGGTGGATAAGAAGGATGGCAAAGTGAACAAGGGTATATTTGATATACAAGTTATTGATGTGTGCCTTACTAGTGTTTATAGTAGCCCCTGAGTATTTGATACTTGTTCAGTTGCTAAGATTAGTAACTCAAAACATGAGTTATATAAACAGAGACTGGTTGAAGGGGAAGTGACGATGAGTGTTGGAAGTGGTTCCAAGATTGATATGATCATCATCGCACACTCCCTATACTTTCGGGATTAGTGTTGAACCTAAATAAATGTTATTTGGTGTTTGCGTTGAGCATGAATATGATTTGATCATGTTTATTGCAATACGGTTATTCATTTAAAATCAGAGAATAATTGTTGTTCTGTTTAAATGAATAAAACCTTTGATGGTCATACACCCAATGAAAATAGTTTGTTGGATCTCGATCGTAGTGATACACATATTCATAATATTGATGCCAAAAGATGCAAAGTTGATAATGATAGTGCAACTTATTTGTGGCACTGCCGTTTGGGTCATATCGGTGTAAAGCGCATGAAGAAACTCCATAAAGATGGATTTTAGGAATCACTTGGTTATGAATCATTTGATGCTTGCGAACCATGCCTTTTGGGCAAGATGACTAAAACTCCGTTCTCTGGAACACTGGAACGAGCTACTAACTTATTGGAAACAATACATACCGATGTATGCGGTCCAATGAGTGTTGATGCTCGTGGCGGGTATCGTTATTTTCTGACCTTCACAAGATGAATTGAGCAGATATGAGTATATCTACTTGATGAAACATAAGTTTGAAATAATTGAAAGGTTCAAAGAATTTTAGAGTGAAGTGGTCGTAACAAGAAAATAAAGTTTCTACGATCTGATCGCAGAGACGAATATTTGAGTTACGAGTTTGGTCTTCAATTAAAACAATGTGGAATAGTTTCATAGCTCACGCCACCTGGAACACCACAACGTTATGGTGTGTCCGAATGTCGTAACTGCACTTTATTGGATATGGTGCGATCTATGATGTCTCTTATCGGTTTTACCACTATCGTTTTGGGGTTGTGCATTAGAAACAACTGCATTCACGTTTAAAAGGGCACCATCTAAATCCGTTGAGACGACACCGTATGAACTATGGTTTAGCAGTAAACCTAAGCTGTCGTTTCTTAAAGTTTGGAGTTGCGATGCTTATATGAAAAAGTTTCAACCTGATAAGCTCGAACCCAAATCGGAGAAGTGCGTCTTCATAGAATACCCAAAGGAAACTGTTGGGTACTCCTTCTATCACAAATCCAAAGGCAAAACATTCGTTGCTAAGAATGGATCCTTTCTAGAGAAGGAGTTTCTCTCGAAAGAAGTGAGTGGGAGGAAAGTAGAACTTGATGAGGCAATTGTACCTGCTCCCTTATTTGAAAGTAGTTCATCACAGAAATCTGTTCCTGTGACTACTACACCAATTAGTGAGGAAGTTAATGATGATGATCATGAAACTTCAAATTAAGTTACTACAGAACCTCGTAGGTCTTCCAGAGTAAGATCCGCACCAGAGTGGTACGGTAATCCTGTTCTGGAAGTTATGTTACTAGACCATGACGAACCTACGAACTATGAAGAAGCGATGGTGAGCCCAGATTCCGCAAAATGGCTTGAGGCCATGAGATCTGAGATAAGATCCATGTATGAAAACAAAGTATGGACTTTGATTGACTTGCCCAATGATCGGCGAGACATTGAGATTAAATGGATCTTCAAGAGGAAGACGGACGCTGATAGTGTTACTGTCTACAAAGCTAGAATTGTCGCAAAAGGTTTTCGACAAGTTCAAGGTGTTGACTACGATGAGAGTTTTTCACTCGTATCTATGCTTAAGTCTGTCTGAATCATGTTAGCAATTGCCACATTTTATGAAATCTGGCAAATGGATGTCAAAACTGCATTCCTTAATGGATTTTTTAAAGAAGAGTTGTATATGATGCAACCAGAAGGTTTTGTCGATCCGAAAGGTGCTAACAAAACGTGCAAGCTCCAGCGATCCATCAATGGACTGGTGCAAGCATCTCGAAGTTGGAATATACACTTTGATAAGTTGATCAAAGCAAAGCCTGTATTTACAAGAAAGTGAGTGGGAGCACTACAACATTTCTGATAAGTATATGTGAATGACATATTGTTGATCGGAAATAATGTAGAATTTTTCTAGAAAGCATAAAGGAGTGTTTGAAAGGAGTTTTTCAAAGAAAGACCTTGGTGAAGCTGCTTACACATTGAGCATCAAGATCTATAGAGATAGATCAAGACGCTTGATAAGATTTTTCAATGAGTACATACCTTGACAAGATTTTGAAGTAGTTCAAAATGGAACAGTCAAAGAAAGAGTTCTTGCCTGTGTTGCAAGGTGTGAAGTTGAGTAAGACTCAGAACCCGACCATGGCAGAAAATAGAAAAGAATGAACAGTCATTCCCTATGCCTCAGTCATAGGTTCTATAAAGTATGCTATGCTGTGTACTAGACCTATTGTATACCTTGCTCTGAGTTTGGCAAAGGAATATAATTTTGATCTAAAAGTAGATCACTAGAACAGCGGTCAAGAATATCCTTAGTGAGGACTAAGGAGATGTTTCTCGATTATGGAGGTGATAAAAGAGCCAGTCGTAAAAAGTTACAACGATGCAAGCTTTTACACCAATCCAGATGACTCTAAGTCTCAATCTGGATACATATTGAAAGTGGGAGCAATTAGCTAGAGTAGCTCCGTGTAGAGCATTGTGGACATAGAATATTTGCAAAATACATACGGCTCTGAATGTGACAGACCCGTTGACTAAACTTCTCTCATGAGCAAAACATGATCATACCTTAGTACTCTTTGGGTGTTAATCACATAGCCATGTGAACTAGATTATTGACTCTAGTAAACCCTTTGGGCGTTGATCACATGACGATGTGAACTATGGGTATTAATCACATACAGATGTGAATATTGGTGTTAAATCACATGGTGATGTGAACTAGATTATTGACTCTAGTGCGAGTGGGAGACTGAAGGAAATATGCCCTAGAGGCAATAATAAAGTTATTATTTATTTCCTTATTTCATGATAAAGGTTTATTATTCATGCTAGAATTGTATTAACCGGAAACATAATACATGTGTGAATACATAGACAAACATAGTGTCACTAGTATGCCTCTACTTGACTAGCTCATGAATCAAAGATGGTTAAGTTTCCTAGCCATGGATAAAAGGGTTGTCATTTGATTAACGGGATCACATCATTAGGAGAATGATGTGATTGACTTGACCCATTCCGTTAGCTTAGCACACGATCGTTTAGTATGTTGCTACTGCTTTGTTCATGACTTATACATGTTCCTGTGACTATGAGATTATGCAACTCCTGTTTACCAGAGGAACATTTTGTGCGCTACCAAACGTCACAACGTAACTGGGTGATTATAAAGGTGCTCTACAGGTGTCTCCGAAGGTACATGTTGGGTTGGCGTATTTCGAGATTAGGTTTTGTCACTCCGATTGTCGGAGAGGTATCTCTGGGCCCTCTCGGTAATACACATCACTTAAAGCCTTGCAAGCATTGCAACTAATGAGTTAGTTGTGGGATGATGTATTACGGAACGAGTAAAGAGACTTGCCGGTAACGAGATTGAACTAGGTATTGGATACCGAGGATCGAATTTCGGGCAAGTAACATACCGATGACAAAGGGAACAACGTATGTTGTTATGCGGTTTGACCGATAAAGATCTTCGTAGAATATGTAGGAGCCAATATGAACATCCAGGTTCCACTATTGGTTATTGACCGGAAACAGTTCTAGGTCATGTCTACATAGTTCTCAAACCCGTAGGGTCCGCACGCTTAAGGTTTCGATGACAGTTATATATTATGAGTTTATGAGTTTTGATGTACCAAAGGAGTTAGGAGTCCCGGATGAGTTGGGGACATGACGAGGAGTCTTGAAATGGTCGAGACGTAAAGATCGATATATTGGACGACTATATTCGGAGTTCGGAAAGGTTCCGAATGATTCGGGTATTTTTCGGAGTACCGGAGAGTTACGGGAATTCGTCGGGAAGTATATGGGCCTTATTGGGCCATACGGGAATAGAGGAGAGAGGCCAAAAGGAAGGAGGCCTGCGCCCCCCCTCCGGTCCGAATTGGACAAGGGGCGCAGCCCCCCTTTCCTTCTTCCTCTCCCCCTCTTTCCCCTTCTCCTACTCCAACAAGGGAGGTGGAATCCTACTAGGACTAGGGAGTCCTAGTAGGACTCCACACTTGGCGCGCCCCCTCCTAGGGCCGGCCTCCTCCCCCCTTGCTCCTTTATATATGGGGGCAGGGGGGTACCCCATGACACACAAGTTGATCTACGGATCGTTCCTTAGCCGTGTGCGGTGCCCCCCTCCACCATATTCCACCTCGGTCATATCGTCGCGGAGTTTAGGCGAAGCCCTGCGCCGGTAGAGCATCATCATCGTCACCACACCGTCGTGCTGACGGAACTCATCCCCGAAACTTTGCTGGATCGGAGTCCGGGGATCGTCATCGAGCTGAACGTGTGCTGAACTCGGAGGTGCCGTATGTTCGGTACTTGGATCGGTCAGATCGTGAAGACGTACGACTACATCAACCGCGTTGTCATAATGCTTCCGCTTACGGTCTACGAGGGTACGTGGACAACACTCTCCCCTCTCGTTGCTATGCCATCACCATGATCTTGCGTGTACGTAGAATTTTTTTTGAAATTACTACGTTCCCCAACACTTTGGTGCAGCGCAGGCAGAGCTGGCCTCTTCCCGCGCCGAGCTGCTTCTTCTCCAACAGAGGGTTGATGGTGCCAAGGCCATCGCACGGCGGAATGAGGACGAGATCAGTCAGCGGCGGATTCTGGAGCACGAGCACGCCCCCATCCTCCGAACGCTCAGGGAAAGGGCTAACACGGCCTTGGGAAACATTTGCGAGGCTGCCGCCGAAGTGCCGCATGAGACCACCTACGCCGGCAACCTCCAGTTTTTCACTGACATGGTGGCGCTTCTGGAGAACCACTCCGAGAGGTCTCGTTTGCTTGTCGAGGAGAGGAGCCGAGCCTTGCTCGGGCGTGCCTTCTCCCGTGTCTTCAGCTATCTACAGGACAGGGACCCCCACTTCGATTTCAATGCCGCCATCGCACCTGTGCCCATAGCCATCCGGGGCGACCTGCCGCAATGGGTGGAGGACAACGTGGACACCCTCGTCAGGGCCTTCGCATCTGATGATGACGGCGTGATCGTGGCCGCCGATGAAGGCAGCGTTGTGGACGAGCCTGGCGCTGACGGAGGTGTTGGCGGTGGTGGTGATGACGTCAGTGACGCCAGCGACGCCTCTGGAGGCGCCCCAGAAGACGCGGTGAGTGATATGTCTGACTGATCGTATGTCGCCGCTGTTTACCCTACATGAAGAAGGTTTGGGGTCGGCCCTGAAGATTGTAAGAGCATTTTGGGAGGGGAAGCCCCTCATGTAAAGGTTTGCGATCAGTACCCTGGTAAGCATAACGCTGCGTGTGAGCTTAGCTACTGGCCCAGTGATGTGTCAGCTGACTTGTTTACCTTTTGATCCCGACGAGCCCTGAGCGGGCCTATGGGGGCCGTAGCGCCTCGAGTGTCTTCTGGGTGAACCCAGTGATCCTGCAATGAGAACCTCCGGAGAGGGTGCGGCGACAGCGGTCCGGATTGTAGACGTGCTTGGCCCGGCCCGGCTCGCGAGGGGCTCGCGAGGGGAGGCAGCTGACGCTAACTTTGGACGCAAAGCCGAAACCAGAACACGAGAGATTGCTCGAACAAGACTAAGCACCCCTTCCCCAAACACATGCAAGTCTCAAGCTCAAATCCAACTTAAATTCAAATCGAAGGACCTTGTCAACAAAGAAAAAAAAGGAGAAAAAGCAAAAATCCGTGTCCGGCACCTAGTCTAGTCTTCGACGTCTTCTCACCAGCGCAGAGCTAAGTGCTGCCACTGGGCGTGGGCGGGAGCCCCCGAGGCCCGAGGGCGGCTCTCTGGAGACTCCGGGGCATGTACAGCCCCACTCATTATTACGTGAGAGTGTCACGGGCGGCGAGCTTCACAGGCACTGGGCCTTCTTCACAGGTACCGGCCTTGCTTCATATTGCCAGACGAGGGCCCCGCCTTGCGCCACACTCTACCGCCATTGACGGCGGCCGGAGACCAAGGACGACGCCAATGGGGTAGAGCGGTCGCCAGCGATTCCCCCGACGACCGCGGGTCCTTTGCCGGGGGCAGGCCGTGAGGCGCCTCCCTGGCAGAGGGCCTACCTCCTGAGAACGCCTTGCGCCGAGCGCCGCGGGGACGAACACGGATCTCGGCCCCTCTCCTGCAGCCCCCGGTGCCCTCCTCCCGAGGGGTAAGAGGCTGCAGCATTGGGGCAGCCATCTGCTGCGGCGACCTGTACCTCCTGCGACCCATGGTTAGCATAAGCTTGCTCCTGAGGAATTAGTGGTACCAGATAGTTGCTGCCATCGGCGCGGTCGTTGAGGCCCTCTTGGGGTTCCTGAAAGACCTAAGCTTCTGGTGTCTCCTTGCTCCATCCTGGCCCGAGGAACGAGCCATGGTCTTCTTCCAGTGCGCACTCTCGATCCACCATGTGGGGCGCATAAGCTTCTGGGGCCACCGCCCCATGGGTCTCGCAAAGTGCCCTATGCGCCACGCGGTCCAGCTCGGAGCGCTGTCTTGAGGGTGGCGGCGTGGTGGCCCGCCGAGGCCGAAGGCCGCGGCGTGCACTCCTTCGCCGGCCAGAGATGGGTCCGGCGCGACTTGTCGCCCGGTGTTGACGACCGGGTTGGCGTTGAGTAGGCCCTAGAGTCCGCTCAGAGTTGAGTGGGCACGTATGGGGCCACCATGCGGCCCGCCCTGGATCTGGGGTGGCAGCTGAATGCAGAAAGGAGGTGCTCCCGAGGCGGCGGCGTCCAGGAGCTCGGCTACTCGCTCCAACAACATGTCACGGCCGTCCTCCAGCAGCTGGCACTATAGCAGCTCTCGGGCCATCGTGAGCGCGGCCCTGGAGTTCGCCTGCTCCCGTCGGGTGTGCGGCGCTGTGGCCGCGGCATGGCTTGAGGCTCTTGCTGCTGACCGCACCTGCCGCGGTGTGAGGGCAGGCGGTGTTTGGCCGCGTCGCCCGCGCCCTGCAGCGCCTTGCGGAGCGCGGGCTGCCTGAGGCGCAAGGTTGAGGTCGCCCTGGGCCGGTAGCACGGCGTGGGCGGGCACGCCGCCCAGCGGTCGGCGTTGGCAGTCGGGTCGCTTAACATCAGAACGGCGAGGTGACGGATCACGATGCGGCGGAAGAAGGATTCCGGTGCACCCCTACCTGGCGCGCCAAATGTCGGATTTCGGGTTCCGGTAGACCCTTGAGGTTCGAACTCTGGGGTGCGCACGAAGATCTTTCCCATACCAGCTCACGTCTCGAGGCCTCGCAAGGAATCTAAGATAGAAAGAAGAACTCACAAGGGACACGAGGTTTATACTGGTTCAGGCCACCATTGTGGTGTAATACCCTACTCCAGTGTGTGGTGTGGTGGATTGCCTCAGGGGCTGATGATGAACAATACAAAAGGGGGAACAGCCTCGCGAGGGGCTGTTCTTGAGCTGGTGCGATGAACTGCTTGGGTGAGTTCAATCGCTTCTCTCTCTCTCTCTCTCTCTCTCTCTCTCTGATTGATCCGTTCCCTCGCCCTGTGCTGGCTAGCTCTATTTATAGAGGGAGGCCCTGGGCCTCTTCCCAAATAATGAGCGGGAAGGGAGCCAACAATTGGCCATTTTGAAGGGGAACATCTAGTACACTTATCCTGACTAAAGTTGGTCTTCGACTGCCAAAGGATCTGGCGGTGACGTCGTCCTGGGCTCCACGATGACCTCCATCCTGCCGTTCTGTTGGTCTTGGTCTTGTTGCACCGAAATGGTAACATTTGCCTGATGCCTTGGCCTGTGCATGCCCCCTTTGCACTGAAGGGGAAATAAGGACACTGCACAGGCCGGCACCCGCCTGGCGCCCGCCTGGTCTCGATCGTCATGGCTTGCCTCACGGGCTCCTCGTGAGGTACCCTGCCTTGATCTCTCCGCCTCCTCGCAATCCTGCCTGATGAGGCTGCTCCTGAGGAAGCTTCTTGTCGTCCGCCTCACGAGGCTTGGCCCCTCGCGAGGGTCTTGAGCTTGAGCTGATGAAGCTGGGCTGCACTGGTCCCCCACTTGAGCCACGCCGCAGGCCGCAGGCAGGCAAGTCTGGGGACCCCCGTTCCCAGAACGCTGACATTGTGGCATGAAAATCAGGGTGTGACAGACCTACCCCCCTTACAAGAATCTCGTCCCTGAGATTCCCAAACTAGGCGCGGAAGGGGATACGGAATCTTAGGTTTGGGGTAGTCTTCACGTCCTCATACTTCTTCTACTTTCGAGTGGTGCTCCATTGAACCTTGAAGTACTTGATCTTGTAGCTTCGTGTATAATGTTCTGCTTGATCCAGGTCGTCAATGGGTGGTTTGTGGTAGGTCAGGTTGGGCTGGGGGTCGATGGCTCGATGATCGACATCCTTGTTAGTGATCAGGCTAGTTCGAAACCACTTCTGGAGTTGTGTTATGTGGAAAACGTTGCGCACAGTGGGTAACTCAGGTGGTGACTCTAGCTGGTAGTTGTCTGCCCTTCGTCTTGGAATGATCTCGGAGGGGCCGGTAAATCTTGGTGTGAGCTTCCTTTTGGAAATGCTTGGTTCCCGCGAGAGGAGTGGTTTGCAGATATGTACTGTATTTGACGAGGAAGTTCACTTCTTGAGGGTGGTGGTTGGTATAGTTCTTCCTCCTTGACATGGCGGTCTTCAGATGTTCCCTAACCAGCTGAACGACCCTTCTTCCGTCTTCGGGTAGTCAAGTAGGTTACTGAATATAGATGACAACCAACCTGTCCAATTACTCCATGAAGACTTGTTCATGGGGTACATAAAGTGGGATGGGGCATTGATGGTGGTCACGGTTGAGTATCGGCCAAAGTCTTCTTGTCCTAGGTCCAAAGCCTATGGTCATGATCCAACCATGTTGTGGGTTGGTAGGTCTTAAGGGTTTCAAGGATTCTAGGGTGTGAGTGAACGTTTATCATCTTATCCTTAAGCATGGTTTCTGAGACGCCAATAGCTCTATCTAGTACTCCAAACGAATAACCTTATACACTAAAAGCATCCTCTCGTATAGACGAACTTCAATCATTACTCATGCTATTTATATCCTCATGGCTCCTGAGAAGAGGCCTAACAAAATCTTACATGTGAACTATCCCCAAACTCATATGTATGGCTATCTCTATGCAAAAATCCATGGGTAGAGCATACCGGCTTCCAAGCTTGAATTAAACATGACAATCCAGGTGCTCAACTTATTCTTCCTATGTTCAAGATAGTGCATCTCTATCCCAAGGAAACACGTCGTATGCCACTCCAAGATCCTGTTTCCTTCCTATGAATCAACCCCAATAGTCCATTAACTTCCATCAAGAACTATCTAATCCATTAATTCTACAAATCCAATGTCCATGGTGTTCCACATGATCTCCTAAAGTCCATCTAATCCCCAAATACTTGAAAGGCTATCCTTACTATAGCTAGTCCACCAATTCCCATTATCGTGATCAAGTAAACTCCAAGATCAAGCTCACACAGATTCCTAAATAAACTTTGACATTTAACCCAATCTCCTAGTTTATCGTCCACCGAGAAACATGGTATCATGATCGAGATCATTAGTCTAAATCCAATTTACTCCGAACCATGTAGACACACTCAACATCTATATATTCAACTAGAATCACCTACTCAAATCTAAATCTCATGTTCAACGAGAACTCCTACATGTTTCCCCTAAGTCATCATCGTAGTGTCAACTATCTCTTATCAATATCCCCCAGTTAAGACAAATCCCTATACTTCCAAGGATTTCATCGTACGATCGTAATCGCCCTACAAAAAATCCAATTTACACCTGGGTAATGAAAGTTATGCTACTCTATCAACATGATCCCACCAAGTTCATCTACCAACATGGAAGCCTCACAATCCACCATAAGTCTCAATAGTTCCTCAAGGTCTCTAAAATTAACTCATCAAGTCATCTGTTCTCTATACATATATCCTCAAATTGGTCTCCGCTATGGCATCGTCAGTTCTGGTACTATCTTAGGATGATAATGTGCTCGTTCACTATATCCACTAGTTCCATAATGAACCCAGTGATGTGCAAGATTATTGTCGCTTAACTGGTTCTCTTGCAATTCTGTGGGTTAAGCACATGGTTAAGGATTTGATATGGCGTATCTTGTGAAGTCTCGAAGGGTCTAGGAATGGGTTTCTAGTCTGGAGGGTTAAACATAATTCTATGGGGTTACACTTGGTTGTGGAGATTGTAGCAGAAGTCCTCATTGCTAGTTGGTTGCCCAGGCAGAATCCTTGGTGTAGCTTATCTTGCCGGTCTTCAGTTGAGGAGAGAGATGAGAGGGAAAAGTAGCATAGAGGAGGTTGGATGCCTAAAGGGGTTCTATAGTGCAGGTGCAAACAAACGGGTGCCAAAAGGGGCCAAACAAAAGAAACAAGGTAAGGGAGGTGATATAGTCGCGTAATTGTTGCCTAAGGCAAAAGTGCGACTGATATCAAAACACAAAGAAATAAAAACAAGCAACACACAATCGTGTTCCTATTCGAACCATCATATGGACTCGACTGCGCTTAGGGGGTACACGACTCATCCTACCCTAGGGGTTCTCGGATTCAGTAGTCGTGCTTTGCTCCATGCCTCGTGCAGTCTTCTGGGTTTTCCTCAGCTGTTGCTACGTCTCTTGTAGTTGTTCGATGAAACAATCTGGGTTGACCCTGAAGATTCTTCAACAACTTCTTGCCTGTTGAAGTGATGGGGTGAAGGTGGCTCCTCGTAGCAGGCATTGACTCGGTCTTCTGTTGTCTTCTTAATCATGACGATCCCTTTTTGTCTTCTAAGGCGTCAAGTGTTCCAGGTAGGCAATCCTTTATGCAAGGACAAAAACAAGGCATATTAGAGGTCCAACATGTCAGTTTTGTTAATGATAACGTCGACACCAAGAGCAAGGGATGAAGAGAACCATTTTCCTGCTCACTATAGTGAGGTGGACCTAATGGCGAGGTTCTCATCCACCGGTGTTTGCCGATACAACAATGGCAAGGACATGGTTGCTCTATTAGCGATGTATCTCATGATCTTGCATATCTTACACCCTGATCATCTTAGGACAAGATTGCATCATCCTGGGGAAATGTCGAGGGTGTCACCGTCTTCTGGGTCTTGATGTCCTCATTCCTTGAGGATGCATCTTCTATTGGTATTGTCTTGTTCTGGTGTCGCCAATCTCGTGTCCAGAAGATGTTGGTGTTTGTCTGGCAAGGCATCTCCCTTCTAGATTATCCATGAGGATTACAAGGAATCCCGTGGTCAGGGGCATAAGGACTCTAGCGACCATTTAAAATTTGAAGGGGAAGAGATTAATAAGGAAAGTATTCCTTGGCTCTCGAAAAACTGAGAATGGGAAGAGGAGTTTAGATAGTTTTTGAAAATTAGTGATAGTTCTTGGAAATAGTTTTACCCTAACTAACGACCATGCTAACTAAGGCTTCCTACAGTCAGGATGGCTCTGATACCAGCTCTGTGGGGACCCCGACTCATGAGTCATGATCACCGAGTACACGTGTACAGTGATCCCAGAGATCAATGCTCACTGAACACACAGAAGCTGAATAACAAGAGTCTTACATCCATCCATACCATCTTACACAAATTATGACCTTTATGGTCAAGTCTTACATTGATGAAGCCTCAAGGGCTGAACATGAAAGAAAATGTAAGCAGCGGAAATCTTCGTCATTAAGTAGAACCCATGCCATCTGCCTTAACCCTATAGGCATTATGACTGGGAAGCGTCTTAGTTCGCTTGTTCATCACCAACGAACTCTTCCTTGAATTCCTCTCCTTCCATGCCTGGTCAATTAAATAACCAGTGGCAAGCCAATGAGTACTTTGAATGTACTCACAAGCAACCCATGTTTTGGTTCAAGATACAACAATGCATGACATAGGTAAATTTTTGCAGAAAGCTAATTTTATTGTGCTATGACATGTTCAACAATTGGTAAATCATGTATCATATGAATTCAAGTAACCACAGGGACTGGTTACAGATATCAACATAAAAGGAGTGGGCATCAACCCAACTCGATCATGTCAAGTCCTTTGACTTGACCCAAGTAGTTTTTCCCATTTATCCAAACACACACACTGGTTTGTAAACAAGTGGACGTAGCCCAAGAGCGGTTACCCAATTGTCCTTGACCGTGGACACAGCTATTCGAATAGTTTTACACTCTGCAGAGGTTGCACACTTTACCCACAAGATCGGGGAACTTCCATGTCATCCATGACCCGCGGTACCTCAAGTACCCGGGGTAAGCACCTGATCGCTATCTTTCCCTAGACGACACTAACAAGGAGTCCACTCATTGTTCCGTATCCTCACGGTGTACATCATACGAGACTCACTCGAGATCATAACATCCAAGAGGGTACGCAACGGCGTATCCAGTGCCCTGTAAAAACAGTCATGGCCGCCCTACCTGGCACGACCCCATCCCGAGAGAGAGCACCAACTCTCCCCCGTCACTAGTAATGCGGGCTCCAAGCTAGTATCGGCCTAGGTAATCAATAATGCCCTTTCCCATATAAGGGTAGAGTGGTTGCGCATGTAAGGTTGCAATATTGGTCGCAACTTAAACCAATCCGATTTGAAAACAACACACACACTTGCCTCGGTACACCACTTCGTCACCAAGTGGTTACCCAACTCATCATCTCCCTCGGGCATAAGTGGCACCCGACGGGGTTTTTGAAAAGTCTTTTGAAAATACTTTGTCTCCATCACCGTGCATATTCCTGTCCCCTTTTGCGTAACAACTACTTTAGCATCCTAACTACTCCCACCGGCATAACCCTCATAAGAAGGTAGGGTCATGCACAATGCAAGTATCAATGAGGAAGTAACGGTAACGGAGGCAAACCACCCGAAGTGGTCACCTCATCATCATGACTCCATTGCAAGTAATAAAAGTGCTATATGACATGCATAAAAAGGGTTTCTCAAACATGGTCAAAGGTCTGCTTGCCTGGCTCAGCAAGGTCTTCTGGGTCTTAAAGTCTTCTGGTCCAACTCCTTCGTCAGCAACACAATCTATCCTCGCAAAAAAACAACGAGAAAAATAAGGCAATAATAAAACAGAAAAACCAAAGTGCTTAGAAAAATGTTAACTCATTTTTGTTAAATACTAGGGTGAAAAATAAGAAGGCAAAAATTCCTAGTTTTAGATTTGGAGTAGCATAATGGGAGAAATGGATTTTCAGAGGGGTTTAGATATATTCAAATTTGAATTTGAATATGAACAGTACATAAAAGTTGTTTGGACATGAGTGAAGGATATACCATTAAATAGGTAGGATTTTTACAAGATTTTAGGAACTGGAATTATTGCATTTGGATTAATATTTAATCCTGTGGAATTTTTGGAAAAGTTACAGAAAAAGAAAAGGAAAAAGGCCACTATGCAACTGGGCCAAAACAGCCGCAACGCACAGGCCCAGAGGCGATTCGGCCCAGGCGAGCCGAGCGGCGCGCGCGCGCCAGGTTTGAACCTGACGGGCAGGGCCCAGGCCCCAGTGAGAGAGAGGGAGACGAGGGAGAAGAGAGGCTGACAGGCGGGGCCCGCCTGTCATCCCTAACCCTGCGACAGAGGGCCGGCGAGCTCACCAGCGATGTTTCTGGGCACGGCGGGGTGAGCTGATGGCACCGTTGGACTCCTCGTCGTGTCGCCGTTCGGGTGGTGCCGGAGTTGGCCGGAGGGGAGCAGTGGTTCGCCGGCGACGAGGTTCACGGCGAAGGAGCGTCGGGCGTTGATGGCTTTGGCCGTTTCCGACTGCAAAACAAGCGGGAAAGAGGGGGGGAATGGATCGGTGAGCTATGGGCGTTCTAGAGAAGTAATAAAGAGGGTCGGGGGTGACCTGTACCGTGGGATCGACGGTGACCCGAGGCGGCGGAGCTCGATCTCGATATCAAGCTCGGGCGGTTCTGGAGAGGAAAGGGGGATGATTTGGTGGTGAAGACGGCGAGTGGTGAGGAGAGGAGAGCTCGGGGGGCTTAAATAGAAGGGGGCGAGGTGCACCGTAGCTCGTGCGCCGGTGAGCTTCTAGCCGTTGCTGGAGGCCACGGGGGCTCACTTGAGCGTGTCTGGGGTCCTTGTGGGAGAGTTCTACGGCCAGGGGAAGGAAGAGAGAGAGCGGGGAAGGGCCAGAGCTTCGCGCGTGTGAGGCCGCTCATTGGAGCTCTCGGGCGGCCGATGCGCGTGCGAGCAAGGGCAGCAGGAGGGAGAAGTAGGAGGGGGACAGAGGCATGGCATGTCGCAGACGTCGAGGCGCATTGTCGGGCGTGCTGGGGAGGCCCGAGGTGGCCGGAGGTGGTTGGCTGGGGGCGGCTACAGTGCGGGAGCGCACTCTAGCGCGCTCCAGAGCGTGCAAATGGCCGGCATGCCATTTTTTTGGCAAAGTGGGCACGGCCAAGCATGTCTGGTAGCTCTAGGGAGGAGTAAAGAATGTGGGGAAAGCCATGGATGCCTTGGGTAGCCACTGGAGTGAGGAGGGAGGTGAGGAAGAGGGGTGAAAGGGTTGTCCAGAGAGGTAAAAGAGGTGGTTTCACCCCTCAATTATTGATCTGAGATGCAGCCATTGCTACTAGAGGTAGAAGAGGTCTAGGAGGGGCTGTGGTAAAAAGTTTAGGCCATGGAGAAGAGTGGAAGTGGTCAAAATAGGGGTTTTAGTAAAATGACAGAAGGTGTTTGTTGCTGGTTTGGGCAAGAAGATGAAATCCTCTTGTCATGAGGCTTGACAGGGTCAAATGGCATGATATAATAATGGGTTCCACCAAGGTTGAGTCCATTTGGGCAAAGTTGCCAATGTAACTTTTGTAAACCCTAGAAATCAACATAAATGAGTTTTCCAAGATCTAGACATGCAAAACTATTCTCCTTGATGCACCACTTGGTGCAGTGTCATCATTTGGGGTTTAGAGCATGCCCACAAAGGTTGAGAGCAAAATAATAAAGTTGACAATGTAAAGTTGTTCAAATTGATTTTGGACAGAGAGGGTTTTGAGGCACTTTGATCAAGATATCATTTTCTCCAACTTGTGCCATTTGGTCTATATACATAATTAGACCATTGGAGCATGTGCACCAAGTTTGAGAACATTTGGACATGTTTGGCAATGTAGAGTTGCTCAAACTTCAAAATGGTCAGGGATGGTTTTGAGGAGATTTGTTGATGTTATGTTGTTCTCCAAGACACGAGGCTTGGCAAGATCATGCAATATGTCATATGTGACATGCTAGAATTTTCTTGGAATTTTTAGAGAATATTTCCTTTGTAAATATTTCAAAAGCTTGAAATATCCAGAAAGGGCTTTTGAGGGGTTTGACCAACATTTTGAACATGACCATGTATTAAACTCTTATATATGGACAATATATGTCCCTTGAGTTTCCCTAAATTTTCACAAATATTTTTAAATCATTGAAATAATTTTAACCTATTAAAGACCATTTCTGGCCTAAAGAAAAAACCTTTAAATAAAATAGGAAAATAACTTTTAAAATTATATTTTTGTGGTTTTTGGGAGTCCTATATCTAATAGGATTCAAATATACTCTTTGAAAGATTTTTAATACCCCAAATCAAGTACTTGCAGTGCAAACCTCAATTCAGGGTTTTTTGGAAAACTAAATTTAGAAAATACTTTTTGGCCAAATTATTTCTGTAAGAAAATTCTATATTGTACTATACACATGGCATGATCATTGGGGCAAAAGTTTGGAGCAAGAGGATGAAGTATAGAAGGTGGAGTTGTGTTGATTTTAAAGAGCACTTGAAAATCATAGAGAGAAAAGCAACTCAAATAAAAAGCCAAATAATGCAAAAGTTTTTGTCAAACCACACTTTATCATGATTTAATAGCTTAAGTGTTGTGGCATGAAAATCAGGGTGTGACAATGGGAGAGGCAGCAATGGAAGTGGTGAACCCTTCCATGACCGTGTCCAGATTGGATCTTGGTGGTTCTGGACTCTGCGGCGGCTGGATCAATATTTCGTCAACTCCCCTAGGGTTTCTGGAATATTTTGGTATTTATAGACCAAAGAGGCAGTTTGGGGGGCACCCGAGGTGGGCACAACCCACCAGGGGCGCGCCTGGGCCTCCTAGCGCACCCTGGTGGGTGCTGCTCACCTCGAGCAGCCCCTCAAGTGGTTACTTGGACCATTGGCTTTCTTTTGGCCCAAAAAATCCTCCAGGAGTTACGTTGCGTTTGGACTCCATTTGATATTGATTTCCTGCGATGTAAAAAACATGCAGAAAACAACAACTGGCACTGGGCACTATATCAATCGGTTAGTACCAAAAAATGATATAAAATGATTGTAAAACATCCAAGAATGATAATATAACAGCATGGAACAATCAAAATTAATGATACGTTGGAGACGTATCATCCATCCATGCAGCACCATGACCGCACCGCTGCGCATTCGCTCAGCCCGGCCATGGCTTCGTCTTCCCATGCTCGCCGCGGGCCGGTGAACATGCAGGCTGTGTTGCTCATGGCGCGTGAGCTGCTATGCTATCGCCCCGCCAACGAAGGCTACAACGCCTGGCTTGGCCGCATAACCAAGCTCGTCAACGCCATGGGCGAGGCCTCAACGCCATCCCACTCGCTTTGTCCCCCGTCATCTCACACAGGAGACTGATGACCCACAAGTATAGTGGATCAATTGTAGTCCTTGCGATAAGTAAGAGTTTCAAAGCCAACAAGGAGAAGAAGGAAATGACAAGCGGTTTTCAGCAAGGTATTTTCTGCAGGCATTGAAATTATCGGTAACAGATAGTTTGGTGGTAAGATAATTCATAATAGGTAACAAGTAACAAGTGTAGCAAAAGTGTAGCCAGGTGGCTCAATCCTTTTTGTAGCAAAGGATAAGCCTGGATGAAGTCTTATATAAAGCAAAGCGCTCCCGATGACACATGCGAATTATCGTCAAGTTTTCATCATGCTCATATGATTCGCGTTCGTTACTTTGATAATTTGATATGTGGGTGGACCAGTGCTTGGGTGTTGTCCTTACTTGGACAAGCACCCCACTTATGATTAACCCCTCTCGTAGGCATCTGCAACTACAAAAGAAGAATTAAGATAAATCTAACCATAACATGAAACATGTGGATCCAAATCAGCCCCTTACGAAGCAACGCATAAACTAGCACTACAAAAAAATACACTTCCGTGATGATACATGTTTGTCACAGTAGGTCACGTTTTTTGTCATGCATGTACATCCATGATGATTTGATGACAAAATCAAGATAGTCATACCTGAGCTTGTTTTAGAAGTGTTCCATGACATTACCAAAATTATCATCACGGAAGTGTCCTGTTCCATGACGATAAATCGCGTGTCACAGAAGTGCTTTCATCAAGGGTGACCGACACGTGGCATCCACCATAACGGAATGCTGTTAAGCTATCGGGTCCGGTTTTGGATTCGATAACCCGTTAACAGCCCCGACCAATGGGAATTTTCCACGTGTAAAATCATCATTGGCTAGAGGAAACACGTGTCGGCTCACCGTTGGGACAGATGTCATCCACTCATTGGACCCAAGGCGCCTATGATACGTCGACACGTGGCACGACCCAACAGAGGGCCATTCCTGTGAAAAGGCCGGCCCGTTTGACTTGGTCAAAAGGTGGCGGGCCGGCCCACGGAAAGCCTGTTAACGACATGTTTGCATATATCCCATTTACAGCCCGTTAACTCACGGCCCATTACGGCCTACCGAAATTAGGCCCAGTAGCGTCATCTGGGCCGTCCAATATGATTCCAGTCCGTTGTAACTTCCGGCCCATGTATGGCCCATGACGTCTTTCGTTCCATATGAGTCCCTTTGTAACTCTTGACTCATTAACGGCCCGTGGTGAAACTGGCCCGTAATAAACAGTGTATCGCATTATACCCATTAGCGGCCCATTATTCCATTGGGTCGTTTCCATCCCATGTTACCTTTTGGCCTTCTTAGGGCCCATTTATTCTTGGGCTCATTTCCAGCATTCGGTTACTTACGACTCGTTACTAGCCTTTTCTGCTTGTGGGCCAAATTCAGCCCGTGGATACAGTCGACCCGTTTGTGGCCCGTTAATCTGTTGGGCCATTTTCATAGCATCATCAAATACAGTCTATTAACGACCTGTTATGGTCAGCCCATAAAACATACGATTTCCACTCCATCCCGTTTACGGCCCATTATATGGCCCGTACAAGGCCCATAGATGAGACGGCCCGTAGAAGGCCCATGGATCCTACGGGACGTAGAAGGCCCATTGATCCAACGGCCCATAGAAGGCCCATGGAGCCAACGACCCATAGAAGGCCCATGGATCCGACAGCCCATAGAAGGCCCACAGATCCGACGACCATAGAAGGCCATGGATCGTCCGTCCTGTAGATGGCCCATGGATCGTACGGCCTGTGGAGGGCCATGGTCACTACAACGTTTGGGCGAGTTGGCCCCCGTTTGAACGATATAGCATATTCGAAGAATTATCCTACTCTATACTATCACCTCTAAAAAACATACACTATACAATAAGGAGACTAAGGCATAGAAACGTAGAATAATCCTACACTATACAATAAAGAAATTACAGTCGATTATACCCACTGGGCATTATGGTTCGGCACCAGTGATAATAAAGCATACACAAACAGAAAATTACATACACTAGGCAAATACAACTCATACATCATGGACGCGCATCAACATAACTTACCATTTGAACTATAATCTCTTCAGAAAATAGGATTGGCCGGATTCAGATAGCACAAATTTCAGTCTACAAAATCTCCAATTCCTTCGTGGTTACCTTAGTGTCTTGTTTCATTTTTTGACTCCTGCATCTAATACCTGCATGTCCAGTCTCAACTTGTTGATTGTACGTTGAGAATCATGTACAGGTTGTCTTGCCACCTCTAGTTGATGCTCGAGAACATCAGCACATTCCAATTCCAATCCATAATCATTCGGTAACGGCCATGCCGCACTGCTCGCAGATCCTTGTGTTGATGTCACTTCATCCTGAAATGTTTCTGTAAGTACACATGACTAGGGCAAAAATATCGTTACAACAGTGAAGCGAGCAAGACAGACTATTTTGTACATGGCAAAACAGGACTAACAATAATGTTACACGTCATGAAGCATAAGCAGGTGATATTTTAAAAATTATAAAAAAAAGTACTCTGTGCAGCCTGCATACTGAAATCTCTCTTAGCTCACCAGGGGAGCAAGATGTTGGGGCCCAATCCAAAACATAGACAAGTTACAAATTTAGACAACATGTTGCGTATAAGTAAGCAAGCAGTTGGCCATTCTATAGGTCAATTAAAGTCTTAGGGAGCATAATGAACAGCAGAGGGTTTCATACAAACATACTACAACAAGCAAAACTATGCAATCATTAGCCTAGTATAAACTAGATTGTGAGCCTCATGCAATAATAGTTGGTTAATAGACTTCAAAGCTTCAGGCACACTTCGACAGAGTAATTAAATGGTAAGGCCTTTAATTATGTCAACTAATAGTTATACAAGTACCCAACATCAGGCATCATTCTTTGGGCATCTCATTAACTAGGGACAAATAAAGCAATTGAAAAGAGCAAATTAACTATGCCTGAAACAAACAAGGAATTGAACTGTTGAGTTGGATACAATGACTTACCTTAACAGGTTGAAGAGGCTCAGCGTAGCTCCTACTTCTCTTGCAAGGCTCCTTCCTAACATTTTGTACATGGAAATCCTCAATCTTATCTTCATTGCACCCCCTCTGCAAGGTGACACAAACTAGTTACTCGTCTCCTTGGAAGATAAATAGGCATACTTTCCAGTTTGTGAACACAAAAGGATGAGGTTATAACAAAACAACACCACATAATGAAACATGCCGCATCTCTTGCACTTGCACACAATGAAATGAGCATTTACTATGTCTGTACTATGTAAAAACTAGGCATACCTTCGAACTGGATCTCTAGGTACACTTGGAGAGCCTACTTTAGTGTACATCCAAACCTTTATGTCACCTATGAGTTAGACAAGGCCCCACTACAGCAGCCCTTAGTGTTTAAATCGTTGACAAGCTCTATTAGAGTGTTAGGTCAAGAACATCAAGTAATCAAAGCAAACATTCCTAGTATGGCTGGCTGATGCAAATAAGCAATTGAATAGATGTATGAGCAAAGAAGCAAAGAAGGAGGCTTAAAGACCATCACTTGCCTGACCAGATTTAAGGGGCATTTAAACATCATGTGCAACATATGAACTAACATAAACATTGCATATTCCAGATTCTACAATGGAATGCACATGTATTAGGTTATGCCATGTATGATGATGCCTAAATATACACTATAGCAGGCATGAGTGATTCATCATTGCACGCACAATTGAATTGCAGGTTAAGGGCCAGTTCGATTCCGCCTTTTCAGGGCTTATTGTCAAAATAAGCCATAAAAGATGTAAAGAAGTCATTTTTGAGTTATGGGCTTGGGCTTAACTAATTTTGCTTTGGAGGGGGGTGTTTCGGGTAGAACCTCACTAAGAATTGCAAGGAACGGGAATAGTGAAATGACTCTGTTGTCTGCCTATATTACACTCAAAATGCAACTGCTGACGCCCGCGTCACACCTGACCCTCAAGTAAAAACAAATACACAAGCGTTCATTGCCCTGCCCGATTGCATCTCCTCTCCCCTTTCCCTCTACCTCGACCCCCTGCCTGCAACACTAGGGTTCCTCCACTAAGCCGTCGCCAATGGTCCCATCTGTCCTGGTCCTCGATGATGCTCTGTCCAGCTAGGCTACATGGCCGGCAGGTAGGGGCAAATCTCCCTGGATGCTCCTCCCTTTGGCGCCGCCCCTCATTCTCATGGTCTCAGCAGCTGCTCCAATGTGGTTCATCCAACGCACTACTCTGACGGGCGCTACACAACTACTGCTGATGCCACACTGCGACATAAGGCACCTTATGCCCCCTCCCCTCCTCCCAGGTCGTGGCCTTGAGGTGCTGTTGAAGGATGAGTCATCCAACAAGGTGAGGATCTCCTCTGATTTTTTGCCAAATCTTCATTCTGATCCACTATACGATGAATTGCTATGAGCTGCTTTTGCTGCTGCTATATGATGCATTGCTATGAGCTGCTCCTCCTGCTGCTATATGATCAATTGCTATGAGCTGCTGCTGCTATATGATGAATTGCTATGAGCTGCTGCTGCTGCTGCTATAGGATGAATTGCTATGAGCTGCTACTGCTGCTATATGATGAGTTGCTATAAGCTGCTCCTGCTGCTGCTGTATGATGAATTGCTATCAGCTGCTCCTGCTGATGCTATATGATGAATTGCTATGAGCTG
>NC_041389.1:320042031-320044007 GCF_002162155.2 Triticum dicoccoides | reverse complement strand
GCTATGAGCTGCTCCTGCTGCTGCTATATGATGAATTGCTATGAGCTGCTCCTGCTGCTGCTATATGATGAATTGCTATGAGCTGCTCCTGCTGCTGCTATATGATGAATTGCTATGAGCTGCTCCTGCTGCTGCTATATGATGAATTGCTATGAGCTGTTGCTGGTATATGATGAATTGCACACTGCTGCTACTACTGCTGCTGTATGATGAGTTGTTGCTGCTGCTATATGATGCTTTTAGGTGGTGCTGCTATATGATAATAACCAGCCACTTGGACCATCGAATTTCAATAAATAATTGTTCTTCATCTAAATGTGGGTCATGCGTTAGTCGTTTAAATTATGCAATGGGATCTCTATGGAAAATATTGACCAAAGTAGATTGTGCCAAGTAGATGGTATCTTTGTATTTACATTTTGAGCAAATAGTGATGGTCTATTTTCCTATCATATTAATTACCGCACTAGGTTCAATTTGTGATGTTTGCAAGTCAAATTAATTTTCATATGGGCAGCAAAATGAAAAATATAATGCAATCTAGAATTTTCACTGATCATACCAAAGATAAGCTGAAAACACAATGAAAAGAAATGGTTGGCTTATTACATGGAGCTTAAATTCACAGGTGCTTATTTTCTTAGGATAACTCGTAATAACTATCTCTAAGAAACTTGGCCAATAGAACTGACATACAAATAACATGTCACGATGATTGCAATGGAGGAGTGACGTACCATAGCACAGTGTATAGGATCACCGCTGCCTCTCCTTTTTTTGCGACGTTCCATGAAATTGCCACATACATCTTGTACTTTTTCATTGTGTAACCTTATCTCCAAGTTGACACGGCTAATTTCAAACATCTCTACATGATAATACATTGCATATCCCTTGCGCATATTTAAACCAGCAATTAATGATTGTGTGTGTAGCATAAACTAGCCATGACTCTGTGTGCTGGACTAGCAGGCACTCTAAGGGAGCCTAATGTAGTGCACTGGAATTCCTACATGCCACCTGCAATTTTGTGTAATGTACTGTCTCTGTTCCTAAATATATGTCTTTGTAGAGATTCCAGTATGGACCACATACAGATGTATATAGATGCATTTTTGAGTGTAGTTTCACTCATTTTGCTCCATATGTAGCCTATAGTGGAATCTATAGAAAGACTTATATTTAGGAACGAAGGTATGAGGTAGTATCATGTATGACATCTACATATCTAATTTAGCAGCCGGTAGTAGAAATCATTGTCTACACAAAGGGATTACTGGTCGAAAATCCTAGCAAAGCACACTGGCAGGCACAGAACAATACAAGAGAGAGAGACGCACTTAAAAGATCATAGCAATGCCTCAGTCCAGGATCTTGGTTGGCCAAGCTGTTATATCCAGAAGAAACATCGTCCTTGTAGTTTTTGCCAACTGCTTAACAGGTAACGGCGACCTGTTAGTATATTTGAAGTACATCGGGCAGGTGATGCTGGACGGTTTTAAAGGTGACAAGTACCTAGGCCGTGGCGGGTGCTTGGCATCTTGCCAGATGGTGGGAATCAGGTTAGAAACGTTAAGGGTGATGATGCTACGCTGGCTGTCAGGGTCCGGTAAGGAGATTTAGAATCGTCGAGTAGGGTGTTTGTGGAGCGGCTCCATTAGGGTGGACTACGGTGTGGGTGTAGCGGATCTGTGGCCATGGTCGAGGGCATAGGTGAAGCTGCTCCGGTGGTTGGGTTAAGGATGGTGTCGACGATGCGGATCTGCGGCCATGGGCAGGGCGTCAGAAGCTGCTCCGGTAGGTTGGATGAGGGTGCGAAGAAGCGGATCTGAGGCCGTGGGCTTGTGAGTTGGCAAAGCGGCCCCAGTACGGTTGAGAATGGTATATGCGAAGATACTCCAGTAGGGTTGATGATGGTGTCGGTGAAGCGGTTTCGGTGGGGTCAAGGAAGGTGTCGGCGAAGAGGATCAGAGGCC
>NC_041389.1:319948783-320041821 GCF_002162155.2 Triticum dicoccoides | reverse complement strand
GGGTTGATACGTCTCCAACGTATCTACTTTTCCAAACACTTTTGCCCTTGTTTTGGACTCTAACTTGCATGATTTGAATGAAACTAACCCGGACTAACGCTGTTTTCAGCAGAACTGCCATGATGTTGTTTATTGTGCAGAAAACAAAACTCGGAATGACCTGAAAATCCACAGAGATAAGTTTTGGAAAATATAAAAAGTACTGGCGAAAGAATCAAGGCCAGGGGGCCCACACCCTGTCCACGAGGGTGGGGGCTCGCCCTCCCCCTGGGCGCGCCCCTGTCTCGTGGGCCCCTTGACGCCCACCTACCTCAACTGCAACTCCATATATTCTATTTCGCAGAGAAAAAAATCAGAGAGAAAGTTTCATCGCGTTTTACGATACGGAGCCGCCGCCAAGCCCTAATCTCTCTCGGGAGGGCTAATCTGGAGTCCGTTCGGGGCTCCGGAGAGGGGGATTCATCGCTGTCTTCATCATCAACCATCCTCCATCACCAATTTCATGATGCTCACCACCGTGCGTGAGTAATTTCATCGTAGGCTTGCTGTACGGTGATGGGTTGGATGAGATTTACCATGTAATCAGGTTAGTTTTGTTAGGGTTTGATCCCTAGTATCCACTATGTTCTAAGATTGATGTTGCTATGACTTTGCTATGCTTAATGCTTGTCACTAGGTCCCGAGTGCCATGATTTCAGATCTGAACCTATTATGTTTTCATGAATATATGTGTGTTCTTGATCCTATCTTGCAAGTCTATAGTCACCTATTATGTGTTATGATCTGACAACCCCGAACTGACAATAATCGGGATACTTCTCGGTGATGACCATAGTTTGAGGAGTTCATGTATTCACTATGTGTTAATGCTTTGGTCCGGTACTCTATTAAAAGGAGGCCTTAATATCCCTTAGTTTCCATTAGGACCCCGCTTCCACGGGAGGGTAGGACAAAAGATGTCATGCAAGTTCTTTTCCATAAGCACGTATGACTATATTCGGAATACATGCCTACATTACTTTGATGAATTGGAGCTAGTTCTGTGTCACCCTATGTTATAGCTATTACATGAGGAATTACATCCGACATAATTATCCATCACTGATCCAATGACTACGAGCTTTTCACATATTGTGCTTCGCTTATTTACTTTTCCGTTGCTATTGTTACAATTACTACAAAACTATTATCTTTACTTTTGCCACTGTTACCTTCATTATCATACTACTTTGCTACTAAATACTTTGCTGTAGATACTAAGTTATCCAGGTGTGGTTGAATCCACAACTCAACTGCTAATACTTAAGAATATTCTTTGGCTCCCCTTGTGTCGAATCAATAAATTTGGGTTGAATACTCTACCCTCGAAAGCTGTTGCGATCCCCTACACTTGTGGGTTATCAAGACTAATTTTTGGCACCGTTGCGGGGGAGATCTTCGCTCAACTCAAGACATACCAAGTACCCATCGCAAACTCATCTCCCTCGCATTTACATTATTTGCCATTTTCCTCTCGTTTTCCTCTCCCCCACTTCACCCTTGCCGTTTTATTCGCCCTCTCTTTCCCAATCTCCTGTCTTTTTTGCTTGCCTTTTTCTGTTTGCTTGTGTGTTGGATTACTTGTTGCCATGGCGCAAGATAATAGCAAATTGTGTGATTTCTCCAATACCAATAATAATGATTTCCTTAGTACTCCGATTGCTCTTGTGAAATCAATACTGCTTTGCTGAATCTTGTTATGAAAGATCAATTCGCCGGCCTTCCTAGTGAAGATGCCGCTACCCATCTAAACAACTTTGTTGATTTGTGTGATATGCAAAATAAGAAAGATACGGATAATGATATTGTTAAACTGAAGTTATTTCCGTTTTCCTTAGAGATCGTGCTAAAGTTTGGTTTTCATCTTTGCCTAAAAATAGTATTGATTCTTGGAACAAGTGCAAAGATGCTTTTATCTCTAAGTATTTTCCTCCCGCTAAGATCATCACTCTTAGGAACAATATTATGAATTTTAAACAACTTGATCATGAGCATGTTGCCCAATCTTGGGAAAGAATGAAATTGATGATTCGCAATTGCCCGACTCATGGTTTGAATTTATGGATGATCATACAAAAATTTTATGCCAGTTTGAACTTTGCTTCTAGAAATCTTTTAGATTCGGCCGCGGGAGGCACGTTTATGGAAATCACTTTAGGAGATGCTACAAAACTCCTTGATAATATTATGGCTAATTATTCTCAATGGCACACCGAAAGATCTTTTAGTAAAAAAGTGCATGCTATAGAAGAAATCAATGTTTTGAGTGGAAAGATGGATGAAATTATGAAATTATTTGCTACTAAGAGTGCTCCTTTTGATCCCAATGATATGCCTTTGTCTACTTTGATTGAGAATAATAATGAATCTATGGATGTGAATTTTGTTGGTAGGAATAGTTTTGGAAACAATGCTTATAGAGGAAACTTTAATCCTAGACCATTCCCTGGTAATTCCTCTAATAATTATGGAAATTCCTACAATAATTCTTATGGCAATTTTAATAAGATGCCCTCTGATTTTGAAAATAGTGTTAAAGAATTTATGATTTCTCAAAAGAATTTTAATGCTTTGCTTGAAGAAAAATTGCTCAAAGTTGATGATTTGGCTAGGAACGTTGATAGACTTTCGCTTGATGTTGATTCTCTTAAACTTAGATCTACTCCTCCTAAGCATGATATCAATGAGTCTCTCAAAGCCATGAGAATTTCCATTGATGAGTGCAAGGAAAGAACCGCTAGATTGCGTGCTAAGAAACATTGCTTTGTAAAGGCGTGTTCTTCTAGTTTCCACAAAAATAATGATGAAGATCTTAAAGTTATTGATGTGTCTCCTATTAGATCTTTGTTTTGCAATATAAATCTTAATAATAATGGGACTAGAGATGAGTCAACTTTAGTTAGAAGACGTCCCAATAATTCTGAGTTTTTAGATCTTGATGCTAAATTTGGTAAAAGTGGGATTGGAGAGGTCATGACTTTAAATAGCATTGAACCCACTATCTCGGATTTCAAGGAATTTGATTATGATAATTGTTCTTTAGAAGGTTGTATTTCCGTTGCAATCTGTTGTTAATTCTCCTCATGCTGATAGTCAAAATAGACCTTTTACCAAACATATCGTTGATGCCTTGATGCAATCTTATGATGAAAAACTTAATTTGGAAGTTTCTATACCTAGAAAACTTAATGATAAGTGGGAACCTACTATAAAGATTAAAATTAAAGATCATGAGTGTTATGCTTTGTGTGATTTGGGTGCTAGTGTTTCCACGATTCCGAAAACTTTAAGTGATATTCTAGGTTTCCATGATCTTGATGATTGCTCGTTAAATTTGCTCCTTGCGGATTCCACCATTAAAAAGGCAATGGGAAGGATCAATGATGTTCTAATTGTTGCAAATAGAAATTTGGTGCCCGTAGATTTTATCGTTCTTGATATAGATGGCAATCTTTCTTGCCCTATTATTCTTGGTAGACCTTTCCTTAGAACGATTGGCGTGATTATTGATATGAAGGAAGGGAATATTAGATTCCAATTTAAATTAAGGAAAGGCATGGAGCACTTTCCAAGAAAAAAATTCAAATTACCTTATGTATCTATCATGCGAGCTACTTATGAATTGAGTGCCAAAGATGGCACTACTTAGATCTATCTTCGCTTTTATGCCTAGCTAGGGGCGTTAAACGATAGCGCTAGTTGGGAGGCAACCCAATTTTATTTGTGTTTTTTGTTTTTGTTTCTGTTTAGTAATAAATTTTGCATCTACCTTATGTTTAGATGTGTTTTTTATGTTCTAATTAGTGTTTGTGCCAAGTAGAACCTATAGGATAACCTATGGTGATAGTTAACTTGATTCTGCTGAAAAACAGAAACTTTGCACACACGAAATTAGTTTTGTTAAATCACATAAACGTGATTTTGCATTGATTCTTTTTGCTTATGATCAATAGACAAATTTCCCAGGACTTACTATTTTTGTAGGATTTTTAAAGTTCCTGAAGTTTGCATTAGTTACAGATTGCTACAGACTGTTCTGTTTTTGACAGATTCTGTTTTTCGTGTGTTGTTTGCTTATTTTGATGCATCTATGGCAAGTATTAAGTGGTATGGACCATAGAGAACTTGAAATGCAGTAGGTTTAACACCAATATTAATAAATAATGATTTCTACAGTACCTTATGTGGTGGTTTTGCTTTCTTTCACTAACGGAGCTTATGAGATTTCCTGATGAGTTTTCTGTTGTGAAGTTTTCAAGTTTTGGGTAAAGATTTGATGGACTATGGAATAAGGAGTGGTAAAAGCCTAAGCTTGGGGATGCCCATGGCACCCCAAGATATTCAATAATAGCCAAAAGCCTAAGCTTGGGGATGCCCCCGGAAGGCATCCCCTCTTTCGTCTCGTTCATTGGTAACTTTACTTGGAGCTATATTTTTATTCGCCACATGATATGTGTTTTGCTTGGAGCGTCGTGTATGATATTAGTCTTTGATTTTTAGTTTACCACAATCATCATTTATGTACACACCTTTTGGGAAAAGCCTACTTGATTGAAATTTATTAGAATACTCTACGTGCTTCACTTATATCTTTTGAGCTAGATAGTTTTTGCTCTAGTGCTTCACTTATATCTTTTAGAGCACGGTGGTGGCTTAATTTTGCAGAAATTTCTAGTCTCTCATGCTTCACTTATATTATTTTGAGAGTCTTCTAGAAAAGCATGGTATTTGCTATGGTTATAAAATTGGTCCTAGAATGGTAGCCATCCAAGTTGGGTATAATAAAAACTATCATAGGAAGTGAATTGGATGCTATGATCAATTTGATACTTGATAATTGTTTTGAGATATGGAGGTAGTGATATTAAAGTCATGCTAGTTGGGTGATTATGAATTTAAAGAATGCTTGTGTTGAAGTTAGCAAGTCCCGTAGCATGCACGTATGGTTAAAGTTGTGTAACAAATTTGAAACATGAAGTGTACTTGGATTGTGCATCCTTATGAGTGGCGGTCGAGGACGAGCGATGGTCTTTTCCTACCAATCTATCCCTCTAGGAGCATGCGTGTAGTGCTTGGTTTTTGATGACTTCTAAATTTTTGCAATAAGTATATGAGTTCTTTTGACTAATGTTGAGTCCATGGATAATACGCACTTTTACCTTTCCATCATTGCTAGCCTCTTCGGCACCGTGCATTTCCCTTTATCACCTTGAGAGTTGGTGCAAACTTCGCCGGTGCATCCAAACCCCGTGATACGATACGCTCTATCACACATAAACCTCCTTATATCTTTCTCAAAACAGCCACCATACCTACCTATTATGGCATTTCCATAGCCATTACGAGATATATTGCCATGCAACTTTCCACCGTTCCGTTTATCATCATGACACGCATTACTTTTGTCATATTGCCATTGCATGATCATGTAGTTGACATCGTATTTGTGGCAAAGCCACCATGCATAATTTTTCATACATGTCACTCTTGATTCATTGCACCATCCCGGTACACCGCTGGAGGCATTCATATAGAGTCATATCTTGTTCTAGTTTTGAGTTGTAATTCATATGTTGTAAATCAATAAAAGTGTGATGATCATCATTATTAGATCATTGTCCCAAGAAAAAAAGAAAAAAAAGAAAGTCCAAAAATAAAAAATAAAAGGCCAAAGAAAAAAAAGAGAAAGAAAAAAAAGAAAAAAAAAGAAAAAAAAGAAGAAAAAAAGAAGAAAAAAAGAAAATAAATAAAAAGGGGCAATGTTACTATCTCTTTTTCCACACTTGTGCTTCAAAGTAGCACCATGTTCTTCATATAGTGAGTCTCATATGTTGTCACTTTCATATACTAGTGGAAATTTTTCATTATAGAACTTGGCTTATATTCCTATGATGGGCTTCCTCAAATGCCCTAGGTCTTCGTGAGCAAGCAAGTTGGACGCACACCCACTAGTTTCTTTTGTTGAGCTTTCATACATTTATAGCTCTAGTGCATCCGTTGCATGGCAATCCCTACTCCTCATGTTGACATAAATTGATGGGCATCTCCATAGCCCGTTGATTATCCTCGTCAATGTGAGACTTTCTCCTTTTTTGTCTTCTCCACACAATCCCCATCATCATATCCTATTCCACCCATAGTGCTATATCCATGGCTCACACTCATGTATTGCGTGAAGGTAGAAAAAGTTTGAGATTATTTAAGTACGAAACAATTGCTTGGCTTGTCATCGGGGGTGTAGAATTTGGGAACATTTTTGTGTGATGAAAATGAAGCATAGCCTAACTATATGATTTTGTAGGGATGAACTTTGTTTAGCCATGTTATTTTGAGAAGACATGATTGCTTTGATTAGTATGCTTGAAGTGTTACTATTTCTTATGTCAATATGAACTTTTATTTTGAATCATTTGGATCTGAACATTCATGCCACAATAAAGAAAATTACATTGAGAATTCTGCTAGGTAGCATTCCACATCAAAAATTCTATTTTTATCATTTACCTACTCAAGGGCGAGCAGGAATTAAGCTTGGGGATGCTTGATACGTTTCCAATGTATCTATAATTTCATGCTATTATATTACCCCTTTTGGATGTTTATGGGTTTTATTTTACACATTTATATCATTTTTGGTACTAACGTACTAACCGGAGGCCCAGCCCGTATTGCTATTTTTTTGCCTATTTCAGTATTTCGAAGAAAAGGAATATCAAAGTCCAAACGGAATGAAACCTTCGGGAGCGTGATTTTTGGAACGAACGTGATCCAGATGACTTGGAGTGCAAGTCAAGAAGCAGCCGAGGTGGCCAGGAGGGTGGAGGGCGCGCCCACCCCTACAGGGCGCGCCCCTGTCTCGTGGGCCCCTCGGGCGGCCACCGACCTACTTCTTCCTCCTATATATACCCATGTACCCCGAAAACATCCAGGGAGCCAACGAAAAACAATTTCCACCACCGTAACCTTCTGTATCCACGAGATCCCATCTTGGAGCCTTCGCCGGCGCTCCGCCGGAGGGGGAATCGACCATGGAGGGCTTCTATATCAACACCATAGCCCCTCCGGTGAGTTGTGAGTAGTTTACCACAGACCTTCGGGTCCATATCTATTAGCTAGATGGCTTCTTCTCGCTTTTTGGATCTCAATACCATGTTCTCCCCCTCTCTTGTGGAGATCTATTCGATGTAACTCTTTTTGCAGTGTGTTTGTCGAGATCCGATGAATTGTGGGTTTATGATCAAGTTTATCTATGAGAAATATTCGAATCTCCTCTGAATTCTTTTATGTATGATTGAGTTATCTTTGCAAGTCTCTTCAAATTATCAGTTTGGTTTGGCCTACTAGATTGATCTTTCTTGCCATGCGAGAAGTGCTTAGCTTTGGGTTCAATCTTGCGGTGTCCTTACCCAGTGACAATAGGGATTGCAAGGCACGTATTGTATTGTTGCCATCAAGGATAAAAAGGTGGGGTTTATATCATACTGCATGAGTTTATCCCTCTACATCATGTCATCTTTCTTAATGTGTTACTCTGTTCTTATGAACTTAATACTCTAGATGCATGTTGATAGCGGTCGATGTGTGGAGTAATAGTAGTAGATGCAGGCAGGAGTCGGTCTACTTGTCACGGATGTGATGCCTATATACATGATCATGCCTAGATAATCTCATAATTATTCGGTTTTCTATCAATTGCTCGACAGTAATTTGTTCACCCACCGTAATACTTATGCTATCTTGAGAGAAGCCACTAGTGAAACCTATGGCCCCCGGGTGTATCTTTTATCATATAAGCTTTCAATCTACTTTTATTTGCATCTTTACTTTTCCAATCTATATTATAAAATACCAAAATTATATTTATCTTATGATACTATCTCTATCAGATCTCACTTTCGCAAGTGGCTGTGAAGGGATTGACAACCTCTTTATTGCGTTGGTTGCGAGTTCTTTGTTTGTTTGTGTAGGTGTGTGGGACTTCTGACGAGCCTCCTACTGGATTGATACCTTGGTTCTCAAAAACTAAGAGAAATACTTAAGCTACTATTGTTCCATCACCCTTTCCTCTTCAAGGAAAACCAACCCAAGCTCAAGACGTAGCAAGAAGGATTTCTAGAAATTAGTCTTGATAACCCACAAGTGTAGGGGATCGCAACAGCTTTCGAGGGTAGAGTATTCAACCCAAATTTATTGATTCGACACAAGGGGAGCCAAAGAATATTCTTAAGTATTAGCAGTTGAGTTGTCAATTCAACCACAACTGGATAACTTAGTATCTGCAGCAAAGTATTTAGTAGCAAAGTAGTATGATAATGAAGGTAACAGTGGCAAAAGTAAAGATAATAGTTTTGTAGTAATTGTAATAATAGCAACGGAAAAGTAAATAAGCGAAGCACAATATGTGAAAAGCTCGTAGGCATTGGATTAGTGATGGATAATTATGTCGGATGTGATTCCTCATGTAAGAGCTATAACATAGGGTGATACAGAACTAGCTCCAATTCATCAATGTAATGTAGGCATGTATTCCGAATATAGTCATACGTGCTTATGGAAAAGAACTTGCATGACATCTTTTGTCCTACCCTCCTGTGGCAGCGGGGTCCTAATGGAAACGAATGGATATTAAGGTCTCCTTTTAATAGAGTACCAGACCAAAGCATTAACACATAGTGAATACATGAACTCCTCAAACTATGGTCATCACCGAGAAGTATCCCGATTATTGTCACTTCGGGGTTGTCGGATTATAACACATAATAGGTGACTATACACTTGCAAGATAGGATCAAGAACACACATATATTCATGAAAACATAATAGGTTCAGATCTGAAATCATGGCATTCGGGCCCTAGTGACAAGCATTAAGCATAGCAAAGTCATAGAAACATCAATCTCAGAACATAGTGGATACTAGGGATCAAACCCTAACAAAACTAACTTGATTACATGGTAAATCTCATCCAACCCATCACCATCCAGCAAGCCTATGATGGAATTACTCACGCACGATGGCGAGCATCATGAAATTGGTGATGGAGGATGGTTGATGATGACGACGGCGACGAATCCCCCTCTCTGGAGCCCTGAACAGACTCCAGATCAGCCCTCCCAAGAGAGATTAGGGCTTGGCGGCGGCACCGTATCATAAAACGCGATGAAACTTTCTCTCTGATTTTTTCTCCGCGAAACGGAATATATGGAGTTGGAGTTGAGGTCGGTGGAGCGTCAGGGGGCCCACGAGACAGGGGGGCGCACCCAGGGGGAGGGCGTGCCCCCCACCCTCGTGGACTGGGTGTGGGCCCCCTGGCCTTGATTCTTTCACCAATATTTTTTATATTTTCCAAAACTCTCCGTGGATTTTCAGGTCATTCCGAGAACTTTTGTTTTCTGCACAATAAACAACATCATGACAGTTCTGCTGAAAACAATGTCAGTCCGGGTTAGTTTCATTCAAATCATGCAAGTTAGAGTCCAAAACAAGGGCAAAAGTGTTTGGAAAAGTAGATACGTTGGAGACGTATCAACTCCCCCAAGCTTAAACCTTTGCTTGTCCTCAAGCAATTCAGTTGATAAACTGAAAGTGATAAGGAAAAACTTTTACAAACTCTGTTTGCTCTTGTTGTTGTAAATATGTAAAGCCAGCATTCAAGTTTTCAGCAAGTATTATGAACTAACCATACTCACAATAACACTTAGGTCTCACAATTACTCATATCAATGGCATAATCAGCTAGTGAGCAATAATAATAAAACTCGGATGAAAACACTTTCTCAAAACAATCATAATATGATATAACAAAATGGTATCTCGCTAGCCCTTTCTGAGACCGCAAAACATAAATGCAGAGCACCTTTAAAGCTCAAGGACTGACTAAACATTGTAATTCATGGTAAAAGAGATCCAGTCAAGTCATACCCAATATAAACCAATAGTAATGAATGCAAATGACAGTGTGCTCTCCAGCGGGTGCTTTTTAATAAGAAGGTGATGACTCAACATAAAAGTAAATGGATAGGCCCTTCACAGAGGGAAGCAGGGATTTGTAGAGGTGCCAGAGCTCGATTTTAAAATAGAGATGAATAACATTTTGAGCGGCATACTTTCACTGTCAGCGCAACAACTATGAGATGGCGATATCTTCCATACTACATGCATTATAGGCGGTTCCCAAACAGAATGGTAAAAGTTTATACTCCCCCACCACCAACAAGCATCAATCCATGGCTTGCTCGAAACAACGAGTGCCTCCAACTAACAACAGCCCTGGGGGAGTTTTGTTTAATTATATTGATTTGCTTTGATCTTTTTGGATCATGGGACTGGGCATCCCGGTTACCGGCCCTTTCTCGTGAATGAGAAGCAGAGTCCACTCCTCTTGAGAATTGTTGGGGAACGTAACAGAAATTCAAAAATTTTCCTACGAATCACCAAGATCTATCTATGGAGAGACCAGCAACGAGTAGAAAGGAGAGTGCATCTACATACCCTTGTAGATCGCTAAGCGGAAGCGTTCAAGTGAATGGGGTTGATGGAGTCGTACTCGTCGTGATTCAAATCACCGATGATCAAGTGCCGAACAGACGGCACCTCCGCGTTCAACACACGTACAGCCCGGTGACGTCTCCCACGCCTTGATCCAGCAAGGAGAGAGGGAGAGGTTGAGGAAGACTCCATCCAACAGCAGCACAACGGCGTGGTGGTGATGGAGGAGCGTGGCAATCCAGCAGGGCTTTGCCAAGCACCATGGGAGAAGAGGAGGAGGGAGAGGGGCAGGGCTGCACCAACGAGAGATCAAATCGCGTGTTATGGGCAGCCCCTAGGCCTCATATATATAGGGGAAGGGGAGGGCTGCGCCCCCTTTAGGGTTTCCCACCCCCAAGGGGTGCGGCCAGCCCTAGATGGGAAAGGGGCGGCGGCCAAGGGAGGATTCCCTCCCCCCCAAGGCACCTAGGAGGTGCCTTCCCCTCCTAGGACTCTTCCTTAGGGTTCCCCTTTGACCCTAGGCGCATGTGACATGAGGGAAGTGGCGCCCCAGCCCACTTTGGGCTGGATCCCTTCCCACTTCAGCCCATGTGGCCCCCCGGGGCAGGTGGCCCCACCCGGTGGGCCCCCGGGACCCTTCCGGTGGTCCCGGTACAATACCGATGACCCCGAAACTTGTCCCGATGGCCGAAACAGGACTTCCTGTATATAAATCTTTACCTCCGGACCATTCCGGAACTCCTCGTGATGTCCGGGATCTCATCCGGGACTCCGAACAACATTCGGTAACCACATACAAGCTTCCTTTATAACCCTAGCGTCATCGAACCTTAAGTGTGTAGACCCTACGGGTTCGGGAGACATGCAGACATGACCGAGACGTTCTCCGGTCAATAACCAACAGCTGGATCTGGATACCCATGTTGGCTCCCACATGTTCCACGATGATCTCATCGGATGAACCACGATGTCAAGGACTTAATCAATCCCGTATTCAATTCCCTTTGTCTATCGGTATGTTACTTGCCCGAGATTCGATCGTCGGTATCCAATACCTTGTTCAATCTCGTTACCGGCAAGTCACTTTACTCGTTCCGTAACACATCATCCCGTGATCAACTCCTTGGTCACATTGCGCATATGATGATGTCCTACCGAGTGGGCCCAGAGATACCTCTCCGTTTACACGGAGTGACAAATCCCAGTCTCGATCCGCATAAAACAATAGATACTTTCGGAGATACCCGTAGTGCACCTTTATAGTCACCCAGTTACGTTGTGACGTTTGATACACCCAAAGCACTCCTACGGTATCCAGGAGTTACACGATCTCATGGTCAAAGGAAGAGATACTTGACATTGGCAAAGCTCTAGCAAATGAACTACACGATCTTTTGTGCTAGTCTTAGGATTGGGTCTTGTCCATCACATCATTCTCCTAATGATGTGATCCCGTTATCAACGACATCCAATGTCCATAGCCAGGAAACCATGACTATCTGTTGATCACAACAAGCTAGTCAACTAGAGGCTCACTAGGGACATATTGTGGTCTATGTATTCACACGTGTATTACGATTTCCGGATAATACAGTTATAGCATGAATAAAAGACAATTATCATGAACAAGGAAATATAATAATAATACTTTTATTATTGCCTCTAGGGCATATTTCCAACAGTCTCCCACTTGCACTAGAGTCAATAATCTAGTTCACATCGCCATGTGATTAACACTCACAGGTCACATCGCCATGTGACTAATACCCAAGAGTTTACTAGAGTCAGAAGTCTAGTTCACATCACTATGTGATTAACACTCAATGAGTTTTATGTTTGATCATGTTGCTTGTGAGAGAGGTTTTAGTCAACGGGTCTGAACCTTTCAGATCCGTGTGTGCTTTACAAATCTCTATGTCATCTCCTAGATGCAGCTACCACGCTCTATTTGGACCTATTCCAAATAACTGTTCTACTTGGAGCTATTCTAAATTATTGCTCCATTATATGTATCCGGTCTCTCTACTCAGAGCTATCCGGATAGGTGTCAAGCTTGCATCGACATAACCTTTTACGACGAACTCTTTTACCACCTCCATAATCGAGAAAAATTCCTTAGTCCACTAGTTACTAAGGATAACTTTGACCGCTGTCCTGTGAGCCATTCTTGGATCACTCTTGTACCCCTTGACTGACTCATGGCAAGGCACACTTCAGGTGCGGTACACAGCATAGCATACTGAAGAGCCTACGTCTTAAGCATAGGGGACGACCTTCGTCCTTTCCCTCTATTCTGCCGTGGTCGAGCTTTAAGTCTTAACTTCGTACCTTACAACTCAGGCAAGAACTCCTTCTTTGACTGGTCCATCTTGAACACCTTCAAGATCATGTCAAGGTATGTGCTCATTTGAAAGTATTTATTAAGCATTTTGATCTATCCTTATAGATCTTGATGCTCAATGTTCAAGTAGCTTAATCCAAGCTTTCCATTGAAAAAGACTTTCAAAATAACCCTATATGCTTTCCAGAAATTCTACGTCATTTCTGATCAACAATATGTCAACAACATATACTCATCAGAAATTCTATAGTGCTCCCACTCACTTCTTTGGAAATACAAGTTTCTCATAAACTTTGTACAAACCCAAAATCTTTGATCATCATCAAAGCATACATTCCAACTCCGAGATGCTCACTCCAGTCCTTAGAAGGATCGCTGGAGCTAGCATACCTTTTAGCATCCTTAGGATCGACAAAAACTTTCTGATTGTATTACATACAACCTTTCCTCACGAAAACTGGTAAGGAAACTCGTCTTGACATCCATCTGCCAGATTTCATAAATGCAGCTAATGCTAACATGATTCCGACGGACTTAAGCATCGCTACGTATGAGAAAATCTCATCGTAGTCAACTCCTTGAACTTGTGAAAAACTTTTCGCCACAAGTCGAGCTTCATGGACGGTGACATTACCATCCACGTTCGTCTTCTTCTTAAAGATCCATTTATCTCAATGGCTTGCCGATCATCGGGCAAGTCCACCAAAGTCCATGCTTTGTTCTGATACATGGATCCTATCTCGGATTTCATGGCTTCTAACCATTTGTTGGAATTTGGGCCCACCGTCGCTTCTCCATAGCTCGTAGGCTCATTGTTGTCTAGCAACATGACTTCCAAGATAGGATTACGTACCACTCTGAAGTAGTACGCATCCTTGTCATCCTACGAGGTTTGGTAGTGACTTGATCCGAAGTTTCATGATCACTATCATAAGCTTCCACTTCAATTGGTGTAGGTGCCACAGGAACAACTCCCTGTGCCCTGCCACACACTAGTTGAAGAGACGGTTCAATAACCTCATCAAGTCTCCACCATCCTCCCACTCAACTCTTTCGAGAGAAACCTTTCCTCGAGAAAGGACCCGATTCAAGAAACAATCCATATTGCTTTCGGATCTGAATTAGGAGGTATACCCAACTGTTTTGGGTTTCCTATGAAGATGCATTTTATCCGCTTTGGGTTCGAGCTTAATCCTGAAACTTTTTCACATAAGCGTCGCAGCCCCAAACCTTTAAGAAACGACAACTTAGGTTTCTCTAAACCATAATTCATACGGTGTCATCTCAATGGAATTACGTGGTGCCCTATTTAAAATGAATGTGGTTGTCTCTAATGCCTAACCCATGAACGATAGTGGTAATTCGATAAGAGACATCATGGTACGCACCATATCCAATAGGGTGCAACTATGATGTTCGGACACACCATCACACTATGGTGTTCCAGGCGGTATTAATTGCGAAACAATTTCCACAATGTCCTAATTGTGTGCCAAAACTCGTAACTCAGATATTCATCTCTATGATCATATCATAGACATTTTATCTTCTTGTCACAATGATCTTCTACTTCACTCTGAAATTATTTGAACCATTCAATAATTCAGACTTGTGTTTCATCAAGTAAATATTCTCAACATCTACTCGAATCATCTGTGAAGTAAGAACATAACGATATTCACTGCATGCCTCAGCACTCATTGGACTGCACACATCAAAATGTGTTACTTCCAACAAGTTGCTATCTTGTTCCATCTTACTGAAAATGAGGCTTTTCAGTCATCTTGCCTATGTGGTATGATTTGCATATCTCAAGTGATTCAAAATCAAGTGAGTCCGAACGGTCCATTTGCATGGAGTTTCTTCATGCATATACACCAATAGACATGGTTCGCATGTCTCACACTTTTCAAAAATGAGTGAGTCCAAAGATCCATCAACATGGAGCTTCTTCATGCGTTTTATACCATTATGACTTACATGGCAGTGCCACAAGTAAGTGGTACTATCATTACTATCTTATATATTTTGGCATGAAAATGTGTATCACTACGATCGAGATTCAATAAACCATTTATTTAGGTGCAAGACCATTGAAGGTATTATTCAAATAAATAGAGTAACCATTATTCTCCTTAAATGAATAACCGTATTGCGATAGACATAATCCAATCATGTCTATGCTCAACGCAAACACCAATCTCGGTGGTAGAGGGAGCGTGCGATGCTTGATCACATCAACCTTGGAAACACTTCCAACACATATCGTCAGCTCACCTTTAGCTAGTCTCCATTTCATTCCGTAGCTTTTATTTCGAGTTACTAACACTTAGCAATCGAACCGGTATCTAATGCCCTGGTGCTACTAGGAGTACTTGTAAAGTACACATTAACATAATGTATATCCAATATACTTCTATCGACCTTGCCAGCCTTCTCATCTACCAAGTATCTAGGGTAATGCTGCTCCAGTGGTTGTTCCCCTTATTACAGAAGCACTTAGTCTCGGATTTGGGTTCAACCTTGGGTTTCTTCACTTGAGCAGCAGCTGAATTGCCGTTTCATGAAGTATCCCTTTGTTCCCTTGCCCTTCTTGAAACTAGTGGTTTCACCAACCATCAACAATTGATGCTCCTTCTTGATTTCTACTTTCGCGGTGTCAAACATCATGAATACCTCAAGGATCATCATGTCTATCCCTGATATGTTATAGTTCATCACGAAGCTCTAGTAGCTTGGTGGCAATGTCTTTGGAGAAACATCACTATCTCATCTGGAAGATCAACTCCCACTCGATTCAAGTGATTGTTGCACTCAGACAATCTGAGCACAAGCTCAACGATTGAGCTTTTCTCCCTTAGTTTGCTGGCTAAGAAAATCGTCGGAGGTCTCATACCTCTTGACGTGGGCACGAGCCTGAAATCCCAATTTCAGCCCTCGAAACATCTCATATGTTCCGCGACGTTTCGAAAACGTCTTTGGTGCCTCTACTTAAACCATTTAACTGAACTATCACGTAGTTATCAAAACGTGTATGTTCGATGTTCGAAACATCCACAAACGACGTTTGGGGTTCAGCACACTGAGCAGTGCATTAAGGACATAAGCTTTCTACTGTTCGCATAATTGCTACTACCAACTTTCAACTATATTTTCTCTAGGAACATATCTAAACAGTAGAACTATAGCGTGAGCTACGACATAATTTGCAAAAGGGTCTTTTGACTATGTTCAAGATAATTAAGTTCATCTTATGAACTCCCACTTAGATAGACATCCCTCTGGTCATCTAAGTGATCACATGATCCGAGTCAACTAGGCCGTGTCCGATCATCACGTGAGACGGACTAGTCATCATCGGTGAACATCTTCATGTTGATCGTATCTACTATACGACTCATGCTCGACCTTTCGGTCTCCGTGTTCCGAGGCCATGTCTGCACATGCTAGGCTCGTCAAGTTAACCCTAAGTGTTTTCGCTGTGTAAAACTGTCTTACACCCGTTGTATGTGAACGTAAGAATCCATCACACCCGATCATCACGTGGTGCTTAGAAGCGACGAACTGTAGCAACGGTGCACAGTTAGGGGAGAACACTTCTTGAAATTTTGTAAGGGATCATCTTATTTACTACCGTTGTCCTAAGTAAACAAGATGCATAAACATGATAAACATCACATGCAATCAAATAGAGTAGTGACATGATATGGCCAATATCATATAGCTCCTTTGATCTTCATCTTCGGGGCTCCATGATCATCTTGTCACCGGCATGACACCATGATCTCCATCATCATGATCTCCATCATCGTGTCTTCATGAAGTTGTCACGCCAACGACTACTTCTACTTCTATGACTAACGCGTTTAGCAATAAAGTAAAGTAGTTTACATGGCGTTCTTCAATGACACGCAGGTCATACAATAAATAAAGACAACTCCTATGGCTCCTGCCGGTTGTCATACTCATCGACATGCAAGTCGTGAATCCTATTACAAGAACATGATCAATCTCATACATCACATATATCATTCATCACATCCTTTTGGCCATATCACATCACATGGCATACCCTGCAAAAACAAGTTAGACGTCCTCTAATTGTTGTTGCATGTTTTACGTGGCTGCTATGGGTTTCTAGCAAGAACGTTTCTTACCTACGCAAGACCACAACGTGATATGCCAATTGCTATTTACCCTTCATAAGGACCCTTTTCATCGAATCCGTTCCGACTAAAGTGGGAGAGACTGGCACCCGCTAGCCACCTTATGCACCAAGTGCATGTCAATCGGTGGAACCTGTCTCACGTAAGAGTACGTGTAAGGTCGGTCCGGGCCGCTTCATCCCACAATACCGTCGAAACAAGATTGGACTAGTAACGGTAAGCATATTGAACAACATCAACACCCACAACTACTTTGTGTTCTACTCGTGCAAAGAATCTACGCAATAGACCTAGCTCATGATGCCACTGTTGGGGAACGTAACAGAAATTCAAAAATTTTCCTACGAATCACCAAGATCTATCTATGGAGAGACCAGCAACAAGTAGAAAGGAGAGTGCATCTACATACCCTTGTAGATCGCTAAGCGGAAGCGTTCAAGTGAACGGGGTTGATGGAGTCGTACTCGTCGTGATTCAAATCACCGATGATCAAGTGCCGAACGGACGGCACCTCCGCGTTCAACACACGTACAGCCCGGTGACGTCTCCCACGCCTTGATCCAGCAAGGAGAGAGGGAGAGGTTGAGGAAGACTCCATCCAACAGCAGCACAACGGCGTGGTGGTGATGGAGGAGCGTGGCAATCCAGCAGGGCTTCGCCAAGCACCATGGGAGAAGAGGAGGAGGGAGAGGGGCAGGGCTGCACCAACGAGAGATCAAATCGCGTGTTATGGGCAGCCCCTAGGCCTCATATATATAGGGGAAGGGGAGGGCTGCGCCCCCTTTAGGGTTTCCCACCCCCAAGGGGTGCGGCCAGCCCTAGATGGGAAAGGGGCGGCGGCCAAGGGAGGATTCCCTCCCCCCCAAGGCACCTAGGAGGTGCCTTCCCCTCCTAGGACTCTTCCTTAGGGTTCCCCTTTGACCCTAGGCGCATGGGCCATGAGGGAAGTGGCGCCCCAGCCCACTTTGGGCTGGATCCCTTCCCACTTCAGCCCATGTGGCCCCCCGGGGCAGGTGGCCCCACCCGGTGGGCCCCCGGGACCCTTCCGGTGGTCCCGGTACAATACCGATGACCCCGAAACTTGTCCCGATGGCCGAAACAGGACTTCCTATATATAAATCTTTACCTCCGGACCATTCTGGAACTCCTCGTGATGTCCGGGATCTCATCCGGGACTCCAAACAACATTCGGTAACCACATACAAGCTTCCTTTATAACCCTAGCGTCATCGAACCTTAAGTGTGTAGACCCTACGGGTTCGGGAGACATGCAGACATGACCGAGACGTTCTCCGGTCAATAACCAACAGCGGGATCTGGATACCCATGTTGGCTCCCACATGTTCCACGATGATCTCATCGGATGAACCACGATGTCAAGGACTTAATCAATCCCGTATTCAATTCCCTTTGTCTATCGGTATGTTACTTGCCCGAGATTCGATCGTCGGTATCCAATACCTTGTTCAATCTCGTTACCGGCAAGTCACTTTACTCGTTCCGTAACACATCATCCCGTGATCAACTCCTTGGTTACATTGCGCATATGATGATGTCCTACCGAGTGGGCCCAGAGATACCTCTCCGTTTACACGGAGTGACAAATCCCAGTCTCGATCCGCATAAAACAATAGATACTTTCGGAGATACCCGTAGTGCACCTTTATAGTCACCCAGTTACGTTGTGACGTTTGATACACCCAAAGCACTCCTACGGTATCCAGGAGTTACACGATCTCATGGTCAAAGGAAGAGATACTTGACATTGGCAAAGCTCTAGCAAATGAACTACACGATCTTTTGTGCTAGTCTTAGGATTGGGTCTTGTCCATCACATCATTCTCCTAATGATGTGATCCCGTTATCAACGACATCCAATGTCCATAGCCAGGAAACCATGACTATCTGTTGATCACAACAAGCTAGTCAACTAGAGGCTCACTAGGGACATATTGTGGTCTATGTATTCACACGTGTATTACGATTTCCGGATAATACAGTTATAGCATGAATAAAAGACAATTATCATGAACAAGGAAATATAATAATAATACTTTTATTATTGCCTCTAGGGCATATTTCCAACAAGAATAACCCACCTAGCATGGAAGATATAGCCAGCCCTAGTTGAAACATGAGCTGCACGAGCATACAAAACAGAATTTCATTTGAAGGTTTGGAGTTTGGCACATACAAATTTACTTGGAACGGTAGGTAAATACCGCATATAGGAGGGTATGGTGGACTCATATGGAATAAATTTGGGGTTTAAGGAGTTTGGATGCACAAGTAGTATTCCCGCTTAGTACAGGTGAAGGCTTGCAAAAGACTGGGAAGCGACCAACTGAGAGAGCGACAACAGTCATGAACATGCATTAAAATTAATTCACACCGAGTACAAGAATGAGTAGGATATAATCTACCATGAACATAAATATCATGATGGCTATGTTGATTTGTTTCAACTACATGCGTGAACATGTGCCAAGTCAAGTCACTCAATTCATTCAAAGGAGGATACCATCCCATCATACCACATCACAATCATTTTAATGACATGTTGGCACGCAAGGTAAACCATTATAACTCATAGCTAATCAAGCATGGCACAAGAAACTATAATCTCTAAATGTCATTGCAAATATGTTTACTTCATAATAAGCTGGATCAGGAACGATGAACTCATCATATTTACAAAAACAAGAGAGGTCGAGTTCATACCAGCTTTTCTCATCTCAACTAGTGCATCATATATCGTCATTATTGCCTTTCACTTGCACGACCGAACGATGTGTATAATAATAATAGTGCACGTGCATTGGACTAAGCTGGAATCTGCAAGCATTCAACTCAAGAGAGAAGACAGAGTAATATGGGCTCCAAGTTAAATCAACAATCATGCATATGAGAGCCACTAAACATTTTCAATATGGTCTTCTACTCTCGACCCCCAAAGGAAAGAAAAGAAAATAAAACTACTTACACGGGAAAGCTCCCAACAAGTAAGAAGAAGAATGAGAAATCTTTTTGGGTTTTCATTTTAATTTCTACTACAAGCATGGAAATTAAACTAACTAATTTTTTTGGTTTTTCTTAAGGTTTATCAAACACACAAGAAGAAAGCTAGAAAAAGAAAATTAAACTAGCATGAATAATATAATGAAAGAGTATGAGCATCGACAACTAGAATACTGTGTGAACATGAATGTAAAGTCGGTGAGAAATACGTACTCTCCCAATCTTAGGCTTTTCGCCTAAGTTGGTATAAGGCCAAGGGTAGCCTGGCTGATATCCGTAGTTGTAACTGGGGTCGTACTAAGATGCAGCAGCAAATGCCTCCCGAGCTGCGGCCTGTTGGCGAGCCGCGTCCGCTCTCCCCTCGTGTTCAGCTGCCTCCTCCCTGGTAACAACATATCTTTTGCCGGTAATCAAAAAGGAAAGGAGCAGGGAGAGTAAAATGGACAGAGCTATGTATGTCAAAGATTAGTCGAAACTGGAGGAATTGTTCATTCCTCAAAAGAAAACAATGTTTGACCATAGCGTCATAATCTAAATAACCAGGAGGCAACACCATATCCCCCTCTCATGGGGCTATACCAAGATAATTAGCCACACGGGTCGCATAAATTCCTCCAAATAAATCTCCAGCCCTACCATTATTTTGCAACCTACATGCAACTATTGCCCCCAAGTTGTAATCTTTATTACCTAACACAGCGCTCTTGAGGACACAAAGATCAGGGACACACATATGACATGCTTCATATTTACCATTAATGCATCTACCAATGAAGAGATCAAATAATGTATAACAGGAAATGCATGCTCCCTATGTTAGCTTGTGCTATATCCCTAGATTCTCCCACAGTAATACTAGCAAGAAAGTCTCTAAATTCAGATTTGTGGGGATCATTAACATTGCCCCACTGTGGAAGTTTGCAAGCAGTTGTAAAATCCTCTAAGTCCATGGTATAAGATTTATCATAAATATCAAACAGGACACTCTGACAATTACGTGAACATTTATATTTAAACCTTCTCACAGATGAATCAGTCAATTGATAGTACTGAGTACACTTATCTTGTAAGAAGTCCTCAAGATCGGCATTACGCACATATGCGTCAAATTCATCCTTAATGCCTGCATTGACCATAAAATCGTCTGATGGTCACTCACAAGCTCGCACTTCTGTGTCCCTTGGTAGTTCATCGTATTGCTCACGCATAGCAAGCCTGGGTCCTTTCTTTATTGAGGAACCACCTTGATACATTCTCCTAGACATATTCCATTTTCTGAAAAATTTCTAAAATTTTAGTAACTTCAAAATAAAACTGAATAAAACTAAACAAGATTGGTAGCAACTACTCCTACAAGTGCCTAGAGCCTATATCATGCATTAGCATTACTTGGGACCTCATAAATTTGACATGCAAGCTCAAGAACAGGGTCACCTATGCAGCAAAAATTTGCAATGAATAAAGCACTAGAACAAAAACTAATTGGACCAATGGAGGAGTCACATACCAAGCAACAATCTCCCAAAGCAGTTTTGTGAATGGAGCTTTGAGCAAGGAGATCGAAAATCGCAGCAAAATGAGTTAGAACTCGTGCTTGAGCTGGATGGGGATTTTTTTGGGAAGAAGATGGAGTGTGTGGGTGCACGAATAAGTGGAGGGGGGTGATGACCCAGAAGTGTATGGGATCAATCGTAGTCCTTTCGATAAGTAAGAGTGTCGAACCCAACGAGGAGCAGAAGGAAATGATAAGCGGTTTTCGGTAAGGTTTTCTCTGCAAGCACTGAAATTGTAGGTGATAGATAGTTTTGTGATAAGATAAATGGTAACAAGTAACAAGTAAATAAAGTAAATAAAGTGCAGCAAGGTGGCCCAATCCTTTATGTAGCAAAGGATAAGCCTGGACAATTTCTAATAATGAGAAAGGAGCTCCCGAGGACACATGAGAATTATTGTCAAGCTAGTTTTCATCACATTCATATCATTCACGTTCGGTACTTCGATAATTTGATATGTGGGTGGACCGGTACTTGGGTACTACCCTTACTTGGACAAGCATCCCACTTATGATTAACCCCTATTGCAAGCATCCACAACTACAAAAGAAGTATTAAGGTAAACCTAACCATAACATTGAACATATGGATCCATATCAGCCCCTAACGAAGCAAAGCATAAACTAGGGTTTAAGCTTCTGTCACTCTAGCAACCCATCATCTACTTATTACTTCCCCATGCCTTCCTCTAGGGCCAAATAATGGTGAAGTGTCATGTAATTGACGTTCACATAACACCACTAGAGGAAAAGACATCATACATCTCATCAAAATATCGAACGAATACCAAATCCACATGACTACTAATAGCAAGACTTCACCCATGTCCTCAGGAACAAACGTAACTACTCACAAAGCATATTCATGTTCATAATCAGAGGAGTAATAATATGCATAAATGATCTGAACATATGATCTTCCACCAAGTAAACCAATTAGCATCAACTACAAGGAGTAATCAACACTACTAGCAACCCACAGGTACCAATTTGTGGTTTTAATACAAGATTGGATACAAGAGATGAACTAGGGTTTTGAGAGGAGATGGTGCTGATGAAGATGTTGATGGAGATTGACCCCCTCTTGATGAGAGGATTGTTGGTGATGACGTTGGTGATGATTTCCCCCTCCCGGAGGGAAGTGAACCCGGCAGAACAGCTTTGCCAGAGCCCTAGATTGGTTCCGCCAAGGTTCCGCCTCGTGGCGGTGGAGTTTCGTCCCGTACGCTTGCCCACGATTTTTTCTAGGGTAAAAGCTCTGATATAGTAGAAGATGGACACCGGAGGCCCACCAGGGGGCCTAGGAGATAGGGGGCGCGCCCTATATGGGGTATGCGCCCCCTGTCTCCTGGACAGGGTGTGGGCCCCCTGGTGTATTTCTTCTGCTCAATAATTCTTATTAATTCCAAAAAGATGTTTCGTGGAGTTTCAGGACTTTTGGAGCTGTGCAGAATAGGTTTCTAATGTTTTCTCCTTTTCCAGCCAGAATTCCAGCTGCCGGCGTTCCCCCTCTTCATGGTAAACCTTGTAAAATAAGAGAAAATAACCATAAGTATTGAGATATAATGTGTAATAACAGCCCATAATGCAATAAATATTGATATAAAAGCATGATGCAAAATGGACGTATGAACTCCCCCAAGCTTAGACCTCGCTTGTCCTCAAGCGGAAGCCGAAATCGAAAAATATGTCCACATGTTTAGAGATAGAGGTGTCGATAAAAATAAAATACGGACATGAAGGCATCATGATCATTCTTAAAACAGCAACATAAATAGATTTTATCATATGATTTCCTATGCTCAAGTAACAACCAATTCACAATGTCAAGTATGGTTCAAAAACTTCATTGGGAACTAATAAACTATAATCTCAGTCATTGAAGCAATTGCAATTTATCATAACATCAGAAAGGGTCAACAATAGAGATTTTTAGCAAGCTCACATACTCAACTATCTCGTACTCTTCTACAATTGCTAACACTCACGCAGTACTTGTGGTTATGGAGTTTCAGCCGGACACTGAGAAAGATAGGGGCTTATTGTGTTGCCTCCCAACGTATTCACCTTTAGGTAATGTCAACAATAATAGCCCATGCTAACTTACATCCAATTGGATATTGGATATATATATATATATATATATATATATATATATATATATATATATATATATATATATATATATATATATATATATATATATCATGATCTTTCAAACACGAGGAGCTTGCCAAAGGATAAAATGAAAAAGGGAAAGGTGAGGATCACCTTGACTCTAGCATAAAGTAAAAACATAAATTAAAAGATAGGCCCTTCGCAGAGGGAAGCAAAGGTTGTCATGTGCGTTTAGGGTTGATGCACAAAATCTTAATGCAAAAGAACGTCACTTTATATTGCCCCTTGTATGTGGACCTTTATTATGCAGTCCGTCGCTTTTTTACTTCCACAACAAGTTCGTACAAAGCTTATTTTCTCTGCATTAATAAGTCATACATATTTAGATATCAATTTTTATTGCTTGCAACATGACAACTTACTTGAAGGATCTTACTCAATCCATAGGTAGGTATGGTGGACTCTCATGGCAAAACTGGGTTTAAGGGTGTTTGGAAGCACAAGTAGTATCTCTACTTGGTGCAAGGAATTTGGCTAGCATGAGGGGGAAAGGCAAGCTCAACATGTTTGGAAGGTCAATGACAATATACTTTAACTGAGATGTCGGAAAACATAAACTATTACCTTGTCTTCCTTGTCCAACATCAACTCTTTTAGCATGTCATACTTAATGAGTGCTCCCAATTATTAAAAGGTGTCCAAGATAATATATTTGTATGTGAACCCCTCTTTCTTTATCACTTCCTATTAATTGCAACGATGACCAAAACTATGTTCATCAACTCTCAACAATTTTTATGCCTCATACTTTGTATGTGTGAAGTTATCACTATCCAAAAGATCAATATGAACTCTTTTATTCTTTCTACTTTCTCAAGATCGTAGCAACAAAGAAAAGCCCTTGACTCAACACTAATCTTTATTATAGATAACTCACGGACTCGATTACAAAAGAGATCACAATGCAAAACTCAAACTACTTGATATCAAAACTTCAATCTACTAGATCAAGATACTACTAAAAGGATCGAACTAAATAAAGCGGTAAAGATAGGAGTGTGATGGTGATACGATACCGGGGCACCTCCCCCAAGCTTGGCAGTTGCCAAGGGGAGTGCCCATACCCATGTGATTATGTCCTTGGAGGTGGTGGAGTAGGAGTTGATGATGTAGGCTTATAGTCTGTCTTCCAAGGCATAGGCTCTCCATCATAGAAGGATGATCGAGTCTCCGGGATCCTTAAATCTGCAGCCAAACTCATCCTCTTGAATCTATATTCATACTCACAGTTCTGGTTTTGCAGGTCATAGATCTGGGCTTGGAGGTGCTCGATTTTCTCTTGAAGCTTGAAGATGGTCTCCCCAATGACTTTGGCATCCAGCTTATGGTTGTTGGTGAACTCCGTGATCATCATCTGGTTGGCGTTGAGTCCATGCTCCACCATCCCTTGACACTTGAAAACTTGCTGCTCCACAGCTTTAAGCTTTGTCTCCACGCTCCCGGTACGCCTTGGTTCCTCCACATCGCGGATGTGCAGCACCCCCTCACGCATCTCAATGGTTTGAGGGTGTTGCAGCACCTCCGCAAGATAGGGGTTGATAACCCTCTCGAAAAACTTGTCCTTGGGAGCGCTTGGAGACACCATGATGATCTAGATCTGAAACAGAAACAGCTCGAAATGAAAACAGAGGATATTTGCGTGATACGGTGGTCAAAACCTTCGGGAGTATATATAATGAATTTTTATCGACCGAAATACGTAACGTGCAAGAAAACGGAGTCCGGGAGGCACACGAGGTGCCCACGAGACAGGGGGCGCGCCCAGTAGGGGGGGGGGCGCCCTCCACTCTCGTGGGGGCCTCGTGTCCCTTTCGGACTACTTCTTTCTTCCTAAAATTCTTAAATATTCCAAAACTGATAAAAATTGCCATTGGAGTTGTTTTGGAGTCGGTTTACTTACCGTACCACATACCTATACCTTTTCGGAGTCTGGAACGTTCTGGAAAGTGTCCTTTATGTATTCCTCAGGGGTTACGGTTTCAATAATGTTAGTTTCAACATTAATAGGATTACCTGAAATATAATGTTTAATTCTTTGACCGTTTACCACCCTTGGACTCGTGCCTTCGAAGTTGCTGATTTTTATGGCACCAGAACGATAAACCTCCTCGATAACGTAAGGACCTTCCCATTTTAAGAGAAGTTTTCCTGTAAAAAATCTTAAACGAGAGTTGAATAATAATACATAGTCTCCTACGTTAAACTCACACTTTTGTATCCTCTTATTATGCCAGCGTTTGACTTTTTCTTTGAATAGCTTGGCATTTTCATATGCTTGGGTTCTCCATTCATCAAGTGAGCTAATATCAAATAACCTCTTCTCAGCGGCAAGTTTGAAGTCATAATTGAGCTCTTTAATAGCCCAATATGCCTTATGTTCAAGTTCAAGAGGTAAATGACACGCTTTTCCATAGACCATCTTATATGGAGACATACCCATAGGATTTTTGTATGCAATTCTATAGGCCCATAATGCATCATCAAGTTTTTTGGACCAATTCTTTCTAGATCTATTCATAGTCTTTTGCAAAATTAATTTGAGCTCTCTATTGCTCAACTCTACTTGACCACTAGACTGCGGATGATAAGGAGATGCGATTCTATGATTGACATCATACTTAGCACGCATCTTACGGAAAGCACCATGAATAAAATGTGAACCACCATCAGTCATAAGATATCTAGGGACTCCAAACCTCGAAAAAATAACTTCTTTAAGCATTTTAATAGAAGTATTATGATCAACACTACTAGTTGGAATGGCTTCTACCCACTTAGTAACGTAATCAACAGCAACTAAAATATGTGTATAACCATTAGAAGCAGGAAAATGTCCCATATAATCAAATCCCCAAACATCAAATGGTTCAATAACAAGATAATAATTCATAGGCATTTCTTGACGTCTACTAATGTTACCTATTCTTTGACATTCATCACAAGATAAGACAAACTTACGAGCATCTTTGAAGAGAGTAGGCCAATAAAAACCAGATTGTAGTACCTTCACTACTGGAATCAGGGATTTTGCCATCTGCCAGTTCTTTGCCGTTTGCTTGCGGACGGCAAAGAAGGTCTTTGCCATCAGCTACCAAACAACAGACGACAAAGAACTGACAGACGGCAAAGAAGGTCTTTGCCATCTGTCATTTCTTTGCCGTCTGCTAGCAGACGGCAAAGAAGGTTTTTGCCATCTGTCATTTCTTTGCCGTCTGCTGACGGACGGCAAAGAATCTTTGCTGTCTGCCAGCGGACGGCAAAAATTCTTTGCCATCTGCTGGCAAAGAGGGGGCTACCTTTTTTTTCGGGTAAAATAAAAATCGTTGGCCCCACCTCCTCTATCTATCCCCTCTCTCCGCCCCTGCCCCACAGCCGAGCGCCGCCCGACCATGCCTCCCTCGACCCCGCACCGCTACGCCACCTTGCCTCCGCCCGCCGGTGCACGCCGCCACCTCACCGGACCCCAGGAGCCCCGCCGCCTCGCGCTGCCTCCTGCGCCACGTCGCGTGCCGCCACCTCCCCACAAGCTCACCGCCCCGCCGCGGAAGCCTCGTCGCGAGTCGCCCCGACCTCGAGATCCGCCGTCGCCATGGGAGCCGAGCACCGAGCTCCTCTGCGCCCCGCCAACGTCCCCGCGTCGCCGCCACCTCCCCACAAGCTCGCCGCCCCGCCGCGGAAGGCTCGTCGCCGGTCGCCCCGACCTCGAGATCCGCCGCCGCCATGGGAGCTGAGCACCGAGCTCCTCTGCGCCCCGCCAGGGTCCCCGCGTCGCCGCCGCCACCCCACGCTGCCTCGTGCCCGTTGCTCCGCTGTACGCTGTGCTCAAGCCCTGTTTTTCTTCTATTCCCCTTTCCAAGTCTTCCTCTCATCTTATCCATGGGAGGCCGCAGCCGTCAGGTCGCTGCTGCTGCTGGTGGCGTGATTGCCATCGCTGTGAGATTGCTGTTGTTCTTGGCGCCGCTTCTCGTCGTGGTCGGTGCCGTGTGGAGGCTGCTCCCGCTCCCCTGCTCCTTGCGTCTTCGTGGCCGCCGCAGCTGCCGGTGGAGCACGGGCTGCTGCTGGCCATCGGCCCACCCCCGGTCTGTTGCTTCTCTAGCTCCTTGTGTCACTCTTGGTTCGATCTTTAGCGCTGGAGCAACATAGTTCCTGTAGGTGGGATAGCATCTTGGCTGGATTGTTTGATGTGGCCTGTTTTGCCTGTTCAGGTATGCCAACAGCTTGTCGAACATGTCTATATGCGTGTAAGCAATTAAACCTGGGGAGAGGAGTTAGTTTGCAAGTTATAATTCTGTTTTATCTTACATGTGAGGATTAGAAATGCTCTTGTACACTGGTTTTCCCTTGCTGTACATCACTGAACTTGGTTCAGTTAAAAACTGCAGTGCCTGACAGTTCTGGACAGCAAGCTTCTATCTAAAAAATGAGTTAGCTAGCTTAGAATTTAGAGTTGGCCCCTTTACATAAGTTTTAGATAAAGTCCCAAGGTTTCCGTAGAGTACTTATTTGCTTCGTTTGGATGTACGGTTTGAGAGCAGCCATCATTTTAGTTTTCTGTCCCGAAATTTATGTTCCTGGGGTGCAGAATTTGTTGTATGGCAGTTTAGGCCATGCTAGAGGTTTAATTAAATTAAAGTCACAACACAAAAATTGTAGAGGATATTCTGCAGATGCTTAAACATATATTATTTGTTAGATTTCATGTTATACACTAAATCCTATGGAATTATTAAGATGACTGTACTATGTTGGACAGAATTTTACGTTTGATTTGGTGATTGTAACTAGACTTATACTAAGATTTTGTCATCGTTGATGATATGAGGACTTATAATGTGATAACATACGCATGAGCTGGGGTCTTGTACGTAGGAGCGCCACTAAATTATATATTCTTATGTGTTGAGACCATGCTTTGCTGTGACTGAGATATATGCTTGATGACAAGTGTGGGTACTTCGGGTTCGGAACCGTTTGCCTCACAATTTGTGCCCCGCGGTTGAGGTAAGTTCACGACGGGATAATGACTTGCATAATCTCTACATTCCATTTTTATTTATGATATCTTCCATGTCAATGATGTTTATTATGATGGCGATGACGATGACCATGATATGTTGATTCAAGTACTATGCTTGCATTTGCATACTTGCACTCATGATGATAGTGAATGAAGGCGTGCACTACCTTGGTGGGAACATTGAGACCTTCATTGTTGGGTTGAGACCTACTTTGGAGGCAATCTCCACATATTGGAGTGAGTGGATGTCGACGGGCGTCCAGTCAAGCTATACCGGTATACACAATGAAATGAGATGAGCATGTAGGCATGTAGGGCACCATTATATGTGTTGAACACTAATGAGTGTATGGTGTTAACCGAGTCTTGGTATATTGATATGAGTACTGTTTATTATTCCTTTATGAACTTGCTGAGTCTTTGTACTCATCCTTGTTGCTTATATGTTTTAGGTAAATCTTGAGGACGACATGCATGGGAGTCTTGGGAGTAGCATCCTCCTCGCCGCACGGGCCCCCTCCTTGCTGCACGGGCCTCCTCCTTGCCGCAGTGACGCCCCTCGCCGGAGTAGCGCCGGCCAAGCCCATCGGCCACCAGGTGCGTCCTTGGATCAGTTTCCCACAGGCAGCATGTTGTTCCTACTCCTCTACTTACTACAGCAGCACAATGTTCTTCTGTATTGCAATAGAGTAGGAGTATTTGCTAGAGTAGCTAGGACGTACAACTATGGTTAATTGCTTTATGTACACATGCACGGATCTGTCATAACTTTACACTAATTTAAGATTGTCTTGATCTGAAGTGCTGGCTCCTACAGCATTCATTTCACCAAGTGAAATGCTACATTTCTACTCCTAACTCATTCTCTCTTTCTTAGTGTTTTTGTTATGCAGGTTGGAAGAAAAGAAGATCCAGAGAAGATCTTAGTAATAAGATAGTTTTGACTTCGTGAAACTTGCTACCTATGGATGAAACTGTGTAATATTGATGGAACTATGTATATGTATGGATGAAACTTGCTACTATTGGTAATATGTGTTGGATATATATGTGTTCATGACTATTGGTAATATGTGTTGGATATGTTATATTGGTGATACATGTGCGCGTGTGTGTGTGAGAGAGAGAGAGATAGAGAGAGAGAGATTTTATGTGAAAATGAATTGATATAAGAAAAAACAGAATTAAATGGGGCAATATAGGCTCTTTGCCATCTGCCAGCAGATGGCAGCCTTTGCCGTCTGCCAGCTGATGGCAAAGAGCCATGCCCTTTGCCGTCCGCGGCGGACCGCAAAGGCCTGCCGTTAACCACCTAACGGAGTAACAACGCATTTATTGCCGTCTACATTTTTTGCCGTCCGCTGCTGATGGCAAAGGCCCCTTTGCCGTTAGCCGCTCGAAGCAGACGGCAAAGTAGCTCTTTGCCGTCCCCTACTTTGCCGTCCCCTTTTGCCGTCCGCGGCGGACGGCAAAGACCTTTGCCGTCCGCCGTGGCAGATGGCAAAGTAGCTGATTCCTGTAGTGCTTGTGTGCAGTTCTATCTCCAGCATGGTGTCCTCCATAGGATTCAGAGTGACACTTGCGTAGGATCTGTTCCTATTCATGCTCAGGCATACAACGTCTAATAACACCATCTACTCCTTCTTTATAAAGGTGTGGATCATCCCAGAAGTAATGTCTTAAATCATAAAAAAACTTTTTCTTTTGCTGGTATGTGAAACTAGGCGGTATAAATTTAGCAACAATGTAATTAGCATAATCAGCATACCAAGGGGCAGTACGAGAAGCATTAACGACCACTAATTGTTCATCAGGAAAGCTATCATTAATAGGCAGTGGGTCATCAAGAACATTCTCTAACCTAGACAAGTTATCTGCAACGGGGTTCTCAGCTCCCTTTCTATCAATAATATGCAAGTCAAATTCTTGGAGCAAGAGAACCCATCTAATGAGTCTAGGCTTAGCATCTTTCTTTTCCATGAGATATTTAATAGCAGCATGATCAGTGTGAATAGTAACTTTAGAATCAACAATATAAGGTCTAAACTTATCACATGCAAACACAACTGCTAAGAATTCATTTTTAGTAGTAGCATAATTTCTCTGGGCAGTATCAAGAGTCTTACTAGCATACTGGATAACATTCAATTTCTTATCGACTCTTTGCCCTAGAACAACACCTACAACATAATCACTAGCATCGCACATAATTTCAAAAGGTAAATTCCAATCAGGACGCTGAACAATAGGTGCAGCGATCAAAACTTTTTTAAGTATTTCAAATGCTTCTACACAATCATCATCAAAGACAAAAGGAATATCTTTTTGCAATAAATTAGTCAGAGGCCTAGAGATTTTAGAAAAGTCCTTAATGAACCTCCTATAAAAACCGGCATGACCAAGGAAACTTCTAATACCTTTTATGTCCTTGGGACATGACCTCTTTTCAATAGCATCAACTTTGGCTTTATCAACTTCAATACCTCTCTCAGAGATCTTATGCCCCAAGACAATGCCTTCATTAACCATAAAGTGACACTTTTCCCAATTTAGGACGAGACTAGTGTCTTCGCATCTCTGCAAAACTTGATCAAGGTTGCTCAAACAATCATCAAAAGAGGATCCATAAACTGAGAAATCATCCATGAATACCTCACAAATCTTTTCACAAAAATCAGAGAATATAGCCATCATGCATCTTTGAAAGGTAGCAGGTGCATTACATAAACCCAAAGGCATACGTCTATAAGCAAAAGTACCAAAAGGGCAAGTAAAAGTAGTTTTAGATTGATCCTTCGCTGACACAGGTATCTGAGAGAAACCATAATAACCATCTAGAAAGCAGAAATGTGTCTGTTTGGATAGTCTTTCTAGCATTTGATCAATAAATGGTAAAGGGTAATGATCTTTCTTAGTAGCTTTATTTAACTTACAGAAATCAATTACCATCCTATAACCTGTAATAATTCTTTGCGGGATCAATTCATATTTATCATTAGGAACAACGGTAATACCTCCCTTTTTAGGAACACAATGGACAGGACTTACCCATTCACTATCAGCAACGAGATAAATAATACCTTCCTCAAGGAGCTTTAGTATCTCCTTTCTTACCACTTCCTTCATCTTAGGATTTAATCGTCTTTGAGGATCTCTAACTGGTTTGGCATCTTTCTCCACTGTAATTTTGTGTTGGCATAATGTGGGACTAATGCCCTTAAAATCATCCAGAGTATATCCAATAGCTGCTCGGTGCTTCTTCAGAGTTTTCAATAATCTTTCTTCTTCTTTCTCTGAAAGGTTAGCACTAATAATAACATGATATATTTCTTTTTCATCAAGATAAGCATACTTAAGATTATCAGGTAATGGTTTGAGTTCAAACACGGGATCACCCTTGGGTGGAGGGGGATCCCCAAGAATTTCAACGGGAAGGTTATGTTTCAGCATAGGTTCTTGTTTAAGGAACACTTCATCTATTTCCCCTCTTTCCTTCATAAACATATCGTTTTCATGGTCTAGCAAATATTGTTCTAACGGATCAGTTGGAGGAACAACAATGGAAGCAAGACCAATAATTTCATCCTTACTAGGTGGTTCCCTAGCACGAGGTTGTCTACTAAACTGAGCAAAATTAAACTCATGAGACATACCATCTATGCCAATAGTGACAGTATTCTTTTCACAATTAATCTTAGCACTAGTTGTATTCAAGAAGGGTCTACCAAAAATAATGGGACAAAAATAATCTTGTGGGGAACGAAGAACAAGAAAATCAGCAGGGTATTTAACCTTCCCACACAAAACTTCAACATCTCTAACAATCCCAAAGGGTTTAATGATATCCCTATTAGCAAGCTTAATAGTAACATCAATGTCTTCTAATTCAATGGGTGCAATGTCATGCATAATTTCTTGATACAAGGTATAAGGTATTGCACTAGCACTAGCACTCATATCACATAAGCCATGATAACAATGATCTCCTATTTTAACAGAAATAACAGGAATGCCTACGACAGGTCTATGTGTCTTAGTATCTGGCCTAGCAATATTAGCAGTCTCACCACAGAAAGAAATAACATGCCCATCTAAATCCTCATCCAAGAGATCTTTAACCATAGCAATACTAGGTTCAACATTAATTTGCTCAGGAGGTGTATAAGTCCTAGTATTACTCTTATGAACAACAGTCGAAGCTTTAGCATGATCCTTTATCCTAACAGGAAAAGGAGGTTTCTCAACATAAGCAGTAGGAACAATAGGATCACTATAGGTAATAGTCTTTTCTTCGACTGTAATAGGTGCAACTACTTTCACTTCAATAGGAGGATTATATTTAAACCACTTCTCTTTAGGGAGATCAACGTGAGTAGCAAAAGATTCACAGCAAGAAGCTACTATCTCAGAGTCAAGTCCATACTTAGCGCTAAATCCACGATTTAACACAATCGAACTTGGATGTCATGCCTGACTCCTTACCATCGTCGGAACCCCAATCTTCATAGTTGCGTTTAATTCTTTCCAATAAGTCCCATTTGAAATCAATAGTCTTCAGCATATATGAACCAGCACAGGAAGTATCGAGCAGGTTGCAATTATCAAGAGAAAGCCGGGCATAAAAGTTCTGAATAATCATTTCCCGAGAGAGCTCATGATTGGGGCATGAATATAACATTGACTTAAGCCTCCCCCAAGCATTAGCGATTCTTTCTCCTTCGTGAGACAAGAAATTATATATGTAATTACGATCACGATGAACAAGATGCATAGGATAGAACTTCTGGTGAAATTCCAACTTCAATCGCTTATAATTCCAAGATCTCGTATCATCACATAGCCTATACCATGTCAATGCATCTACCTTCAAAGATAAAGGGAAGAACTTCCTTTTGACAACATCATCGGGAATACCTGCAAGCTTAAATAATCCACAATCTTCATCCACAAAGATAAGGTGTAAATCGGGATGCAATGTTCCGTCTCCTGCAAATGGATTAGCTAGCAGTTTCTCTATCATACCCGAAGGAATCTCAAAGTAAATATTTTCATAAAGTTCAGTAGGTTGAGGAGCAACTCTTTGCTCTTCTGGTTGGGGTGAAGATACCCAAACAAGCCCCTCAAAGGATTTAGTTTACATAGTGACAAGTAACAGAAAATTTCAGCACACTATATAAATGTTTCCTTACCAAGTTCCACTCACCAAAAGCGCTACACTCCCCGGCAACGGTGCCAGAAAAGAGTCTTGACAACCCACAAGTGTAGGGGATCAATTGTAGTCCTTTCGATAAGTAAGAGTGTCGAACCCAACGAGGAGCAGAAGGAAATGATAAGCGGTTTTCGGTAAGGTTTTCTCTGCAAGCACTGAAATTGTAGGTGATAGATAGTTTTGTGATAAGATAAATGGTAACAAGTAACAAGTAAATAAAGTAAATAAAGTGCAGCAAGGTGGCCCAATCCTTTATGTAGCAAAGGATAAGCCTGGACAATTTCTAATAATGAGAAAGGAGCTCCCGAGGACACATGGGAATTATCGTCAAGCTAGTTTTCATCACGTTCATATGATTCGCATTCGGTACTTCGATAATTTGATATGTGGGTGGACCAGTACTTGGGTACTGCCCTTACTTGGACAAGCATCCCACTTATGATTAACCCCTATTGCAAGCATCCGCAACTACAAAAGAAGTATTAAGGTAATCCTAACCACATCATTAAACATATGGATCCATATCAGCCCCTAACGAAGCAACACATAAACTAGGGTTTAAGCTTCTGTCACTCTAGAAACCCATCATCTACTTATTACTTCCCCATGCCTTCCTCTAGGCCCAAATAATGGTGAAGTGTCATGTAGTCGACGTTCACATAACACCACTAGAGGAAAAGACAACATACATCTCATCAAAATATCAAACGAATACCAAATTCACATGACTACTAATAGAAGACTTCACCCATGTCCTCAGGAACAAACGTAACTACTCACAAAGCATATTCATGTTCATAATCAGAGGAGTAATAATATGCATAAATGATCTGAACATATGATCTTCCACCAAGTAAACCAATTAGCATCAACTACAAGGAGTAATCAACACTACTAGCAACCCACAGGTACCAATTTGTGGTTTTAATACAAGATTGGATACAAGAGATGAACTAGGGTTTTGAGAGGAGATGGTGCTGATGAAGATGTTGATGGAGATTGACCCCCTCTTGATGAGAGGATTGTTGGTGATGACGTTGGTGATGATTTCCCCCTCCCGGAGGGAAGTGAACCCGGCAGAACAGCTTTGCCAGAGCCCTAGATTGGTTCCGCCAAGGTTCCGCCTCGCGGCGGTGGAGTTTCGTCCCGTACGCTTGCCCACGATTTTTTCTAGGGTAAAAGCTCTGATATAGTAGAAGATGGACACCGGAGGCCCACCAGGGGGCCCAGGAGATAGGGGGCGCGCCCTATATGGGGTATGCGCCCCCTGTCTCCTGGACAGGGTGTGGGCCCCCTGGTGTATTTCTTCTGCTCAATAATTCTTATTAATTCCAAAAAGATGTTTCGTGGAGTTTCAGGACTTTTGGAGCTGTGCAGAATAGGTTTCTAATGTTTGCTCCTTTTCTAGCCAGAATTCCAGCTGCCGACATTCCCCCTCTTCATGGGAAACCTTGTAAAATAAGAGAAAATAACCATAAGTATTGAGATATAATGTGCAATAACAGCCCATAATGCAATAAATATTGATATGAAAGCATGATGCAAAATGGACATATGAACTCCCCCAAGCTTAGATCTCGCTTGTCCTCAAGCGGAAGCTGAAATCGAAAAATATGTCCACATGTTTAGAGATAGAGGTGTCGATAAAAATAAAATACGGACATGAAGGCATCATGATCATTCTTAAAATAGCAACATAAATAGACGTATCAGGGGCCGACCATGGGCCCACGAGACATGGGGCGCGCCCTCCACCCTCATGGCCAGGTGCTTGCCCCTCGTGTAGTGTTTTCAGTGCCTAAAATCCTCAAATATTCCATAAAAAATCATACTAAATTTGCAGGGCTTTTGGAGCACTTTTATTTTCGGGATATTTTTTATTGCACGGATAATTCAAAAAACAGTCAGATAATACTATTTTTGCTTTACTTATTTTAAATAACAGAAAGTAAAAAGAGGGTACAGAAGGTTGTGCCTTCTAGTTTCATCCATCTCATGATCATCAAAATGAATCCACTAACAAGGTTGATCAAGTCTTGTTAACAAACTCATTCCGAATAACACGGAACCGGAGAAATTTCGAATAACAATAGGTTACCTCAATGGGGATATGAACATCCCCTACAATAAGAATATCATTCTTTTTCTTGACATGAGGAAGAGGAAATTCAAAACCTCCAATAATGATAGTTGGACTTTTTCCAATAGAATTGATGCTATGAACTTGAGATTGTTTCCTCAGAAAGTGTACTGTATGCTCATTACCATTAACATGAAAAGTGACATTGCCTTTGTTGCAATCAATAACAGCCCCTGAAGTATTCAAAAAGGGTCTACCAAGGATAATCGACCTACTATCGTCCTTGGGAATATCAAGAATAACAAAGTCCGTTAAGATAGTGACATTTGCAACCACAATAAGCACATCCTCACAAATTCCGATAGGTATAGTAGTTGATTTATCAACCATTTGCAAAGATATTTCAGTAGGTGTCAACTTATTCAATTCAAGTCTACAATATAAAGGCAGAGGCATAACACTAACACCGGCTCCAAGATCACATAAAGTAGTTTTAACATAGTTTCTTTTAATGGAGCATGGTATAGTTGGTACCCCCGGATCTCCAAGTTTCTTTGGTATTCCACCCTTAAAAGTATAATTAGCAAGCATTGTGGAAATTTCAGCTTTCGGTATCTTTCTTTTATTTGTAAGATATCCTTCATATATTTAGCATAAGGATTTACTTTAAGCATATCAGTTAAGCGCATACGTAAGAAGATAGGTCTAATCATTTCAGCAAAGCGCTCAAAATCCTCATTATCCTTTGTCTTGGATTGTTTAGGAGGAAAGGGCATGGGTTTCTGAACCCATGGTTCTCTTTCTCTACCGTGCTTCCTAGCAACAAAATCTCTCTTATCATAATGTTGATTCTTTGATTGTGGGTTATCGAGATCAACAACAGGTTCAATCTCTACATCATTATTTTTGCTAGGTTGAGCATCAACATGAACATTATCATTAACATTATCACTAGGTTCATGTTCATCACCTCATTGTGTTTCAGCATCAGAAATAGAAATATCTTTGGGGTTCTCAGGTGTGTCTACGACAAGTTCACTAGAAGCATGCAAAGTCCTCTCGTTTTTCTTTTTCTTCTTTTTGGAAGAACTAGGTGCCTCTAAATTATTTCTCTGAGAATCCTGCTCGATTCTCTTAGGGTGGCCTTCAGGATACAAAGGTTCCTGAGTCATTCTACCAGTTCTAGTAGCCACTCTAACAGCAAAGTCATGTTTATTATTTAATTCATTGAGCAAATCACTTTGAGCTTTAAGTACTTGCTCAGCTTGAGTGGCAACCATAGAAGCATATTTGCTAATGAGTTTAAGTTCACCTTTAACTCTGGCCATATAATCACTCAAGCGCCCTATCTCGAAAGCATTATTCTTTAATTCTCTACCCACATAAACATCAAAACTTTCTTGCCTAGCCATAAAGTCATCAAATTCATCTAAACATGGGCTATGAAATTTAGTAGACGAGATTTCAACTTTATCATAACTATAGAGAGAATTTACCTTTACTACCCGTGTCGGGTTATCAAGACAATGTGTTTCTTCGACAAGCGCTATATTAAGACAATGTATTTCTTCAATAGGAGGTAAATTCTTAACATCTTCAGCTTTAATACCTTTTTCTTTCATTGATTTCTTTGCCTCTTGCATATCTTCAGGACTGAGAAATAGAACTCCCCTCTTCTTAGGAGTGGGTTTAGGAATAGGCTCAGGAGTTGGCTCAATTGGTTCAGGAATTGCCTTAGGAATTGGCTCAGGAAGAGTCCAATTATTTTCATTAGTCAAATATTATTCAATAGTAATTTATCTTCGTCGACTGTTCTTTCCCTGAAAACACAACTAGCACAACTACCCAAGTAGTCCTTGGAAGCATCGGTTAGTCCATTATAAAAGATATCAAGTATTTCATTTTTCTTAAGAGGATGATCAGGCAAAGCATTAAGTAATCGGAGAAGCCTCCCCCAAGCTTGTGGGAGACTCTCTTCTTTGATTTGCACAAAATTATATATTTCCCACAAGGCAGCTTGTTTCTTATGAGCAGGAAAATATTTAGCAGAGAAGTAATAAATCATATCCTGGGGACTACGCACACAACCAGGATCAAGAGAATTAAACCAAGTCTTAGCATCACCCTTTAATGAGAACGAAAATATCTTAATGATATAATAATAGCAAGACTTCTCATCATTAGTAAACAGGGTGGCTATATCATTCAACTTAGTAAGATGTGCCACAACAGTTTTAGATTCAAGGCCATAAAAGGGATCAGATTCAACCAAAGTAATTATTTTAGGATCAACAGAGAATTCATAATCTTTATCAGTAACACAGATAGGTGAAGTAGCAAAAGCAGGGTTAGGTTTCATTCTAGCATTAAGAGATTGCTGCTTCCATTTAGCTAATAACTTCTTAAGATCATATCTATCTTTGCAAGCAAAGATATATCTAGCAGCTTACTCATTCATAACATAACCCTTAGGAACAACGGGTAATTCATAATCAGGGGGAGAACTTTCATCATCATTATCATCAATAATAGCATCTTCAATAATTTCATTCTCTCTAACCCTAGCAAGTTGTTCATCAAGAAATTCACCTAATGGCAAAGTAGTATCACGCACAGAAGTAGTTTCATCATAAGTATCATGCATAGCAGAAGTGGCATCATCAATAACATGTGACATATCAGAATTCATAGCAGTAGCAGGTTTAGGTGTCGCAAGCTTACTAATAACAGAAGGAGAATCTAGTGTAGAGCTAGATGGCAGTTCCTTACCTCCCCTCGTAGTTGAGGGCAAAATCTTAGTTCTTTCGTCTTTCAAGTTCCTCATAGTGATCAACAGATATAAATCCCAAGTGACTCAGAGAATAGAGCTATGCTCCCCAGCAACGGTGCCAGAAATCCATCTTGCTACGTCTTGAGCTTGCGTTGGTTTTCCTTGAAGAGGAAAGGGTGATGCAACAATAGTAGCGTAAGTATTTCCCTCAGTTTTTGAGAACCAAGGTATCAATCCAGTAGGAGGCTCCTCAGAAGTCCCACGCACCTACACAAACAAACAAAGAACTCGCAACCAACGCAATAAAGGGGTTGTCAATCCCTTCACGGCCACTTGCGAAAGTGAGATCTGATAGAGATAGTATGATAAGATAAATATATTTTGGGTATTTTATAATATAGATTAGAAAAGTAAAGATGCAAATAAAATTAGATTGAAAGCTTATATGATAAAAGATAGACCCAGGGGCCATATGTTTTACTAGTGGCTTCTCTCAAGATAGTATAAGTATTACGGTGGGTGAACAAATTACTGTCGAGCAATTGATAGAAAAGCGAATAATTATGAGATTATCTAGGCATGATCATGTATATAGGCATCACGTCCGTGACAAGTAGACCGACTCCTGCCTGCATCTACTACTATTACTCCACACATCGACCGCTATCCAGCATGCATCTAGAGTATTAAGTTCATAAGAACAGAGTAACGCATTAAGAAAGATGACATGATGTAGAGGGATAAACTCATGCAATATGATATAAACCCCACCTTTTTATCCTCGATGGCAACAATACAATACGTGCCTTGCAACCCCTATTGTCACTAGGTAAGGACACCACAAGATTGAACCCAAAGCTAAGCACTTCTCCCATGGCAAGAAAGATCAATCTAGTAGGCCAAACCAAACTGATAATTCGAAGAGACTTGCAAAGATAACACAATCATACATAAAAGAATTTAGAGGAGATTCAAATATTTCTCATAGATAAACTTGATCATAAACCCACAATTCATCGGATCTCGACAAACACACCGCAAAAAGAGTTACATCGAATAGATCTCCACAAGAGAGGGGGAGAACATGGTATTGAGATCCAAGAAGAGAGAAGAAGCCATCTAGCTAATAACTATGGACCCAAAGGTCTGTGGTAAACTACTCACAACTCATCGGAGGGGCTATGGTGTTGATGTAGAAGCCCTCCATGGTCGAATCCCCCTCCGGCGGAGCGTCGGTGAAGGCTCCAAGATGGGATCTCGCGGATACAGAAGGTTACGGTGGTGCAAATTGTTTTTCGTCGGCTCCCTGGATGTTTTCGGGGTACATGGGTATATATAGGAGGAAGAAGTAGGTCGGTGGCCGCCTGAGGGGCCCACGAGACAGGGGGGCACGCCCTCCACCCTCGTGGCCGCCTCGGCTGCTTCTTGACTTGCACTCCAAGTCCTCTTGATCATGTTCGTTCCAAAAATCATGCTCCCGAAGGTTTCATTCCATTTGGACTCCGTTTGATATTCCTTTTCTTCGAAATACTGAAGTAGGCAAAAAAACAGCAATACGGGCTGGGCCTCCGGTTAGTAGGTTAGTCCCAAAAATGATATAAATGTGTAAAATAAAACCCATAAACATCCAAAAGGGGTAATATAATAGCATGGAACAATAAAAAATTATAGATACGTTGGAGATGTATCAGAGGTGTGGACGAAGCATCTCTTATGGGGAGTACGAATGAGCCGCTACAGATGCGCTGCGGTTGACGAGAGTATCGACGAAGCAGATCCGGCGGCATGGACAAGGCCGACACTGAATGGGCTATGGTACAGTGGTGGATGATCAGTATACTTGTTTCTAGGGGAGGTGGGAGGGGTAGATGTGGCCGCAGAAGCAGATCCGGCAAGGTGGACGCCGCAGGTAGTGAATGGGCTTTGGTACGCCGGTGGATGAGCAGTCTAGGGTTTCAAGAGGGGAGGGGAGAAAGGCCGATGAAGTACGGACGACGTGATGTAAGATGCTCTGGTGTTGTGGAGTTAGTCGTTTTTGCGGGAGGGGGAGAGGAAATGGGGGTGCCGTGTAGTGGGGGGAACCGGAAGTTAGCAAAGCAGCCCCGACCTATTATGTAGATGAGGGTGGTATTGTAACTATTGGTCTCCGTGCACCAAGGACAAAAGGGGAATTTCTCATGCTAAGGACTAAGGTGGCGGAAATTTTAGAAGGAGGCGGGAGATTTTGCCGCCCGCAGGATCGTTTGTATCCAGTTTCAACTAATTTTGGACCGTGCTAGCTGGAAGGTCATGCGAGACTGTGTACACGGGGCACACGTCAGCAGTTAATAACTGTTGTGAAGTCCACCCCAAAAAAAATACAATAACTCAGGATGATGCGCCGATAACTTGGACATTCACACGGGGGCGGCCAATTGTACGGGTGTAGTGGCACGTTCACAGAAAAAGGGATCAAACACTCAGCCTATGTATTTCTCGTGTAAATAGATAATTTAGTGCCATTGGTTATGTACTTTAAACATAATGCATTGACGTTTTAGTGTAGAGGCGCACAAAAAGAAATGGATATTGTAGTTCGCTACTTAAAAGTGTTACCTCATATGATTACATAGCCTCCATTTCATAAATTGTGTACCCGTTGAATTCATATATGAATATTACATATATTACTTCATAATAGAACCTTAAATCGTCCAAGACTAATGAATTTGAATGCAAGAGTAACAATGGTTCATGTACATGATAGCTACATTGGTTGTTTGAAGAAATATCACTGTAACTTTGGCATGCACAACTGAAAAGGTTTATTTAAATAGAAAAAATGTGATATGCGAGTGTCCAATCTTTATAGCGTTGAATCGATATTGTACCTTTGGCCACGATACAAAGTAGATATTGATTTATGTTCAAGCGATGCACATCCACAATCGCTAGATAGTGATACGTGAATGAATTTTGCAATCTCTCTCACACGCATACATATCTCATTTCCCTATGGGCATCAGATCACACACGCGCACTTTGTGTATTTCTCTCCCTCCGTCAAGGCTAGAATTCATCTTTCTACCCCATCCTACAAGTCTCTCACACAGAAACACACACGCTCTCTCCGTCGAACACGCCTGTCGGTGTTCTGGGAACGGGGGTACCCAGACTTGCCTGCCTGCGGCCTGCGGCGTGGCTCAAGGAGTGGCCCAGTATGGCCCATCTTCATCAACACATGCTCAAGACCCTCGCGAGGGGCCAAGCCTCGCGGGGCGGACGATAGGAGGCTTCCTCAGGCACGGCCTCGTCAGGATCGCTCGCGAGGAGGCGGAAAGATCAAGGCGGGGTACCTCACGAGGTGCCCGTGACGCAAGCCATGACGACCAAGGCCAGGCGGGCCCCAGGCGGGCGCCGGCCTGCGCAGAGTCCTTATTTCCGCTTTGGTGCAAAGGGGGCAAGCGCAGGCAAGGGTATCAAGAAAAGGCAACCATTTCGGTGCAACAAGACCAAGACCAGCAGGACGGCAGAACGGAGGTCATCGTGGAGCCCAAGCCAGCGTCACCGTCAGGGTCTTTGGCAGGCGAGGACCAACTTTAGTCAGGATAAGTGTACTAGATGTTCCCTTTCAAAATGGCCAATTGTTGGTGCCCTTCCCGCTCAATATTTCGGAAGAGGCCCGGGGCCTTCGCCTATAAATAGGACTAGCCACCCACAGGGAAGGGCATCTGGATCTGATCAGATACGCATCCAAGACACAGAGAGAGAGGCGACTGAACTCCCCTAGCAGTTCATCACCTCAACCAAGAACAGACCCTCGCGAGGCTGTTCTTCCCTTGTACTGTTCCTCATCAGCCCCAGAGGCAATCCACACACCACAAACTGGAGTAGGGTATTAGACCACAATGGTGGCCTGAACCAGTATAAACCTCGTGTCCCTTGTGTTGTTCTTCGTGTAGTTTTAGATCCTTGCGACGCGGTGAGACATGGGTAGGCTGGGGGTGTGATCTCCGCGTGCACCCCAGTGTTCGAACCTCAAGGGTCTGCCGGAACCCGAAATCCGACATTTGGCGCGCCAGGTAGGGGTGTGCCGGAATCTGCCTTCCGTCGCCTCGTGTTTTCACCGCCCATCCCATCCATGTCAGACGCACATCGCGCCTGCGCCGAGCGCCGGGCTGCTCTTGCCCCTCGCGTCACCCAGACGGCCCCCATCGGCGAGCACCCCCGTTGTTCCCCGTCGCCTGCCGTCAACGCCGCCACCGGCCCGGCGGGGAACGAGCAGCAAGCATCGTCCCGTCGACGACCTCTACAACGAGTGGCTCGCCCGCATCACCGAGCTCGTCAGCGCCGCTGGGGGCTCCCCTGCACCGCCCCTCTCGTTGCACCGCGCCCCACCCTGCGCGGGCGATGATGCTTCGGGTGCACCTTAGCCGCCTCCCCCTCAAGAAGCCGCCTTGGCTCCAAGGCGCATGGCCCCTGGGCGAAACCCACTCCGTCCGGCACCGGCACAGCAAGAGAAGAGCTGCCAAGAGATCCCTCGTCCCCAGGAAGCCGCCCGTGTGCTCCCCGCACTGGCTCGGCACGAGCGCGCACCTACTCCGGCGCATCAAGACCCCGCGCTGCACCTCGCCGCAGCGCATAGAGACCCGCAAGATCAAGCTCTCAGTCACCAAAGGGCTCCCGGGGCCACTGCAGGCTGCCGTGCCTTCTCCGTCGAGCTGCGCAGCGTGGCTTGGCCGGGCAAGTTCAAGCCAGACCTGCCCCCACGCTACGATGGCACGGCTGACCCTGCTGAGTTCCTCCAGCTATATGAGCTGGGCATCGAAGCCGCCAACGCGGACGAGAAGGTCATGGCGAACTGGTTCCCCCTGGCGCTCAAGGACGGCGCCCGCACCTGGCTCCTGAACCTAGCTCCTGGCACGATATCCTCCTGGGACGAGATGCGCACCCGATTCATCGCCAACTTCCAAGGCACCCGCGACCGGCCCCCGGCCATGAGCGACTTGCGCCGCATCAAGCAGCAGCCGAGGAGAGACCCTCAGAAGTTCATCCAGCGCTTCAATAGCGCTCGCCTTAAGATCCCCAAGGTGTCCGAGGAGGCCATCATCTCAGTCTTCTCCAACGGTGTGCGTGACGTCAAGATGAAGGAGGAGTTCGCGATCCATGAAGACCTGTGCACCTCCCTAGAGCTGTTCAATCTGGCGACCAAGTGCGCTAGGGCTGAGGAAGGGCGCCTGTCCCTCCTCGAGCTGCCAGCTGCTGACCCAGAAGAGAAGAAGCCCAAGACCAAGGACGTGAAGCGCAAGGGGGCTGTCGTGCTTGCAACAGAGCCAGACACCAAGCGAGGCAGGGATCAGCCTGAGTCATCCAAGGGCAGCCGGTACTGCGTGTACCACGACCTCCATACCCACAACACCAACGAATGCCAAGAGCTCAGGGCCGTGCGAGACGTGCGTGCCGGCCGACGCCCCGAGCGCAGCGGCAGGGGCTATGGCCGAGGAGGAGGAAGAGGTGGAGGACGATGGGAAGACCATGGCCCTTGCCAAGGGTGGTGTGACCGACCTCGCGAGGACCGCTGGCAGGACCAGCCTCGCGAGGGAGGTTGGAGGGATCCACCTCGCGAGGGGGGTTGAAGGGATCAGCCTTGCGAGGATCGCCCACAAGGCAATGCGGGCCTCCCTCCTCTGCCACCACAGCCAAGGAGGAACGAAGACCATCACCAGGACGAGGGGGCTGGAGGCTTCCAGGAGCCGCGCGCAATCGCTTGTATCTTGGGGGGCGCACAAGCCCCGGCCTCTCAGTGCATCTTCAAGCAGTTTGCTCGCGAAGTGAATGCAATCCTCCCCAAGCTTGAGGCCACACGCCCTCTCAGGTGGTCAGCGTGCGCTATCACGTTCAGCTCAGCGGATCAGCTCAAGTGCGCGGCCACAACAGGAGTCCTACCAATGCTTTGTTCCCCAATCATCAGCAATCTGCAAGTCACCAGGACCCTCATCGATGGCGGACCGGGGCTCAGTGTCCTATCCGTCGAGACGTTCAACAATCTCCAAGTGCCATACAATCAGCTGCAGCCAACCAAGCCTTTCTCAGGAGTCCCTGATGGTTCCACGGTTCTGATAGGGCAGGTCCGCCTTCCTGTTACCTTCGGGAAGTGCGACAACTACCGCACCGAGCTCATTGACTTCGACGTCGCTCACATCCGCCTGCCGTACAATGCCATCCTCGGGTACCCAGCCCTGGCCAAGTTCATGGCCGTGACCCATCACAGCTACAACATCCTCAAGATGCCAGGGAGTGGTGGAGTCATCACGGTGCCTTGTGAAGAGAGAGACGCTGTGTGTTCCCTGGAACGTGCCTTCCAAGCCGCATCAATTGAAGACCCAGATCACAAGAACGGGAGGCCTCCCGAGGCTGCTCCTAAGAAGAAGAAGACATCGCCTGGCCTGACCCCTCGGGAGGCAGGCCCCTCAAGGTCCGCGCCCGTTCAGGGGGCACCTCCTTCTATCGCATAGGAAGGCGTGCCCGGCGCCCTCCTCGAGCAGGGCTCAGGCTCTCTCTTCTGGGGGGCCATCGACTTTGCTAAGATTACGAGGGAGGCGCTCGGGCACCACTTGGAGGTGTGCTTCAACGCACGTTTCCCTCAGGAGGAAGCAAGGCAAGAAGGGCCAAACCCTCAGGAATTCATCAGCGAGATCATTCAGGAGCTGCAGGAGTCAAGAGTCATGAGTGGCAGCCGCCGCTTGCCCGCCGTAGCTCCCCATCCAGGCGAGGATGGTGGGTTGCGCGTTTGCATCGACATACCAGGACTCAACCGAGCCGCCTCTCAGGAGCGCCTCTGGCCCTCACGCGTGGGGCGCTGCGAAGGCCCACCCCACAACTATGTTCTCATGCCTTACGGCCTGCCGAACACGGCTGCTGTGCGTCAGCGCCTCATGAGGAGCATCTTGGAGGCTCAGGCGGTCAGGCATTCCGCAGTCCTGGCGGAGATGTAGATGGTCCGCGAGGAGCCGCCAGCGCCTCCGAAGCCTCCCGAGGCCCCTGGGCCTGGGGGCTCGTGAAGATCGTCTCCCGCAGCGCACGCCGTCCGCTACTTCAACATCCCTCCATCTTCAGCATCATCAGGTGACATCCTTCGAGTTTCATTTTCAGCTGGGAGCGCCCCCCAGGGCTGCATCATTCCCAGGCCGCGTGGGTCCGTCCCTGCGATGCGTATCCCCTTTAGTTTATGTTTTTAGCTTACTTTATTGGGGGCGCCCCTCGGGCTGCATTATCCCCAAGCTACCTGGGCTAGACCCGGTGGCATGTATCCCTCTCGCGTTTATTCGGGTCGTGTGTTTGACCCATCATGATCGTTGTTTGATGCTTGCCTATGGCACCCTTCTTTCTTCATGTCGACTGCTTGCACGTTAAAGGGGGGGGTACATGAGCATCACGACTCATGGGCTCTTACTGGCTCTCCAGCCCTCACCCTTTGGCCTTGTCCACGGCATCGCGACCTGGCATACCAGCGACGGCTGAGCCCCACTCGAGGGCCGGGACCCGAGGACGTAGAGCACCGACATCTAACCAAATCTGCAGGAACACATCACAAGTAAAGGCCCAGAGCCAGGCGCAACCCGCCTTGAGGTAGGGCCCCATGAGTCCTGCGCTGGCTCACGGGTGCCCAGATACACCTCGCTAGGCCCTATCGTGCCAGCCACGTGTCAGGGCGGGGCTGTACACGCCCCGGGGGCTCCTCCCGGAGGGGAGCCCCCTCCCACGCACCAGTGGAAGCACCATGCTCCGCGCCAGCTGATGACACTGCTGAGGAGCAGCTATGCCCGTACACATACGGAAGCGCGATGCTCTGCGCTGGTGATAAACAACTGAGGGTGGCCCCCGTCTGCATCAACCTCAGGGAGCCCAGAGCTCAATGTCCGGCCTCATCGTAACGCCTCCCCTCGGGAGTGCTGTGCGAGGGGGCTGGGCACGGGGGCTGCGCCCGGGTCATGCCTAGGCGCACGCCACCCAGTCAGGCCCCTCGGGCCTGGTTCGTCGCACGCCTCTCCCCGAGCGAAGCCAAGGTACGAAGGCCGTTTGAACGTCAAGGGGGACTCCTGAGCATCGCGACTCAGGAGCCTAACTGGTCACGTAGCCCCTCACCCCTTAGTTCCAAAAGGCTAACGGTGGTTGAGGTATGCGCCAGGCCGGGCTCTGCCGACGTAGAACGGTAAATTCACCCATGCATCTCACCTCCCTGCTTGCTGTTCGTGCGTCAAGGGGGACTCCTGAGCATCGTGACTCAGGAGCCTAACTTGTCACGTAGCCCCTCACTCCTTGGTCCCGTCCTGGTTTCCGGTCGGGGCTAACGGTGGCTGAGGTATGCACGGGGCCGGGCTCTGCCGATGTAGAACACAAGAAAGTAGGAAGGAAAAACGCAAATCTCAAGAAATTCAAAAGAAAATATGACAGTCCATAGAGTACTTTGACAATGCCAAACACAAGTTTAAATGCCTCCACGAGGCAGAATGCATGTTGCGGGAATTAAAAGCAGGACGAGAGCCGTGAAGGGGTCACTTTTTGGCGGCGTCATCGCTGGTGACGGTGCTACGCTGGGCAACTTCGCCTCGTGGAGCCTCAAGACCGGCAGCGCCTCGCTTCGGCTTGGTGCTGAAGGCCCGGAACTTCGCCAGCAGAGCCTCCACGCACCCTTCACGACCTCAGCAGCAACGGTGGCAAGCTCGCCGCTCACAGGCTCTAGCAGGCTGTCGAGGTCAACGCTGGAGTCGCGGAGGTAGACATGGGTGAAGACGCGCGTTAGCGCCGCAGAAGAAAGGACGCGCGCCTCAGCCTCAGCCGTGGGGCCAAGGCCGAGGGCGACATCTTCGAGGGTGCGGACCAGGAAGGGAAGCAACTTGGCGGGGCCCTCCTCGGCGCCAGCCAGCGGGCTTTTTAGGCCGCTGTCATAGAGCGACTTCAGCAGGGTGCGAGCCTTCACCTCCAGCTCCGCGAAGGCCACGCGGTCCTCGGCCAGGACCCGCGCCTTGCCGTCCAGCTCGATCTTCTTCGCCTCCAACGCCTGCTCCAGCGCACCCAAGCGTCCTTGGAGTTCGTCAAGCTCGGCATCCCGGTCCTTGGTGGCAGCCTCGCGAGCCTTCATGTCTTCCTCCTTCTCCTGGCGGACACGACCCTCCTTGACAAGCTGGTCGCACAGGCCTTATAGTTTGCTCTCCAGCACCTTGTAGCGACCCTAGACATCCGCAACCTCACCCAAGGCGGCGTCGCGAGCGGCCCTCGCCTCAAGGACGACCTGCTTCTCCTTGTCGCAGGCTGTTGCGGTCTGAGCCAGCGCCGCTCGGACTGAAGCATTAGAGTGGACCTAGCCAGAGACCAACTCCAGGCGCCCGGCCGCCAAGCGAGGGTCGGCGCCCAGAAGATCTTTCCGCAGCCGGTCCAGCTCAGCAGCAGCACGATCCAGAACAGTAGGAGGAGCCGGAGAGATGGCAGTTGGCGGAGTAGGAGGAGAAGATGGCACCGTAATCACAGCACCATGAGTCAGGACCTTCTGCGCCCCGACGACTGTGGCCGTGGCGTCAGGCAAAGACACCGCGGGAGTCGCTTGGGCCATGGGGGCTGAGCTCGCTCCAGCTGGCCCCGCCAGGCCTCGTGAGGATGACCGGGCAGGAGAGGCCCGCGTCTTGTCGCCCCCTTCTCCCGCGGGTGGGGGTGCTGCCCCGGACGAAGCCTCAGGAGCCCCCTTCAGCTTCTTTGCTGCAGGCACCGGCCTAGCCAAGGAATATGGACGTCAAGCCTCAACAACAAAGCATGAAGCAAAACGAGAATCGAGCACTTACTCGTCATCGCTCACGGGCTCAAGCAACCTCCGGTCGAACTTGAAACCCGAAAGCCGGATGCTGGGGTCAACTTCAAGAGGCTCGGGGGCAGGAGGCGTGTCTGCGGATCGCCTCGGAGTCGGAGCGGACCCATGGGGAACCAGCCCCGTCCTGTCCTTCTTCGGGATCAGGGGCGAGCTCTCGCTACCCTGCTCATCGCCGTCCTCGTCGTCATCCGGCATGAGGCGAAGAGTGCGGGACCTACACCGAGGGAGGGGTGTTCTCGACTCCCCGTCGGTCACCTCCGAATCGGGCCCCTCATCCTCCTCCTCCTCTTCTTCCTCCTCTCTGTTGGAGTCGATTGAGGATACGTTCACCATCGCCAGGGCCGCCGGGTCCTCAGGAACCTCCGCGGGCACAGGCCCACCCTCATTGAAAGCGGACATGGAATTCACCATGTGCTCCCAATCATCCCGAAGGAACAAGGGCACGGGAGCATCCTCCAACCTTGCCACGTTTCCCCCAACCAAGGATTGGAGGACCGCGGCCAGATCCTCGTCGGCCATGACTTCAGGGTTCGAGCGAAGGGCGGCATCGCCCCCCCAACCTTCCACAGCGGAAGCGAGTGTTCCCGGAGCGGAGCCACCCGATGCTCCAGGAACTCCCTCAGGAGCGACGCCCCGGTCAGTTTCGCCGTCGCCATGTTGTCCGGTCACAGGTCCGCGTCCATCTTCTCCAGCACCGGCCTCGCGCGGGGATCAACGAGCTCCGCATGGGACCAAGCATCAATGGACGTGGGCTGCCCCCTGGGCAGAATCAGCCGGGAATGGGTGCGCCCATCATCCACTATGACCCACTTGCTCCTAAAGCCCTCAATTCTCTTCCCGGGCTTCGAGATGGCGTTAGAGCTGCCGTGCGCGACAAAGCTTGCGCACGGGGTGATGGGGTCGTGGGAGACCCGGAGGTAGAAGTAATGGCGCAGCAAGGCCACCGAAGGCCTCACCCCGACATGAGCCTCGCAGTAGTAGGCGAAAATTGCCAGGAGAAGAACGGAGTTGGGATGGAGGTGCGGGGCTTGCAGATTGTAATGGTGAAGAACAGAAAGGAAGATCTCGTTAAAAGGGGGCACCAGACCGGCGGCGATGGCGCTCACGAAGAGCGGGTAGAAGGTGCTTCCTCTGCCCTCAGGAAGGGCGGTGCCGACCTTGAGCGCGGCCGCCCCGTCGTGGCCTTGCGCCGCCATCATCAGGCGCGTCCGAGCAAGATTCTTCTCCGACACATTCGGAGGATCCAAGGCGGGCGAGTACCATGCTCCGGCCGGGGTCTGGCGAGGCGCCATGCCTTGCTAGGATGCAGGGTTGGACTAGATCTGGGGATTTCGGAAGCAAGAAGGACAGGAGCAAGAAAGGAGATCTGGGCAGTGAAGGAGAAGGCAAAGAAGGTAAGCCTAGACAGGTACCACTCCCTTATCAGCTTGTGCAGTTGCCGAGGTGTCGTGAGGGAGACAGGACGCCCATGTCCAATCAACCGCCACGCGGCGCCCAAGGCCGCAGGCTATTGGGGCCCGCGGCGCTTCGCACTTGCCTCTTCGCTTCTCTGCTAAGCCAAGTCCAAGCGCGCCTTGGGCCCGGGGGCTACTGTTGGCATTCTGGGAACGGGGGTACCCAGACTTGCCTGCCTGCGGCCTGCGGCGTGGCTCAAGGAGTGGCCCAGTACGGCCCATCTTCATCAACACATGCTCAAGACCCTCGCGAGGGGCCAAGCCTCGCGGGGCGGACGACAGGAGGCTTCCTCAGGCACGGCCTCGTCAGGCTGGCTCGCGAGGAGGCGGAGAGATCAAGGCGGGGTACCTCACGAGGTGCCCGTGACGCAAGCCATGACGACCAAGGCCAGGCGGGCGCCAGGCGGGCGCCGGCCTGCGTAGAGTCCTTGTTTCCCCTTTGGTGCAAAGGGGGCAAGCACAGGCAAGGGTATCAAGCAAAGGCAACCATTTCGGTGCAACAAGACCAAGACCAGCAGGATGGCAGAACGGAGGTCATAGTGGAGCCCAAGCCAGTGTCACCGTCAGGGTCTTTGGCAGGCGAGGACCAACTTTAGTCAGGATAAGTGTACTAGATGTTCCCCTTCAAAATGGCCAATTGTTGGAGCCCTTCCCGCTCAATATTTGGGAAGAGGCCCGGGGCCTTCGCCTATAAATAGGACTAGCCACCCACAGGGAAGGGCATCTGGATCTGATCGGATCCGCATCCAGGACACACACAGAGAGAGAGAGAGGCGACTGAACTCCCCTAGCAGTTCATCGCCTCAACCAAGAACAGACCCTCGCGAGGCTGTTCTTCCCTTGTACTGTTCCTCATCAGCCCCAGAGGCAATCCACACACCACAAACTGGAGTAGGGTATTACACCACAATGGTGGCCTGAACCAGTATAAACCTCGTGTCCCTTGTGTTGTTCTTCGTGTAGTTTTAGATCCTTGCGAGGCGGTGAGACATGGGTAGGCTGGGGGTGTGATCTCCGTGTGCACCCCAGTGTTCGAACCTCAAGGGTCTGCCGGAACCCGAAATCCGACAACGCCCACCCCTTTAATTCCGCCCACGCACAGCCACTAATGTCTCAAAGTATAATAATGTCTCTCACACATATGCCTAAGGTTAACTTGAGTTCCGGAACCATATGACTACATACAATGGGATTCCAACAGAGCACCTTTTGTTTTGAGATTTTGCTCTCTCTCTCTCTCTCTCACAGACACACACACACACACACACACACACACACACACACACACACACACGCGCGCGCGCACATTGTTTCTCGCTTCATTTTTCCCGGCACTTGCATGCACACCGTTTGTTTATCTTCGTGATGCTTTAAGTATGCCTCGCACAAATGCTATCTACCTATCCCATAATATAGCTAGATATGTGTCACACAAACTCCTTCTCCCTACTAGCAAGATGCCCATGCGTTGCACGGAACATCAAGATGCATTTGTATGAGTAGTTTATCTTGTGAGAGAAAAGGATGAACGAGGGAATGCCTTATTTGCAAATGCGGAGAGGGGAGTGGGTATCTTTTTGCAAAATTACCATAGTTTCCTTCCTATCCGTCGGATATAAATTGGAGGGCCTATATTGCAGGATGGCAGGAACACCATCATCACCAACTCTGTTTTTTATAAGAGTAGAGATATGTAAGTGTCACTGCCCCTTCCCCCATACACACCCACACACCCACCCACACACACACACTTCCCAACACCGAAGGAGTAGGGTGACACCTCGATCTTGATACTAATCTATCGACTAGCTTCTCTCTCAAACACACAGACACACACTACCCGACACCGAAGGAGTATGTGGAACCTCGATCTTGATAGTAATCTATCTACTCCTCTTTCAAACACACACACACATGCACACACACTCGCTAGTTGTGCCTCTGTGCCTACTGCGCACACTCTCGGTACGTCTTTCTCTCCCTCCCCTCCCCCACCCCAATAATGACAACAGAAGGGTGAAAACTCGATCTGATCTAATCTGTCAATTGGTTTCTCTCTCAAACATTGTGTCTTTGTGCCTCGCTCAGTATCCCCCTCAATATGTAGACTTCTCGCGCATGCACAGCTGTAGTGATGATGACGCTGAACCCAGTGTGCCTCGTTTTTACCGGCCTCATGTGATAGTTTTCATCCTATTTTCTGTTAATTAACAAGGCAAACTTTTCTTTGTTACTACTAGTGAATCTGAAATCATTCGGGGTAGACATAAAATATATCACTTCAACCCAATTATCGCAGTAACTATTTTAAAAGAAACTAGCTAGATGCCCGTGCGTTGCACGGACCATCAAGATGCATTTGTATGAGTAGTTTATCTTGTGAGAGAAAAAAAGGATGAACGAGGGAAGGCCTTATTTGCAAACGTGGAGAGGGGTGTGGGTATATTTTTGCAAAATTACCATAGTTTCCTTCCTATCCGTTAGATATAAATCCGACGACCTATATTACAGGATGGCACGCACACCATCATCACCAACTCTGTTTTCTAGTCCCTCCATTCCTAAATATTTGTCTTTTTAGAGATATCAACAAGTGACTACATACAGAGCAAAATGAGTGAATCTACACTCTAAAATATGTGTACATACACATCCGTATGTGGTAGTCCATTTGAAATCTGAAAAAGACAAATATTTAGGAACGAATGGAGTATAAGAGTAGACATGGAGATATATCTCCAGCATGGTCAACAACAAAAATGTGCTGGACTGGTTAGCGTTAGATGCTCGCAATGCGATGACATGAGTTCGAATTCTGTCTTTAACTTTAGATTTTTATATTGTACATTACTTATTTAATATATACTTCTTTTGCTACTGTACTGACAGTGGAACCCACAGAGTACTTAGAATACAAGATTAAGGATGGACTTGTTTCTTTTTAACTTTTTGTACAAAGCTGTAGCCACCCTACAAGTCACGTGTACACTGTACATGCTATTAACTTTTTATAGAGGGACAATCATACACGCAATTAACTCAAATGGATTGGATGTCACTCTATTATTTCCAGCATAAGAGCATCTCCAATGGCAGCCGGAAAATTTCCTCCCGGTTCCTTCCACGGAGGACGACATCAAACGCCAGCGGCATACATTTTCACAACTCTAATCAACCAGATGAAATTCATGCAAACACGAACTGATTTCATATAAGCATGAAGGATTTCGTATAAAAAAGCCGAATCTTCATATAAACATGATGGATTTCATTACATTTACATGAACTAAGCGGTGCCAATCCGGTTCTCTTGGTATAATTAATACTCCCTCCATCCGGAAATACTTGTTATAAAAATGGATGTATCTAGACTTATTTTAGTTATAGATACATACAATTTATCCATTCTTAGAACAAATATTTCCCGCCAGCTGGAGAGGGAGTACATAATCTAAATGGCCGCCCAGGGATCCCTTTGTCTTCCTCATGTCCGGCAGACACTTGCGGGGAAGATGAAGGTCCTCGAAAGAGATGAAGCAGCAAAGAAACAACCTGAATGCGCGGCGGTGGCCTTCATGGGACCCAAGTGGCGGCAGCCTCCCGTGTTCTACTTCTCCTTGATGATGGCGGCGGACACTAAGAAGCTGGCCACTGACTCGTCGCTCTCCATGCACCCGGCTTCTGTCTCTACCTGCATGGTACTGCCACAGACACGAGAGGCGCGATACGACGCAGCAGCGACAACGCCCGTACCAGCGTGCTCGCCGCCGTGGAGCAACTCGCCACTCCTCATCGAGCTGAACTGGAGCGGCGAGTTGCTGAACCATGCGCCTGCTTGGGGAGGCAACTGGCTCTGTCAGGCCAAGCAAGGTTGGTGAAGCACCGAGCAGCCTCGCCCATATCCGAAGGGCTCGGCAGGCCACCCAGCCGGGTAATATGTGGGAGAACGGCTCCTCGGAAGCCATCGGAAGAATGGACAAAATGGTGAAGGAGGGGTGCGATTCTTGCCCGCTGTCTGTCTGGCCTCGTGTAAATAGAGGGCGGACAGTAGGAACTTGGCTGGCGTCTGGCCTCGTTTAAACAGAGGGCGGACGGGAGGAGCTCGGTCGGTGTTGCGTTTAATTCCGGCCCGCTCATGAACGGACGTGTGGCCGGAGTAGGTTTCTCGGTTTGCATGCGGGTTTAATGGAGGGGTTTGATGGAGGCGAGGAGGCGTGTTTAGCCCGGTGTGCAGCAGGCGGCGCGGTACTATTTGATTTGAGAGTGGGCGGCACAGTTCCTGATACGACTTTAATGCAGATGAGGGAGGGAGTAGCGGTTTCCGAAATGTTGAACGGCCAATGCATCGTCCTTAAATTAATGCATGAGGGAAGTAATGGGAGGAGGACCAGGAAAAGAGGCTGCACGATGTGAATGCAACGCAGTTTGCCCTCATATAAAGGTGCCCCTCCATTCCAATGCATCTACCACATCGTACGCACCTAAGCATATGCCTAAGCACCTATACTAAGCGCAAAATAGCTCACTCTAGACCCATGGCAGCTATGCGCGCGAGCGGCCAGCGGCTGTGCCAGATGGTCCACGACGCCGGCCTGTGGCATGGCGCCGAGGATTGTCTCCAGACGGTGTTGGAGACTTGCTGGTGGATGGCTGTTGTCGACGCCAACTACGACTCTCAGTTGGACCAGACGATCGTTGCCACCACCAACAAGTTCACCGTCCTCAAGAAGCTCGCGGACGACATCGCTGTACTCCTCCACCCCGCGCGCCCGGGCTCCTCATTGCCTGCCACCCTAATCGGCCTCCATGGACAAAACCTCTTTCAAGCACTGGTGGCCCTCCGCCTGCCTGCCGACGCCACGAAGAATGTCCGCCTGGAGGTCGTGCTCGCCACGAGGCGCCTCGCCCTGCAAGAATTCATTGACCTACACATCCACGTGTATGAGCAAATCGTGTACATTGGTATCTACAAGGACAATGAGGACGCTACGACGTTGGCCTTCCTCAATCGGCTGGAAGCCTTGGATGCCTTTGCTGAGAAGCACCTCGACCTCACCACAAAAGCCACCGCTCCTTAGCCGCCGGTCGGTGGCCCGGCGCACTAAGTTGAGGAGGAGGAGGTCATACGTTGATGGATGCATCTTTCTTCTTGCCTTCTATAACCACCACTACGATTGCATCATCGTGGCCTTAATTCTTATTGTGTTGTTGCATTCTCGTTCCAGTCAATACCAACATGTGTGATCCCTTTGCTTAATTATATGCATCACTGTAACTAGTACTTCATCCGTCAATTTATAAGTTGTGCTTACCTTTTCCATCAACTTCGTGCAACGCGCGTGCATCTTGCTAGAAACACTAGAACATGTCGGACCGCGTGTGACCAAACCGACGATGCGCCAACCTAGCTACTACGTACCCTGCTTATCTGGCGGAAACAGCCCCGCCCTAGCGTTTCCAACCGTTATTTCTATCTATCGATCGTGCCAAGGAGCAGAACCAAATGTTACAATTTATACATGTTTCTCTACTCCTACTCCTATAAAAGACTCAGTTGGTGATGGTGGTGTGTCTGCCATCCGTCGTTTCTGACCATTAGATCTGCATCTAACGGCTGTGAGGTAAGTTGTGGCATTTTTGCAACAATAGCCCACTTCTCTACTCCAATTTATAGAAAACCCCTTATTATCTTGAAAGCAACCACATCCCTCCCTCACCTCATCAAAACAGCCTGAGAAATATATTTTGAATGAAAAGTACTCCCTCCGTTCCTAAATATTTGTCTTTCTAGAGATTTCAATAAGTGACTACATACGGAGCAAAATGAGTGAATCTACACTTCAAAATATGTCTAAATAATTAGTATGTGATAGTCCATTTGAAATCTCTAAAAAGACAAATATTTAGGAATGGAGGGAGTAATATATTAGGAGTCTATCAAAACAAGAGTGATTTCTTTCAAGTTTGTGAACATGTACTACTATTCTACTACTTTGGATCCGTCGCAACGCACAGGCACATTGCTAGTAAAAGGAAAAGGCATGTCGCATTCGCGTCGCACCCCCACACGCCCGTGAATCGGGAGTACTCCATGGCCCGTCCGACATGACACATAGCTTAGGGAAGGCGTGTTGCCTAGCATTTTCACTTTCATGTGGGACCGCCATTGAGCAAACCGACTATTGGCAAACCGCACCCGCCCGCCGCCGGGTTAGAGAACAGAAATGAGGGGAAGATCTAGCTGTAGCACGGAAGCCAAGAAATTTGGTGTCAGATGGGGCTCATTGATAGAGTAGGAGCATTCCGTACTACTCTACTCCTACTAGTACCAAGTTTGTACTATACAACTAGTACTACCACTATACAACTAGTAGGTACGTGCACGGCACAACATCGTAGGAACAAAAAAGGGAAGATCTTATTTTGGGTGATTTATCTTTTTTCAGTCAACGTAGTATGACCAATATGATGTGGGGGGCACCCATGAAGCTTATGTGGCTTGGTTGCATGGCTATGAAAGGTTAGAGAAAAATAAATAGATAATGTGTTTAGAGTGCACTCCACTAAATAGATATACTTTGGATCAATTGCAACGGGCCGACACATCTATATCTATACCCCCTATATAGTGTGTGAATAACATTGAAAGTTGGTCGTTGGATGAAGCCAATCCGACGGTACAAAGATGGCAAATCCGAGCACTACTGGCCATTGGATATCATCTACACTCCACCAGATTCTGCCACATGTAGAATCTAGAAGACTCCATGTTTGAACTTAATTCATGACTAACTTTGCCACAACTAAGCTTAGGCAAAGTGTGTCTGCCACAAAAAAGTGGCTAACAAAATGGCCACCACAAGTGTGGCAAGATCTGGCAAGAAGTTGAGTCTATGACATGTGGACCATGTAGCTAGAAAAGTGTGGCAAGCCACAAGTGTAGCAATGAACCAAACACATGCCTAAGATATTGTGGCATGCCTAAGCTTAGGCGTGGCAACCTTAGGCTGCAAACCAAACATCTATACCCCTATATAGTGTGTGAATAACTTTGAAAGTTGGTCATTGGATGAAGCCAATCCGACGGTACAAAGATGGAAAATCTGAGCACTACTGGCCATTGGATATCATCTACATTCCACCAGATTTTGCCACATGTAGAATCTAGAAGACTCCACATGTAGAAGCATAATGCACAAACCACCAGAATCTCATGCGTGCAATGCACGTGAACCTTACTTGTAGTTGGTAGTAGTAAGAAACAAATTCTGGGTTTGGCACGAGCTCGTACTGCAGGAGCACCACAAGGCCTGCCGCATGAGTTACATTTCCCTCTCGGGGCCCATGGGACCGAACTTTAGTGGCTTAGTGCCCGGCCTATGAGTCAATGACATGCGGACCTTAAATGCGGCTGACCCACATGTCATTCTCATGGTGGTGGCGTGGTTCGCGACTCACTCGTTCGAGATGAACTGGCCGGTGGTGGCGTGGCCGTGGCGAGGGTGCCACAGCTGGGCGTTACGAGGCGTAGATGGCCACACCGGCGGGTACTACCTGCAGTACAAAAGTACTCCAACTGTGGGTTAATGCCCGGGACGAAATGTGTCACAGCCGCTGGATGAAAATTCGATGGTGCGGGAGTACGGATCGGAGCACAGCAGCCGAGCACGCAAACCGCGTCCAATCGGGTGTGGCTGTCGTAGAAAGTTGATGGTTGCTGCAGTTTAGCTGGCCCGCTTGTCATATACACAAAGGCAGAGGAGCAGTGGGGCCGAGAGGGATGAGGCGCACGTTGGGGGGATGAGGACACTACAAAAAAATACACTTCTGTGATGATACGTGTTTGTCACAGTAGGTCGCGTTTTTTGTCATACATGTACATCCATGACAAATTTATGACAGAATCAAGATAGTCATACCTGTGCTGTCGTAGAAGTGTTACATGACATTACCAAAATTATCATCACGGAAGTGTCTACTTCCATTACGATAAATCACGCATCACAGAAGTGCTTTCGTCAAGGGTGACTGACACGTGGCATCCACTGTAACGGAATGCCGTTAAGCTAACGGGTCGGGTTTTGGATCCGATAACCCGTTAATAGCCCCGACCAATGAGGATTTTCCACATGTAAAATCATCATTGGCTGGAGGACACACGTGTCAGGTCCGCGTTGGCACAGGTGTCACTCATCCAATGGGCGAGACGCGCCTATGATATGTTGACACATGGACCGGCCCATCAAGTTTAAATGGGCCGGCCCAACTAAAGGCCCACAAGATTTTGCGGACCATAATGGGCCGGCCCAGCTAAAGGCCCACGAGATTTTGCAGACCATAATGGGCTGGCCCAGCTAAAGGCCCACTAGATTTTGCAGGCCATATTGGGCCGTCCCAGGTAAAGGCCCACAAGATTTTTGTGTGCCATAATGGGCCGGCCCAGGTAAAGGCCCACAAGATTCTTGCGGATCATAATGGGCCGGCCCAGCTAAAGGCACACGAGATTTCACCGGCATTAATGGGCCGGCCCAGCTATAGGCCCACAAGATTTTGAGGACCCTAGTAGGCCGGCCCATTAACTGGCTGCCATGTTTTGGGCCAAATGCCGACCCATATTTGATCCGGTCCATTAATGGCCTGCCACGTTCCGAGCCTAATAATGGCCCATATGAGATCCGGCCCGTTAAAAGCCTACCATGTTCTGGGCCAAATTACGGCCCAGATCAGGTCCGAACCTTTAAGAGGCTTTGGGCTCAATTATGGCCCATATCAGATTTTCGGCCCGTCAACTGGACACTATGCTTTTGGGCCCACTTGCTAAAGGCCCACTTAGTAATTCGACCTGATATTAGTTTTGGCCTGTTAAGGGTCCGTTTAACATTTCAGCCCTATATTAATTTCGGCTTGTTAAAAGCCCATCATATAGTTGGGCCTAACTACGACCCGGTTTGCATCTGGCCTGCTTGCAGCCGATATCTGATTGGGCCAAACAAGGACCGAGACAATTTTGGCCTGTTAAAAGCACGTGATTTGATTCGCACAATCATGGGCCGGGGTCCATTTCGGTCTGCTGCCGGCCCGTGAGCTGTTCGGCATGTTTCAGGCCCAACCTACATCGTGATTGCATGACGGCCCGATTATGTACCATAATTTTACGGTTTGGCCGTTTACTGCGAAGACAAGATATATATATATACAATAAAATAACTACATCATCGTGAATAATAAAAAACCTAGACTACACAATAAAGAAATTATGGCATATTACATCCACTGGGCATCAAAGTTCGCCACTATGATAATAAAGCACAAGTAGACAGCAAATTACATACACTGGGCATCAAAGATCGCCACCAGTGCAAATAAACACACCGACAAAATAATATACAAAACCGACAGCACTTCAATAGAGTTCAAGAAAGGTTAGCCCTGCTGGGGAGCTGCAGCGCAAGCAGCTGAGCAAGATGATGAGACTGCGCTTGTTCAACACTTACATCTTCCTCACTCTGAAAGATAAACAAGCAGACAGATGACAGGTTTTTCACATAAAAGTATCAGTGCTGACAATTCATCACATTTCTTACTTACGAATAAAGTGACACAATTTAAAATTGCATTAACACAATATGGTATTTTTCAGGTCAAGACATGGCAGGAAATGACATTGTGAAGGAGTTGGCAGCTTCACGACACCATTGGATTACAGATCAAGAACTCATAAGTATCAATGGTTAGTGTGCTATCAATTTATTCCATTTCAGATTGGCAAATAAAGAGATGGTTTAAATAATAGTAGAATGATATGGCATTGTTCATAGTTAAAACATTGCAGAATATGACATTGTGTTGTAGTGGGTAGGTTCACCACACCATTGGATTACGGATGAAGAACAGAAGGATACATGCAGTGCAAAAGAAGATCACTTGCTCCATATAGTTTAATTTACATGGTATGAAGAAGGAACTTGGATGTACAATTGAAAACTTAAATTGAGAAGGACAAACTTTTGTTTATGAACTACATAATAAACTTTAAACATGCAATTTGATGCAAACACCAAAAATAAATAGCTGTTGTAGTCATGCCTAACCAAATATATACAACAAAGTTTGAAGGCTTGAGATGGACAAACTTACATTATTGGTGAAGACATGCTCTATAAAGGCCTTGTCCATGTTGATGGGGGGGGGGGCAATTCAAGAAGTTTACCATAGAATCTTCTTCATAAGCATTGCCTTTATTCTACATTTTGTTAAGAGTAAATATAGATGTGATAATATACAAAAAATGGAGAATATTTAAGTTAAGATGAAGAGTGATGCTACATAACCAAGTTGCTATAAATGTAAGTGTAGCAATACAGGCAAAAGGTACAACCAAGAGCAATGCACAGCTAAACTTCTTTAGTACCAACCTTATGGTAAGAGTAAATATAGATCTGATGTGTAGAAAATGGAGGGCAAATGAAAATAAGCTACAGAGTGATGGTACATGAACAACTACCTGTCATTATAAGTACGCTGATAAAGGACATCATGTACTTACAAGAACAATGCAGAGCTAAAAAAACATTGGCATTGGATATATTCTACACTAATGTAACCATTCATACATATCAGATAATTTGGAGTGAACAATTGATAAGCAAGCTATCATGTATACTGCTGTCACATAATGAACCAGGTATGTATGCAAGTATAGTGATACAGGACAAAAGGTACTAACAAGAGCAAAGCAGCGGGCAACATATCGATATCCTGTCGTTCTTTTCAAACCGGAATTCTTCTTCGAGCAGATTTCCTGCAAAAAAGATCCGTAAGGCACATGCGGAAAAGTAGAAGTTCAAATTGTCATGTGATTTCATAGACATCACCTCATCCTGGAAACGAGACCAGTGCATAACAAGGTTTTTCCATTCATTGTCTTCTAAATTTAGCACATGAGACTTCACCGGAAATTCATTTATAGACTTGCCATCAAAGTGTGATTTCCTCAGGTAACACCGATAGTGCTGCAATGCTTCCTTGAAAAGCACAAGCAAGCTTTGCTTGTCATGACTATCTAGATTGACCCTTGCCTAGTTACAACAATGTAATGTAAATCATTGATGTGTTAAATCAGCAGAAAATAGGAAAATAATAACCATGAATAATAGCACTTACACGTAAGTTGGACAGGAAGATGTGAAAATGGTGTTTGTCTTCACAATAATCTTCCCATGATGGGAATATATGCACGTAGTCCCTAACAACATTGAAAGCATTGTCTTTTAATCTGGGAATAAATGTATTGGGGTTCCAATCTGCAGGAATTGGCCGTCTCTGCAGTTGGGATAGGTCTTCGGCCGGTGGACTTGCTGTACTTTTTGCTGGAGTGTGATTTTTCTATGGTACAGCTGGTGCTATGGCAAATGAAATCGGTATACCTTTTGTTGGAGTGCAGGTCCTGTGTGGTGGGGCTAGTGGTGTGGCCAGTGAAGTATGGGTACAGTCTGCTGGAGTCGGTCCTACGTTTTGTGTCACTAGTTGTACAACCAATATAAGTGGGGTGCTATCTGATTTCTCCGACACCACCATGTTTTTCAAGGACTTTGCTGGTGCTCCTTCAGGTTCGGCAATCACCCTCTTCCTTTTTGATGTCTGATGCACAAGAACAACATTTGAGTGAAAAAACATGGTATGATGACAGATGGAATATGTATTGATAATGCATGAGCATGGTATCTCGACATATATGATGAGTAAACTAAGCAGATGGCGGTGCAACAATGTAGAAGAAATGCAAGACAACATATGCAAGATACCCGCAATCAATAAAACATTGCCAAATTAGAACATGCACCTTGATGGGTGAATAGGACAGGCCATCTGCCTTTGACTCCTCGAGGTTAGAATAGTCATTAGGATCATATTCTGAACAAGAATCAACAGGTGGGGAGCGTATGAGTTTCATTGCATCCAGAATGGCACTCAATGCATTGGTGCCAATTTTGTAAGTCATTGCAGTGTTTAGCTTCAAGAGTGCACTGCTGCTAGTGCGACACAAAGTAGCTACATAGATCATAGTGTAGATATAACGGGGAAAACTGTAAGCATCAGAGTAAAATTAGCAAAGTGGAGCTTGCTGGAATATATGTGCTAGTATTGCCGGTACGGCTAGAAAGGCTTCAGATACCAGCTCTGTTCAAGTGAAGGTGCGGTACTGTTAATATCAGTGTAACTCTCAAAGGCGACAGATCTCCCTGCATTTCCTTGCTATTCTTATAGGATTCAAGTGGGCAGGTGACTACAAATCCTATTCCTATGTTTACAAAATCCTACGAATCAAAGAGGCTCAAAGTGTCCATCACAGCCGACCGTATAGACCTCTACACTGCAAATGTCCCTGCTCATCTTCAGTACAAGGAACATACTATACTACTATCATACTCCCTCCGTTCCAAAATATAAATCTTGGTAGAGATTTCCACTATGGGTCACATATAGATGTATCCAGATACATTTTAGAGTGTAGATTCACTCATTTTGCTCCATATGTAGTCCATGGTGGAATCTATACAAAGACTTGTATTTAGGAACAGAGAGAGTACATATTAAAGAAGAATGTAAGAGGAACATGGTAAAGAAGAGCAAGAAGATTTTGGATAATAAAATGTTGGTTGCGCAGTCCCCACACATGATGAACCAGAGCGCATTAAGAATGCAACTCCCAGCTGTCTCTCGACCATTTCAGGTGGTTGGATGAAGATCCTACTTCTCCTAACCCATCTTCTTCCTCGTCTCTGATTCTTCCCATACAGAACACCGCACGGGCCGCTGACCGGACCACCGGCCCCCGCCGCTTGTGTTCCTCCGCCACCCCCACCCCCACCCCCGCCCCAACCCCCACCCGCGTTGAGTTTTCTTCATTCGGCGAGGCCCCACAACCACCCAAGCCCCTTCGTTCGCATCGGCGAACTCCGGCGAGCTCTGAAAAATTGACTGACCAAATTCTGAAATTTAGTCTACTGTGATTTAACTAGTGTGGAATATAAAAGGGGAAAACCATAAGCATTGGGAGTATAGTGTTGAGCGTGCCATGGAGGATCTGAAGCTGCAAACCGGACAAAGGAAACTTCGCAACCAAGACAACAAATCAGAATAAAGCAGTGGCGATCTATTTTCTTGCTGCGATAAATAAGTTGAGCAGATACGAAAGAGTACCGCCTATGGTGCGGCGCCGTGTATGCATCTGCTGAGAATTTGATGGTGCTGCGGTAGCGATGGCTGTCAGCGGCGTGGAACCAGATCTAGGAGGGTAGACGGTGGCGGCAGGGTGCGGTGGACGAGACGGTCATAGGAGCGGCGCCGGCAAGGTGGACGACGGCGAGGATGAAGCGAGAGGACGGGATGCAAGGATCCCGGTCCAAAGCCGTGGATGAGAGAGGTCAATCTCTTGTAATGGACGGCGGCGTCGGGGTATCAGCTCCGGCATGGTGGAGGAGGACGGCGGTGGATGGGGTGGCGGACGGCAGTGGACGGAGGAGGGTGGGGTGGAGAGGGTGTTTTGGCGCTCACGGAGTACGAATGGGGAAAAGGGAGGTAGAGAGGAAGGGGGAACCATGTATTCAGGGCGCGCTTGTCTCAAATGCGAGGAAATTTACAAACTTAGCCCCCGTTTCAAATTTCTACTACATCACAACAACATTAGTCGGTTGGGGATAGGACGGTAATCTCGCATACACCAAATATTTGCCGACAAGAGTTTGTTTTTGGCGCCCATCGTGTATGAATATGAATCAGGGAGGGAGTCGATTTCGGCCGAGGACACACTGTGTTTTGGCGCCCACCGTGTATGAATCCGGGTGAGAGGCGGTTACGTCACGTTTGGGTGAAACTACAAACCTACCCCTATCGAAACCTATAGAAATCCAGCAGATAGGCTTTGCGTGGCAGGGGTAGGCAGTAGTAATTTCCATCTCGCAGATTTTGGTTTCGGGTGGTTACTGAAACTTTCCCCGCTTCGTTCAAATTTTGCACAGTGCACGTTCACCGTGCCAACTCAATTCAAATCCCGTTTGTATTCTATTTTTTCGGGCGGGATCCATTTTCAATTGGAATTACATTCTATATACATCATTTTTTTATATATACTTTCAAAAGCACAACAAAGAATTCTCCTCCTTTATATGTATAATATGATTTACAAATACAACAATCTCGAAATCATAAGGTTGAATTCGAAATTTTTTAACCAAATTATGTTCTACTAAAATGTATGGATTAGTAATATCTACATATTAAATAACATAGATGTGCATGAATTCATATGAGTATGCATGTTTGATAGATCAATTTTGGTTCAAATATGGATTACATGTATCATCATCTCGAATTCAAATATTTGAATCCCATTTTTGTTCACTCCTTTCACGCCCATCTCTCTTGCATGCATGCTCCTTCAGGTAGCTATCACTCTCTTTTCTCCCGCTCACCCGCACAATCACTTCATGTTTCTCCTATCCTCGCAAACATGGTCTCTTGATGTCTGCCTTGAGAAGTGTCACACTCTCCCTATCATTATACATTACACGGTTTTCATTATCTCTCACGTCTCTACTGTTCTTTGGTATCACTCGATACCTAAGCTTTCTTTTTCACCGCCACACACACAGTCTCCACTAGTCTTTCACTTTGTCTTTCTCTCTATGGGATTCTCTCACACACCCTATATGTCTCTACATATGACTCATCCCGCTAAAATTACTCTCTCTCTCTCCTGTAGACACAACATTTGTTGCGGTCTCCTTTTCGTCTCCATCCCAGACTGACATTATTCATTTGTTTACCGATCAGACAACCCCGACTACCGTCTCCTCTCTCTAACTCTCTCTCTCTTTCTTTCTCTCTCTCTCTCTCTCACAGACACACACACAACTCCTACTTCCACTCCCCTTCCCGACTACCGTCTCTCTCTCACACACAAAACTCTCGCTTTCGCACGCCGACTCGTATTTCTCTCACAAACATTTATCGACTAGCTAGCCTCTAGATAGGTTTATACACCCGCACACTCGTGCTTCCACTATTGCATACATGTCTCTCTCCTGCTCCTAGTATCTATGTAGATTTTTCTTCCCTTCTTGAGACACGCCCTCTCGATCGTGCACACACACACACTATCGCCTCATTTTAAGCTGATACCTATCGCACACACACTCCTTGTGTCTTTGTCACACATGCACTCCGTCCTCCTCCATTCTCCCTCTCTCTCACACACACATGGGCGTTTAGCAACAACTAGCAAGATGCCCATGCATTGCACGGAACATCTAGTTTATCTTGTGGGGAAAAAGGATGAACAAGGGAAGGCCTTATTTGCAAATGTGGAGAGGGGTGTGGGTATATTTTCGCAAAATTGCCATAGTTTCCTTCCTATCCGTCAGATATAGATCAGACGGCCTATGTTGCAGGATGGCAGGCACACGATCATCATCGACAATGCTTTTTATAAGAGTAGGGATAAAAAATAGAGTTGGTGATGATGGTGGGCCTGCCATCCTGCAATGTAGGTCGTCCGATTTATATCTGACGGATAGGAAGGAAAATATGGCAATTTACCCGCACTCTTCACCACATTTGCAGATAAGGCCTTCCCTCGTTCATCCTTTTCTCCCACAAGATCTTGATGTTCCGTGCAACGAACGGGCATCTTGCTAGTAAGAGTAGATATTAGACATATACCACTTCTCGAATCTTGAGACCAACAACATTCCTCCCTTATCTCATCAAAACCGCCAAAGGATTATATTTTAAGTGAAACATAACATATTTTTAGTGATATACGTATTTCAAAACTAGACTTTTTTTCTATCAAATCGGTGAATATGTATTAATCTACTTTTATCGTGTGGCAACACATTGGCACATTGCTAGTACTTATTATAATTTTTTGGACACCAGACAAATGGTGGAGTACATATACGAAGAGAAGAGGCGCACGCACGCAGTCAGCCTCTCGCTGTCTTGCACACATGAGTGTTACGTAAAGGTGATGTTAACAAATAAACCCTAAAACCCTAGGTGCACGATTGCTGCATTCGCGGGTACCGGGTACGTGGTGGGGCACCTTTGTAGGAATAGTCAACTCGCGTGATAATTTGATCCGTAGGAGTTGATGGTCGGGACCACAGGTGAATGACTTGGAGCGCGGTGGCTCGCCAGTTGCCACAGATCGAGTAGGCACGTTTAAAATATCATTTTTCTAGCGGGGTTAAGAGTTCTGATTTTCAATGGCGTGTTATAAGTAGTAACTAGTTTTTAGAACGATTGGTATGGAGCAAAAATGGAATTCATAGTACTACGTACCTCCTTGGCGTATGGTTGTATGGGTTTATGTTGCGAGATGTTGAACCTGGTAGTTCTAGGGCAAATACTATGGTTTAGATTTATATGCTGGTTTTCAGTAATGAAAATCGGAAGGGGAAACCCTTCTTTGATTAAAAAAACTACTACCTCCACTCTGGTTTACTAGTCCCCATCGTACTTTGGGTCAAAGTTTGTCCACGAATTTTACTTATAAAATGTGAATGGAAAACGAGATTTTGTTATAGCCAAACAAAAAAGGACTCGAGGGAGTGATTGCTCTGACACGGACGCGACCTCTCATAGCACAGGCATTGAACCGGCGCACCGGCCAAGAGGGTCGCACTCGCTGCAGGCCTGGCTGAGCACGCCTCTTGCCGCATGCAAACCAGCTTAAGTCTGCCCCGCCTGCCTTCATTGAATCCGCGTGTGTGCCGGCAACACGTCCTTCCGCGAGCCGGCAGGCATTTTAGAACAAAAAATGACTAAAATATAATTAGTTTACGCATGGTCTTGACTTGTTGTGCTCGCACTGGTAGCAGGAACTAGTAGATGTTTTTCTTTATTTATAACTCTCCTCACATTTTTTTGGCTTTGAAGTGAATCATGGTTGTGGACATTATGTATGAATGTGCAGATATCTGTGAACATGAGTTTGATGTGGAAGTTGAACTTGGAATGTCGGGCTTGCACGTGAACTATACCATGTCCAATGCTTCGTCTGTTATTGTTTGGGAAGTAATTGTTGTTATTACATGACCTGAAAAAAAACATTTTGTGCCACATCAGTAGATGCACGGACATCACAACAGGCATGCTGACTGGATAAACATTTGAACCTAGCTATTATGAAGGAAATTTTGTATTGACAACACTTTTAGATAGCAAGAGACGCCTAGCCTGCTCTGCCTCTGCTAGCTTATTTCTGGCTTCTTCCATCTCTTCTTTGGCTTGGGTGAAGAGAGCATCTGATTTCTCTTTTCGCTTCTTCAGGAACTTAGCTACGTTCTCAAGGGCTGTTGCATGCTTTCTTTCAGCCTTTACTAATGCCACGAGGACACGAACAACTGACGACTCCACCTGGCTTGTGTGTAATCCAACATCATCTAGGAATTTGCACCTTGTGTCTAATACAACATCATTAGGGAACTGGCACCTTGTGTGTAATCCAGCCTCATTTTGGAAACATGATCTCGAGGTTGACCATACTTCTCTCCTCGCAGGAACTGCATCCTGACATGAAGTTACTTCTTTTTTAGATCAATACTCAGAGCAACCTAGATCCATTTAGTAGAAGCCAGATAAACAGAACTCGGAGAAGTGAATTCAAAAGAAAAAAATATATAAAAACAGACTACAAGGTGAGAACATCCACTTCCTACATCAAGCTAAAAACGAAAGCATTAGGACGATTAAGACTCTTCTTATTACACATCGAAGAACAGCACGCTTAAGAGAAACAGAAACTACAACATATACACATCGAAGAACACAAGGCTAAATGAAAGTAATTGAAAGGGTGTTACTTACCAAAGCTCGTTTTACAAGTTCGGTGCAGCTCCTTTTTAACTTGCCATGCTCCTTGAAGATGTCCCGAATATCCCGTGTTTGGTCTTCATTGCTCCTCTGCATGTTCGCACTCGTGGTTTTAAAATCTCAATATGGAAAGAAAAATATACTACTAGTAATACTCGCGCATCTTGTGGGCAACATTAAAGCACTCGTCTGCCATGTTAGAGCATCTCCAACAGAATTGGAACGCGCGGCACTTTAAAAAAGCATTTACAGTGCTGAGATCGAGAAGTAGATACTAGAGAGTAGAGGATAGTTCTCAGCATAGATAGATAAAAAAAGATAATTCAACTACTCCTCGTCGTCCGACTCCTCCTCGGTGATGTCCTCCTCCGACGTCTGACTGTAGGCGTGAAGGTACCGATCATTGTCGGATTCCGAGGGCGACGCTGCTCCTAGCGTCATGTTGAATTGAGTGTCCGCTTTTCGCCTACGCTTGTCCTCGCGATAGGCGGCTCGCTCCGCCCTCCTCTTATCCCTCTCCACCTTCCTTTGCGCGTAGAACTCGCGCTCATTGATGATGTCCTACAGGAAGTGTTGGCACCATAGTGCCATGGCTTCCTCGTCCATCTCGGCGATGCCGAGATGGTGCTCCCGCCTCCGGTTGTCGCGACGATCCTCGTCGGTGCTAAGCCGCGGCAGAGGCGCAAGCTCCTGCGCACGCTCCTGCGTCGGCATGTTGGGGAAGTTCAATGTTCTATGAGGCCACCGGAGGCGCCACGCCGCCGCGTCGTACGCGCGGGCGGACTCGTTGGTGGTGTCGAAATTGCTGAGGCCGAGGTGCATCCCGCGGAACTGGATCTCGGCGGAGAAGCTGCCAGAGGGGTGCGCGCGGACGCCACGGTATCCCCAAGTTTCCCGGTGACGCGGCGGCATGGTGGTGCGGCGGCGGCGAGGCGAAAAAGAGCGGGGAAGAGCGGTGGCGAGGCACAAAGCGGGGAGAGAGTGGTGGCAAGGCACAAAGCGGTGGAATGGCGTTGGATTTTATAAAGTGTGCCGGACGCCGCGCGCCAAAACTAGCGCACACCCGGCCGCTTTTTCCCACGCGCGCGATCCTTTCTTGACGTCTCTGCTTTATCTACTCTCTTCTCTACTGTTATATTTATTTTATATTTAATATTTAATATTTATCTCTACTTCCTTTACTGTCTACTTTTTTTCTCTATACTTTTTTTTCTTGCAATATAGGCTGTCCGATTTATATCTAATAGATAGGAAGGAAACAAATGGGAATTTTGCAAAAAGATACCCATACCCCTCTCCAGATTTGCAAATAAGGCCTTCCCTCATTCATCCTTTTCTCCCACAAGATAAACTACTCATACAAATGCATCTTGATGCGTGCAACGCATGGGCATCTTGCTAGTTCTAAAAACCTTTCCATCAATTGCCACACTACTAGTTGTAGATGAAAAACCTACCCAAGCACATCGTGATACAGGAGCGACGCAGAATTACAAGCTGATATTCTGTTGGACAATGGAGGCTATAACCAATTACTTTTACGGGAACAATAGTACCCAGGAAATTTGAAGGGTAGGTCTGAAATTAATTGGAACTGCACATGTACTGCTAAGTGATTCAATACACACATTACCAATCGAGGAGGAGAACGATGGTCACAGCGGCCTCTGTGAGTCATGGTCGGCAACGGGAGTCAGTTCATTGTCCACGATGGTGGTACTTCTGCGCTTGGCGTCGGCTTCCGAGAAGCAGATCCGAGACCCTGGAAGACGATGCCGGGGAAGAGGCTTTGTGTACGACGACGACGGTGGACCGGCTCTAGTGCGGCGTACGAGGTCGTCGGTGAGGCATATGCGCTGCGGTGGACGAGTGCGCCGATGTAAAGGGGAGGAGCACGAAGGCTGCGGTGCCGTGGAGAAGTCTATTTTACGATGGGGATAGAAAATGGGGAGTATTCAGGTGTACTACTCTGGGTGCCGGGGTGGGATTGGCTTGGTAGGGTGAACCTGAAGTTACGAAAACAACCCCCTACCAAGCGTCATCCGTAGGCCTGTTCCGAAGGCTATGATGGTAACTTCCCACTGCTCGAATCAGGGTCGCGGGAGATTTTCCCGCCGACCTCAAAATTTTGTGACACTGGACTCCCCGTGTGGCGTGTTGAGTGATTCGGCTAAGCAACTAGCGAGTAGTAGTAGTAAACTCTGCATATTAGGTTTGACCGAAGTCAAACTTCCTAAAGTTTGACCAATTTTATAGAAAAATATAAACATTTACCATAACAAATATGTATGATGTGAAAGTACATTCAATAATGAATCTAATGGTATTTATTTGTTATTATATATGTTAATATTTTTTGTTATAAGCTTTCTGAGAGTTTACAAAACTTGACTTTGAACAATGCTAATATGCGGACTTAAATAAAAATGGAGGGAGTACACATTTGTTTTCTTAGTTTGTAGTGAACTAATCATTTGTTGAAATTTTGAAATAAATATATTAGGCTATTGACTTCGAACGTAATGGTCTATACAATTCAATAGTTACAATCATTGTCGAATCTCAAGATGTATACAAGGTCTATAGTACTTCACAACATGCTCAAACTCACATAATCCCTGTCAAATGATTATCTAAATGCATTTCATAGTTATTACTTTGTAGGATGCAACAAAAACAACCATAACTCTACATCAGCCATTATAGAAGCAACATTTTGACATATCCCAATGTGTGAATGAAATGTGCAGAGAGAGCTTTTGAAGATGGAGCAGATACTGTTGGAAAGATTGTATGTATGTGGACGAGAGAGTAGGATACAAAGCTAACGAGACACAGAGAGAGAGATAGAGAGAGAAAGAGAGAGAGGAAGAAGTTAGGTCTGTGAGAAAGATGGAGACATGTAATATACGTGAGATGCGTGTGCATCCGGATTCTGTATACGTGGAAGGAGAAGAGACAACATGTTTGATGAGAGAGCTGGAAAAACATGGACGAGAGGGGAAGGATCTCGTGGGTTGAGGGATTGACAATTTTGTGCAGGGGAGAGAGGGATTGGTAATTTTGTGCAAGAGAGAGAGAGAGGGTGGGGGGAGGAGTCAGTCAGCCGTCGTCACATCACCCTGCTTCCAAATCACCCCGCATTCTCTAGCGTAGTGTGGTCGCCGTCTTCGATCTGCTCGATGCCCTCTTTGAAGATTGAGGTGTTGTGCATGTTGGGGTGCAAAGAAGCACAAGCGAGAGTGGTCGCCGTATAACCTTGGATGGGGATGAATTGTGTGCTTGGGGGAGTGTGTGTGTGTGTGTGTGTGTTGTGCTGCGTGTGTGTGTGTGTATGTCAGATATTGAGAGAAAACAAACCTAAGGAGAGAAATGGGTATTCACGAAGAGATTGTGCGGGCCTTGAGGTGGGCAGGGGCCGGGTGAGGGTGTCAAAATGTGCGTGTTGATGCATGTGTTGCATGCAATCGTGCGAGGGACGGACGAAACGAGAGAGATGGTTGTTGTGTTACGGATGCTCCTCTTTCTATCTCTCTCTCTCTTCTCTCTCTCTCGCTCTCTCACACACACACACACGCACACACACACACACACAAGTAAACTAGAAGACCGTTCTCTCATGTATACACAACGTATCGGCATCTGTCTATGTCTCACTCATGCATGATCATTTGCACATTCACACCTCTCTATGTCTGTATCACACGCACACCGTCTCCACATTGCCCTTCCGCCACAACACACATATGGACACATACACACATTCTCTCTCAGTCACCCACACAAAATTAGTATTAAAAAAAACTAGGGTGCACCTAAAACGTCCAAATCCAAATAAACATGAACTGGAGCTAAATTCAAATATATGGAAATATTGTAGCGTCAAAAACTTTCGTAGGAAAAAGAAGTTGAGTAATATTCGAGGATTGTTTTCACACACACAAAAAGGTTCGGTGGATGTCCTTCGAGCGCGACACGGTTCACGCCCTTGCACAGGATTCCGTATCGTGGCTGTGCCACTAACTAATAAAAGCGCTGCGTAAGTCTAATGTTTACGTGTACTAGTACGGTTTTCTTTTAAGTTTGACCAACCTTATACAAAACTAAAGTAAGCTCCCACACGCGCACTCATCAATATGCCGCTGCCGCCGTTGCGCATGCCGGCACCCGCCTGCTCCGGCCATCAATTTCTCGCCCATCACCACCGTGTCGCCGCCATCCCTGTGCCATGAAGTCGAAGGCTCGCCCGCTCACGTCATTTGCAGTCCCTCCTCGCGATGCCGCCGCATTGCCAAGCACGCGAGCAGCTGGTGGAGCCGCATCTATGCACGCAGCGTATGAAGAGGAGGACGAGCGCGTGCTCCAGCACGCCGGCGAGGAGGAACTAGCATGTCATTGTTGTCTCCGCCCGCGTGGAGGAGGCACGCATGGTGGCTGTTGTGGCGAAAGCCGGTCGCGCGCGCGTCGAGCCCGCAAACCGGGTGCGGATGCAGAATCTACCTTCGAGACCTTGAATGCCACGTGGTTCCTACAATCTGAAGGAGCAATTTGGGTCAGTTGACTCATGTGAGCCGTTTGATGCAACATGGATGGCTAGAAGGGCTTCTTCGACCTCTTCTGCCGTCTTCTTCCTTCGCTCCATCGAACTTCTTTCACAAATCGAGTGACCCAAATTATACTACTAGTACGAATGTATTAAGTAAAGTAGGAACTGCAAGAAGAACAGTAGTAAGACATAGTACTAGTACTATTGTACGTACTAAAGAGTTCAAATAACGAGAAAGAACATAAACATAGTTCTGTTGGGGCCTCAGCACAACACACCCTTGAAGATAAACTAAGCAACTAGTCCGCTTGACACTGCAGTAGAACCAGCATGAGCGACGACACTGCCACCTACTCGGAGTCTGAATCCACGTCCTCGACTTCGTCCTCGTCCCTCTTCCTCTTCCTCTTTGCCGACGCTTCTTTGCTTGAACCGGACACTGGGCTCTGCTTCTTCATCCAACCCTTGTAGATACTTAAACAAAGGTAGGCATCCATTGCTGCATACAAGATGTGATCTTCATCTAATGTCTTCGACTCCCATGCATGATGAAACTCGTGATGAGGTTTCTTCAGTTTAGCGTACGAAGGATCAATCATGGCTGCTGCCAGGGTCAGCATTTAAGGTTGAGAGGAGGACGCCAGGCTTGCCTTCTGGAGATCAAAGGGCTGACCTACAACGAGACCTATCTGACACAGGACATCCCTGTCGTTCTTAAAGCCTACAGTAACGAATTTCACTCTTTTGTCCTTGAGGAAGTTCTTAAAATCCTGGCACTCAACGTCGGCATGGCATATGTGGTAGACCAAGCAAACGTTATGTACGCAAACCTGGATCTTGGTGGGCTTCTTCCTCTCTTCGTCCTTTAGATCCTTCTCTCGTCCCAGGACTGTGGTGTACTCAACATCTAGCCCAGCGACCCACTCATCCGTTGAACTATTGAACATGCGTAGGAAGCGAGCAAGCCATGCTTTCACCATCGCGGATCCACGTGTGTAGATGACGATGAACTGATCGCCGGTGATGGCTCTAACCTGGTACTCAGCGGCAACCATGGAGATTTGGGAGGCCATGGATTTTGGAGGAGGGTTAGGAGAAGTTGAACTGTTGTACCCCGCAAAAAAAACTAGGAGCGAACTAATGTGAAAGGACGGGACGACTGGGAGCAAACTGTTGTAAGGTAGAAGACGGGGACGAGTAGGGCGTGCGAACGGCGTGGGGTTGCTGGCTTGCCCGGTGGATAAACGGCTGCAAGCCCCCAAAGAGTTATCGAGAACTATGTGGGACCCACTAGATGTCATGTCTACTAGACCCATATCGTAGGCCTGACGGTATAGCTTCTGCCTGTTCGCACGCCATGCTGGCGCGTGGATGTAACTTCACTTAATTCTGTCAACCGTCGCGCCTCCCACAACCTTCGCCTCCCTCGCGCGGTCGTGCCCTTTGAGACTTCGACCGGCTATAAATGAGCAAATTTTTTTGCCTTTTTTTGAGACAAGCAATTTTTTGCCTACTCCGCATGCATGATACTCCCTCTGGTCCTTTTTACTCCCGTCAACCATTTGCAAAGTGTTTGACCAAATTTATATTATTTTTTTGAACACAACCTTATATTAATTAACCAGCCACACCAGTACACTCATTTGATACAATATTCACCACACAAGGCGGTACGTTATTTACAAGAATACCGTCTAATCTATTGTCAAAGCTATACTTAGCGATGATGTGTGCCACCTTATTGGCCGAACGGCTAATCTTTGACAATTGAAGATTGTTGATCAACTTCGAGATGCTCAACGCTTTCATCTTCAGGTCACGGATAGCAGACCTGTCATAGTCTCCCGATGCAAGAGACGCTACCACAAAAGCGCAATCGGTCTCTAAAATTACAGGATTTTGAAGAGAAATACCTATGTAGAGACTGGAAATGCAAGCCCTAAGCTTCGCTTCCTCCCTGCTTTGACAGGCATCAATGAAATCCCACGACCAAATTTATACTACAAATATCAATATCTACAATACTGATTATAATGAGTATAAGAACTACATTTTATAATGAGTGTAAAAATATTGATTTGACATCATGAATGTTGATACTCCCTCTATCTAGGTGAGTAAGTCGTCTTAGGCTGTGCACCATGACCAAGGAGGAGGGGAAAACGAGAGACATTAATGTTTATTTGCTAATTAATAGTATTGCATGCAATGAACTAACCACTTCATGTCATGTTTGATAGTCTCAAGTCATTAAAAGCGTGCACACCCTCATCTCTTATTGGTTGATATGTCAAGAAACAAGAAACGAGGTAGAAGTTAATGCACCGCACCTACGTGCTTTGGGATTATTTGGTTTTCGTAAGATGACTTACACACCTAGATGGAGGGAGTACATTTTTCTATAAGTCTGGTGAAAGTAGAGGTACATTGACTTCAGACAAAACTTTAAATGCACACTGCAGACTAGTTCCTCCGTCCAAGTGCGTGCCATGTCCTATCTTGTCATCACAACATGGTTAGCTATTAGAATACCACTACCTCCCTTCTAGTTTAAAGGGCTCGATTCAAAAATTTCACCTACTCTTAGCAAGATAGTAGAGGCGGTGGAATAGTTTTTGAAGTCTGCAAAAGTACTCAACTAGTGCTGTCGTTCTTCACAAAAAAATGTGTTTACCAATGCATGCATGAACACTAGTTACTCTAACCCCCCTCTCTTCTTTAATTCTTTGCCACATCAGCATGTTTGCTATTCCCGTGTGCATGATACCAGCTAAGATACCACCATTATGGCCAGCCTTAATCATCGCATGCAATAATTTAGTGCACCTTGAAATATGAACATGTGTGGGGCGTGTATGTTTTTAATGACTTGAGACTATACCTATCTCGGCGTGCAAGATGACTTATTATGCACCGTTCCCCATACTTGCAGGAAGCCCATTCGTCTCCAAATCTTTTCCTCTCCATGTGTGGAAACAATATGCCTGCCAAACTCTCCTTCTCCCTCCGGCGGTCCCACCACTCCACCCCATGTGAAAAAAATCTGCATGCATGACTCTCCTACGCCCACGCTCGTCCAATCCGTTGTGACCAGCAATATTTCCACCCCTTCGCTCCCCTGTAATTTACTCCAACAAATATGCCCACGTAGCTGTTACTTAACTGCAGGTGCATTGGGTCACTAACATATGGGCCCAACAGGGGTCTGGCCCACATGTCAGTGACACAACTGGACCTGCAGTTAAGTCAGTGCAACTCAGTCCATATCTTACGTAGGTGTGCCATTGCTCGCTATAAATACTGCGTTTCCCACGACATTGCTATCTCCTCCCCCTCATGTTCATGTTCATCGCTATCTCCTCCCCCTCCCTCTCATGTTGACCACCATGGTATCGCCCCTCCCAAGCCCTAGGAGCCCCTCGCTGCACCGTGTGGATGGTCATGCGTCGCCGTTCCGTTCCTCGCCGCCACTAGTCGAGGAGGACGCGTCCGTGTTCCACTCCTCGCCGCTACGCGACGCATCGCCGTTCCGTTCCTCGCTGCCACTAGTCGAGGAGGACGCGTCGGTGTTCCGCTCCTCGCTGCGACGCGACACGTCGCCGTTCCATTCCTCGCCGCCACTAGTATAGGAGGACGCGTCGGCGTTCCGCTCCTCGCCGCGACGCGTCGAGGTGGACGCGTCGGTGTTCCCAATCTCGCTAGCACACACGTCGGAGGATGCGTCGGCTCCCCGCTATGAAGAGAATGCCGCGCCGCCCGCCGAGCCCCCCCAGCCTTGAGGAGCTTTGGAAAGAAATGGATGTCGCCTTGTGGGAGGCTTTGCCTCCAGCAGAGCGCGCCAAAATAGAGGCGGAGAAGAAGGCCGAGGAAGAGAAGCGCACCGCGGAACAAGCTGCCTGGGAGGCCTATGTCACATCCGAGAGAGTCAGGCAATTGGCTCTTTGGCAGAAGGCTCGTGCGAGGGCCATGAAGGTGGCGGAGGACGCCTGTGCCGACGCCCTGAGTGTAGTCGGACCCAAGCGCCTCGTCTACGCTTGGCGGTACGTGGACTGGGTGCACGCTTCCAGCAAGGAGGAGTACCTGTTGGCACCGGATCACCACATCAGTGAGATCGCGCTCGCCTGTCGGCAAGCCGCCAATCAGCACCTCGCGAGTTGTGAGGCTGAGGAAGAGGCGTTGTGTTAGCGCGTTGGGAAACGGTCGTGCACCAAGGTAGTCGTGGTGCGCTGCAAGCGCTCCTGCGAGTGCCGTGGCTTTTAGGAGGAGTATAATTTTTGTTTCGTAAGGCGATCTCATTAGTTTTGGGATGCAAATGATAAATCCCGAATGTTCAGGAATTTTTAGCGTCCTTAATTATGTATGTAAAAGGGAAAGTTCGGAAACCTTGTGTATTCATACGCATTTTGCAAATACGTGCATATAGCACAAACTTTACTATATACTATCGAACTACACGTCTCTCTCGATATATGCTTGCAGACTGTGCTACTCCCTCCGTCCAGGTCAATAAGTCATCTTTGGTTGTGCACCGTGACCAAGAAGGAGGGAAGACTTATACACCTAGACGGAGGGAGTACTACTATTACTTATGTACGTGCAAATGCATGTTTTTTAACATTATGATGCGGTTTTTGTAGAAGTAGAAAAACAACACTAGTCAAGCTTGTGAAACGATTCAATGGAAAACAAATGCAAAAATGCTCATTTGATTGTTTACTTTTAGCTTCCTTCTCTGTGGTTATTTCTCTGTCGTACTTTGTACGGAGTATCTCACTGGTTGGAAAGGCATGCAAATTCCCAAACCGCTTCCTACACCCTGTATCGAATTTTTTGCCTAACAAGTTGTGCCGTGCAATTAGAATTCCAACTTGAGTACTACTACTAGTAGGAGTACCAGGGGCCAGTTCTTTTAGGCTTCTAGATTAGTAATCCCATAACTACTACCTCCGTCCTGGTTTATTGGTCCCCATTGTAATCTGTGTCAAATTTTGATCATAAATTGAAATAATGAAATGTTAGTGCATGTCACATGCACTACTCCATCCGTCTAGGTGAGTAAGTCATCTTAGACTGTGCACCGTGACCAAGGAGGAGGAGAAAACGAGAAGCGTTAATGTTTATTTGCTAATTAATAGTATTGCATGCAATGAACTAAACACTGCATGTCGTGTTTGATATCTCAAGTCATTAAAAGCATGCACACTCTTTATCTCTTATTGGTTGATATGTCAAGAAACAAGAAAGGAGGTAGAAGTTAATGCACCACGCCTAAGTGTTTTGGGATTATTTGGTTTTCGTAAGATGACTTACACACCTAGACAGAGGGAGTAACATTTTATCAGTTAATTCGTTGGTCAAAATTTAGCACAAATTACAATGGTGAGGAATAAACCAGGACGGAGTAGTAGTTTAGAAGCCCAAATAAATGAGTGAGGTGCCTTATTGTTACTCTCCACTGTGACTAGTCTTATGGGAAAAGCTGGGGAAGCCGCCAAAAGAACTGGCTCTAGGAGTAGTAGCTAGGGATCGAGTGTGCGAGCTGAACCGGAGAAAGTAAATGCAGAGAGATGAAATGCAAAAAAGACGGAGGGATGTGATGTTTGCTTGTCCGTTTATTTTACCAGGCCACTTATTACTGGGAGTGGTTGGGTTTTGTGATATGACGACTTTACTGCCGCGCCACGAGCGGGGTGAGAGGTGAGACTCCCATGCAACACCGCCCTCTAGACTTGTACTACATCGGTCGTGGTTTATTAGTCCCCCATTGAATTTGACTGAAGATTTAACTGACAAATGTTAGTGCATGTCAACAAAAACTATATCGTTGGATTCGTATTTGAACATAGTTTTGAATGATATAATTTTAGGTGACATGCATCAGCATTTATCGTACTATATACTCCCTCCGTTCCTAAATATAAGTCTTTGTAAAGATTGCAATATGAACCACATACGGATGTATATAGATGCATTTTGAGTGTAGATTCACTCATTTTGCTCTGTATGTAGTCCATAGTGAAATCTCTACAAAGACTTACATTTAGGAACGGAGGAAGTATAATGTTAGTTCAATTTTTGGTCGTACTAATCTATAGTAGTAAGGTGCCCGTGCGTTGCACCGAAGAGTGATATGCATTGATCGGAGAGTTGTTTATTTTGACAAAGGATGTGGGGGTCATCTCATGTGTAACGGGTATCGATAGGTTTCTTCGGATATTATTTCATCTCTAGAGCTCACAAACATCCGGGTGAAATAGATAAAAAGGTATCTTTTGCAAAAAAAAAGCGTTCAACTATTCAACCTGCATCCAAAACTTGTGAAGAAATAACACTTATTGTGCTTTGCAAGAATGATCTTTAAGAATTAGTTTTTGAGTATCGATTGTTATACATGTTGGCTACAGATGACACGGCACTTTCTTATAGTCAACAGTTGGCTATACTATTAAGTAATATTAACCATGCCCTTATACACCTAGACGGAGGGATTAAATCAGGATGACTTGCAAGGGGGCAGAGGAGATGTAAGAAATGGTTCATCGTAAGTCTTTCACCAGTACTGTAGTAAAAATTCATACATGGAAGATTATAGACTAAACCATAAACTGATCCACTTTTATTCATGCGCGATACTCCAATAGAGCAAGATCCTGAATGGAAGTCTCCACATGCTTAGACAGCGGATTACATTGAGCGAAGACTAATGATCAACATTTAACTTGATAATGCGTATGTCCAGGTGAACCTCCTTGGAGTCCCCATGCACCACGTCGGTGGGTAAAGGATGCCATGGGTTTTCCAAGTCCACATTGGCGGGATAGTCCCAGCTCCCCAGAGTCCAAGTCCGTTCGATGAGGCCGGTGTCGCCTCCCACGTGACTCGGAGGGGTAGTAACACTGACCACGCACCCATACATCAGCCTCATGTCAGTGTTAGCGTCAGCGGCGTCGCCCCTGACGCACATTACAGAGACGGGGCGGCGGCCTGCGCGGGCCTCGCCGGTGCCCACGATCAAGAGGAAGACGCTGCCGTCCTCCTTCAAGACTAGCAGGCGGCAGTGATCCTCCAAAGACTCCGGCATGGTGAATGGGTAGCACGTCTCGTACTTGATGTTCTCCGCCAAGGGCCAACAGTGACTGCTGCACGCATCCGTGAGGTGATGCACCATGTCCGCCGGCGAGCCACAAAACGATCGGGCACTCATAGTAGTGGACGAAGGGCTCCTTGGAGGCATCGACCAGGCCGTCCATGAAACGGGAGTGGCTATAGGGGACGTTGCGCCAGTTGAATATATGAGCAAGTTACTACGAGATATTATCCGAATAAGCACAAAATAAATCATGACGGCTATAACAGAGATGAAACTAATCATGTGGACTAGCATAGTAGTAGGATACAGAGTAGAAACATGAATTCTACAACGATTTCAAACAGGAAGGACAGAAACACATATGGTGCAACGGGAGCAGCACCGTTGGTGTTGAGGTTGTCGCCCATGTTGTTGAGGAAGAGGTTGCCGAGGTCGGGGAAGAAGTCGTTGTCGGTGAAGTCGTGGCTGCCAGCACTCACAAGAGTGCGCTCCCCAAATTTCAACAGCGCCCGCCGAATGGAGCGCAGGAGTAGCACACGAAGCAGTAGATGGTGTCCTTACTAGTACTCCCTAGTCTCTATCTATCTATATCTACTCTTATAGAAAACTGAGTTGGTGATGATGGTATGCCTGCCATCTTGTAATATAGACCGTCCGATCTATATCTGACGGATAGAAAGCCAACTATGACAATTTTACAAAAGATACCCGCACCTCTCTCCACATTTACAGAAAAGACCTTGCCTCGTTCATCCTTATCTCCCACAACCTCGTGCTCCTCCCTATGTCTCTATCTCTACTACTCTTCTTTGTTTTTTATAACAAATCAAATAGTGCGGCGCCGTCCGCTGCACGCCCGGCTGAACACGCCTCCATGCCTCCATCATCACCAGCTGACTCTTTTATAGGAGTAGGAGTAGAGAAAAAACCGAGTTGGTGATGATGGTGTGCCGTGCAATGCACGTACATCTTGCTATTTTTTTGCATATAAGTCCAAACACGACGTAGACACGGTCTTTGAGCACGTTTCATAGTCGTTCCACGCTCGGGCATTGAAGTTTGTAACTATTTTAGATTAGAATATACTACTCCTCCGGTGCTAGTAGTAGAGCAGAGTCCTACTCTACTACTCTACTCAAGCAAGTTAGGGCATAGTGCTGTAGTTGGTACTGTAGGGAGTACCAGTACTGTGATCACTCAAGCAAGTTGTCTGGCATCGATATGACCCTACACTGCTGGTATGTGTCTCATAAGTCAAGCGGCGTGCTGTAGTCATCATCACCTACCCACTTCCAACAGCACATATTCGCTTCTCCATCTTTGTCCGCACATAATCTTGTCCAATCTTCCATCCCCGCTAAGGCGCCTCCCCCCCTCGTCTGAAACCCAAGCACTAACAATGGCAGAACCGAGCAGCGTCCGCCGAAAGAGTGGCTCGAATTCGCTCCCCACAAAGGTAATCAAGCTCATTGTTTCGCGTGTGGACAATCTCAGTACCATGCCGCTCGCCGCGTGCTTGTCGGGGCTGTACCGTTTACTCAAAGCCCTCAGGCCGGAGCTTTTTAAGCCAGCTCCTTGCTTGCTGATGTCGCCGGATCTTTAGAAACGGCGTGTCACGCAGCATAACAATCATAGGGTGGTGAGCATCAACCCCCTTGACTGCGATCCGATCCCCGTCAGCCTCAACTACATTAACGGTATATACTAGGTCGGCATGAACACGTCTTGGATGGTGCTCGTCGACGGTCGCAGCAGCTGGATGCTCATGGAGGTCTACACCCCGCGATTGATCCCCCTTCCTTCGATTAACACTGCACTGCTTTGGCACCGCGGCCCAAAATACTCGGAATCTTACAGTAGCCAACATGATACCAAGTTTGATTTGCTCAAGGTTGTAATCTGCCAAGTGCCCACAAGATCTGCGAATTATAAAGACTTCAGGCTAATTGCATTCTTCAACCGCGGTCTCACCTATCTGACAGGTCACTGCGGTAAGTGGATAAATCTGCACGTCCATCGCAAGATCATACATCCTCCATGGTTCTCTGATGCCATTGAACACAAGGGCTTCATTTACGCCGTCGACTCCTTCTATAGTTGGACGTATTGCTGGCTTACTCCACTCATCGCTACAAACGGTTGTTACAGCAGTATGTTACTTTCCTATGATATCATGATGGCTTGCTTATATTACTGTCAACATTTACTGAAAAAATATTCATGCTCATAACATGCTGTTCTTAAGATTGACTAAATCAAGAGCCCTTTTTTATTTGACTCCAACTTGATATGATGTTGTAGGCCACCTGGTGTCCCTACCCTTCCTAATCCCAGAACCTTTAAAAGAAAAGCGGCATGGCAGTTGCAGGTGGTTCCTGGCTCGATCAGACGACGACGAAAGATTGATGATTGTTCGCACGTACCGGACGCGTTGTTTCACGGAATACAATCACGGTCACTGCAAGGTATTTGAGCAGGATCCCAGCTTCTCTGGGCCTTCAGGAATTTTTGACTAGAGGCTGGTAAGTAGCCTTGGTACATGCTCTCTGTTTGTCGGACTGAATTATCCGATTAACCAGGAGATAACCGACGGCAAGGATCATGATGGGAGCGCGGTTTCGTTCATCAGGCAAAAGTGTGTACACAGCGTACCATGCGTCTCTGCATGCACCATACCCTGATATGTGCAGCCACGCTTAGTAGACCAAAGTAGGAGAGAGGGTCGCAAGTATCAGACTTCGACCTGCTGGCTAGAGTTTCCCCCGTCAGGCATCCATCTGGTTCAAGCCGTCAGCCAATCTCCACAGCTTAATAAATAGTAACGTCTAACTGAGCCAGTTAGTTAGATGCGTACACTTGGTGTAGTAGGATCTTTATTTAGTTTGATGCATACACTTGTTCTTTTTTTGGTAGCCCTTTTGTAATGATGGCTGATGTTTGGTTTGGAAGAGAGAGTTGCGTCTTCACTCTTCTGGCCTGCTTACTGCTTCTGTTGCACCCCCAGCCCTGGTTGCTGTTGCTGCTGTTTTCAATGTACAGTCAGTAGTATATTTCGTCTGTTGGTTGAATAAATGTGTTGTTAGAACGACAAACACAATGTTTTGGAAGTCGTTGAACGGTTCGATCCTTTAGTGCCCCGGACCGTACGTAGCTCATACTATTTTTCATACGGAACACATTTTCCACTTGTTGATAACATGCAACCCACTGATGAAGGCCCAATAGAGAAGCCCATAATTAACTGGAAGGGAGGCTCTCACATGAATCTGGCCCAGGTACATGCTCATGGTCCCATAAACATAAATAAGTAAATAAATAAAGCAAAATGCTCATTCACACGTTGTCACGCCCAATATGCGACCCTATCCAAAAGGAACTCGAAGGTCCCACCAAGGATAGACCCGCATATTGAAACGGTTTTGCAAGGTGGATATCATTACATCAACATTACATAATAGATGGGGATACATACATAAGGCATACAATGCCACACGGATACAACATCATCTTACAGGAGATCAACATTCGACAACGGATGGAACACAAACAGAAACTCAAACGACATCCACCCTGCTAGCCCAGGCTGCCGACCTGGAACCTATCCCCTGATCAAGAAGAAGCAGAAGACGGAACTCAAAAACAAGCAAGCATCGCTCTCGTGTCAAGATCATCGCAACCTGTACCTGCAACTGTTGTTGTAGTAATCTATGGGCCACGAGGACTCAGCAATCCCATTACGATGGGTATCAAGACTAGCAAAGCTTAATGGGTGAAGAAGGGGTAAAGTGATGAGGTTGCAGCAGCGACTAAGCATATATGGTGGCTAACATACGCAAATGAGAGCGAGAAGAGGAGCAAAGGAACGGTCGTCAACTAGTGATGATCAAGAAGTGATCCTGAGCTCCTGCTTATGTCATTCATAACACAGAAACCGTGTTCACTTCCCAGACTCCGCCGAGAAGAGACCATCACGGCTACACACGCGGTTGATGCGTTTTAATTAAGTCAAGTGTCAAGTTATCTACAACGGACATTAACAAATTCCCATCTGCCACATAATGACGGGCACGGCTCTCGAAAGTTTATACCCTGCAGGGGTGTCCCAACTTAGCCCATGATAAGCTCTCGTGATCAACGAAGGATATACCTTCTCCCAGGAAGACCCGATCAGACTCGAAATCCCGGTTTACAAGACATTTCGACAATGGTAAAACAAGACCAGCAAAGCCTCCTGCTGTGCCGACAAATCCCGATAGGAGCTGCACATATCTTGTTCTCAGGGCACACCGGATGAACCAGGCGTCGGGTTGGTGTCGGTGTCAAAACCGGCGGATCTCGGGTAGGGGGTCCGGAACTGTGCGTCTAGGCGGATGGTAACAGGAGACAAGGGACACGATGTTTTACCCAGGTTCGGGCCCTCTTGATGGAGGCAAAACCCTACGTCCTGCTTGATTGATATTGATGATGTGGGTATTACAAGAGTAGATCTACTACGAGATCAAGGAGGCTAAACCCTAGAAGCTAGCCTATGGTATGATTGTTGTTATTGTTGTTGTCCTACGGACTAAAACCATCCGGTTTATATAGACACCGGAGAGGGCTAGGGTTACACAGAGTCGGTTACAATGGTAGGAGATCTACATATCCGTATCGCCAAGCTTGCCTTCCACGCCAAGGAAAGTCCCATCCGGACACGGGACGAAGTCTTCAATCTTGTATCTTCATAGTCTTGGAGTCCGGCCGATGATGATAGTTTGGCTATCCGGACACCCCCTAGTCCAGGACTCCCTCAGTAGCCCCTGAACCAGGCTTCAATGACAACAAGTCTGGCGTGCATATTGTCTTCGACATTGCAAGGTGGGTTCCTCCTCCGAATAGTTTGTAGAAGATTGTGAACACCAGGATAGTGTCTGGCTCTGCAAAATAAATTCCACATTCCACCGTAGAGAGAATGATATTTACACAAGTTCAATCTGCTGACGTATTTCGTGGCGTGACGTCACACCACAACCAAGCCTTTACTTGAATCGTTTTTATTATACCACCTCAGCGCGTTTAGCGAAGCGGTTTCCTTGGCACGTCTTGTCGAAGCAGAGATCATGTTCCCCTTATTCCGGGATTCTCATCAATACGGACGTGGGTAACCCAACCGCGCCATTGATTGCGGCGCTTGGGAGAAAAGCGAGTTTTATCAGGTCGGTGGGGACGCATAGTTTCGTCTGCCCATATATAAGGGGATAAGGATCCACCTTTTACCTATGCCTTCTTCCTCCTCTGCTTATCCATCTCCGCGCACTCGAGCTCCAACGCCCAAGTTTGCACATCTCACCTCAACCTCCTCCAACTATGTCCGGAGCGGGAGGCAAGTGGATGGCCTCCTCCGTTACGGAGGGGCACATCAAGAAGCTGCGCAGCGCCGGATATCTGTCCAGCAACATCGTGCATCGGCTCCCCGACGAGGGGCAGCCCATCCCCACCCCCAGGCCCCATGAGAGGGTGGTATTCCTTCCCCATTTCCTCCGCGGACTGGGCTTCCCACTTCACCCCTTTGTCCGGGGGCTCATGTTCTACTACGGCCTGGATTTCCATGATCTGGCCCCGAATTTCATCCTCAACATCTCGGCGTTTATCGTCGTGTGCGAGGCCTTCCTCTGCATCCAGCCCCACTTCGGCTTGTGGCTCAAGACCTTCAATGTCAAGCCGAAGGTTGTGAAGGGCAGCCAAGCGGAGTGCGGAGGCGCGATGGTGGGTAAGATACCCAATGTTACCTGGCTCGAGGGCGCCTTCATGGAAACCATCAAGGGGTGGCAATCGGGGTGGTTCTACATCACCGAGCTGCGTGACCCTAAATGGGCAGCGGCCCCCGAATTCAGATCTGGCATCCCCACATGGCTCACCTCTTGGAAAGAGAGTGGCCTGACTTGGGGCGATTCGGAGGAGCTGACCGGACTCCAAGCCTGCATCCAGAAGCTGGTGGACAAGAAGCTCAAGCTTGTCAACGTAGTCCAGGTCATGCTCATCCGTCGGATTCTCCCGTGCCAACAACGGGCCTTTAAATTGTGGGAGTTCGATCCGGCTCAGCACCGAACCTTAAGCTGCCTCTTCGACACTAGGTACGAAGATGCCTGGAAGGTGCTTTTTAAGGGTGCCGAAGCTCCCGCATCCGCTACCGAAGATCGCGGATTTCGCTCGCAGCGCCAGGCTAGTGAGGTAAGCGATTCTACCCTTTACGAGACACTTGTTTTTCATAGTTTGACTCTATGCGGGATCTAAACTCCCTCTCCTTTGACAGGACTGGCTGAAGAAGGCCGAGCAGACTAACTGTCCGACCCCCTTGCCAGAAGACCCAGCGGACGCCCGTTTAACGGGGCTGCTGGTTTCGGCACCCCATGTGGTGCCGGAGAAGAAGGCCAAGAAGGAGGCTACGGGCACTCGAAAGAGTTCCCGTTTTCAGGTGTCCGATGACTCCAAGGCGGACTCCTCCCCCGAGGACGAGGTGGACAAGAAAAAGGCCTCTCCCCCAGCGGGGGGAGGGAAGAAAAGGAGGGCCTCCCCAACGAGGGAGGCCGAAGGGTCCAAGAAGGGAAGAACTCTTCCCCCGGACTGTTCCGCCAACACCGGTGACGACGACGAGGATTGGCCTCCAAGGGCAAAGCCCCTGGCGAGATCGTAAGTATCCGGACTCCCGAATGACTTCATGATTTTTCTTTTTGCCACATGGTGTCTTTCTAACGCCGCATACAACCCTGCAGTCCGCCCAAGGACGATCTTCCCGCTTCGTCGAGCGGGTCCTTGGGCTCGTCGGATGTGAACAGTACTTCACTTCCAACCGCCTCCTCCCCTTGTGATGCTGACGACGTCGAGGTGGGATCCCAGAGAGGGACCCACCCGGAGGAGGAGGACCCGGAGGTGCCACAGGGCGACCTCCCGGACTTCGTGCCGGACTCCGCACCGGAACCTGCACTGGTTCCGGAGTCCGGCAGGCGGCCCCTTCGCAAGAAGGGCAAGACCATGGTGCCGGCGGCCTCCGTCCAACCGGAGGCGCCGGATAACTTGCTGGAGGCGCTCAACGGCACTTCCATCAAGGAGGAACACCGCACTGTCATGAGTGCGGTGATTCAGAAGGTCCAGCTCGCCAAAAGCGGGCTGACCAAAGCCTGCAGCAGCCTTCTGTCAGGCTTTGAGGTAAGAATATTAATATATGTAAAATAGTACCGTATAGACAGTAGCCCCTGATGCTCGGTTCAGTGTTCGGAAAGAAAAGCCGGACTGAGGATCTAAAAAGATATACGCAGGAGTCTTAATAAATATGTCAATATGGGATTGCAGGCTACGCTGCTGACCTCTGCCGCACTGACTGCGGAGGTCAATGCTTTGAAGCAAAGCCTCGAGCGGTCCGAGAACGAGCTCGGCCGTGCCAAGAAGCAGCTCGAGGACAAGGAAGGTGAGTAACACCTTATTAAAGTTGTACCTTACAGAAAAGGATTTGGTTGCAAGATAAATAACAAGGATAACATGGGTACTTTAGGGGCCACGAACGAGGTGGCGACCTTGAAGGAGGCGGTGTCCGCGGCCGAACGTAATGCGGTCGTGGAGCGTGCGGAGTGAGAGAAGCATGAGGCGCGGGTGGCGGAGGTACAACAAGAGCTCCAGGCTCTCATGGAAAAGCATGAGGGTTTGGAGCGCGACTCGAAGACTCAAGAGTCCGAGCTTGCATCGGCTCTTGAGAGCGCCAAAGCTGCTAAAGCCGAAGCCCACAAGGCCCTTCAGGAGATCGAGGCGTTGAAGAAAATAGCGGTGGGTAAGGCATTTTTCATGCAAAGCAAGCGTGTGAATGTGAATTACCTGTTACTTACCCGAATTCAGAGCTCTCCAGGAGCGTTCGCAGATCTGCCCCGTAGCGTGTCCGATGCTGCCGCTTTCTACAGGGCCGAGGAGGGGAGCTCGACGGAGAAGGTATTCTGGTCTGAGTATGCTGAGGCCGGACATCCGGTGCCCCTTAGCGACCAGCTGAAGCAGCTGGTCGAGCCCCACAAGGTGGCCGAACAGGCCATGAAGGGCCTCATAGTTCGGCTGTGGCCCAGTGAGGCCATGCCTGGGAGCTACTTCGGCCTGGTGCGGCGGCTAGTGGATGCTTGTCCATGGGTTGAGGTCATCAAGTGATCCGCCTGTATTGAAGGTGCCCGTCGGGCCCTTACCCGTGCTAAGGTGCACTGGGGCAAGATGGATGCTGAGAAGCTTGTGACGGACGCGCCACCGCCGGGCAAGGAGTATTGCACGCCCGAGATGTATTACAAGAGTGTCCTAAATGGTGCCCGCACTATTGCGGGTGAGTGCTCCAATAATGTAATATTTGAGTAGACTCGCATTTTGTTATCCTGTGCGCTGAAAACTTTGTTCATATGCGCTAAGCAACGCTTGTTGATTTAAAATATTACCTTCTGTGCGGCTGTTTATCAAATCTGAGAGATGGCAAGTCGTCGGCTTCAGCCCCCATGCCGCGAGTGCTGGGGTGTTTGGGATAAATTTGAGCACTCTTGTTCCCATATTTGGGTCCATCTAGGGAGGCGCTCAACACAACGAACTAGGCAACCGAACTTATAATGCTTGAACACTCTCACTTAGCCATAGAATTCTATAATTTTAAATTTCGGCGAAGCCCCTAGTGATCGGAAGGCCGAGTTCGGGGCGCTATCCACGCCTGGGCCGGACAAAGCCGGTTCCTCGCTCTAAGCGGCATAAGTCTTTAGGGACTCGAAAAAACCTCTCGAACAGCGACTGGCTCTCGCCTCATCATGACGGTCAGTTTTAGCTTTCTCCACTGAGGCGCTCGCCCAGCTCAACCGGGGCGCAATCGCAGTGGTTCTCCTAGTGCTACCTTAGCCTATAGAACGGAATGTAAGGTACCAAAACATGGGAGCCGGGCAAACCCAACTATTGACCCAAGACATGATTCAGAGCCGATGCATATAATGCTATAAGTTCGGGGTGCCGCACTTGTGAAAGTGTTCGGACTTATCACACCATAATTTGGGGAACTTAAGCCCCTGGTGTATTTAGCCGTACTAAAGTGTATGGATGCGGCATGTCATAAATGAACATATGTATAAGAAAGGAATGCAATTAAAAGCAAAAAGGTGCTGCATTGTTTATTCAAGAAATACTGCCATGAATGCAGAACGATACAAATAATGCGATAAGAAAGGGATGGGACTATTAAACATGTCCCCCTCCAGGGGTAGGCTGCGGAATGGTGTATAAAATAGATTTAGTGCTCGTAATGGAGACCACCTGGATATTCATCGTAGCCTTTCTCCTTCCCTGGCTGTTGCATCGTGAGTTCGGCCGGTCTAGTGCCGGACAGGGCCTCTGGTGAACGGAGTCCTGTGGGTAAAAAAAATGAAAAAAAGGAATGACACACTTGGGAGCCCCTGATGTGGTTGAGCCGCATTCTAGGCCTGTCGTGGTCGTGCCCCTTCCCCTATGCCCATGGTATCTCCAGAGCGTAATGATGTACGCGAAGGACCAGTCTTGCGGTCTTGCGAGGGCTGGGGTTGGGGCCGCATTGCTACGCGTGCTCGAAACGTGCCAGGTGGTCTTGTTGTAGGTTACTCCGGGCGCGTTTAGCCGTGTCCGGTCGCTTAACGGCCGGACTCGAGAATTGCCTTAAGAGGCTGCATTGTACTTCTGCCGCGAGAGCCGCTATATGTTCCTCCGTTCAGAGGGAGCGTTCGGTGTTTCCGTTGACCGTTATGAATCCTCGAGGGCCTAGCATCTTGAGCTTGAGGTATGCGTAGTGCGGCACCGCGTTGAACTTTGCAAACGCGGTCCGTCCGAGCAGAGCATGATAGCCGCTGCGGAACGGAACTATGTCGAAGATTAACTCCTCGCTTCGGAAGTTATCCGGGGATCTGAAGACCAGTTCCAGTGTGACTGAGCCCGTACAATTGGCCTCTACACCTGGTATGACGCCTTTGAAGGTCGTCTTTGTGGGTTTAATCCTTGAGGGGTCTATGCCCATCTTGCGCACTGTGTCCTGGTAAAGCAGGTTCAGGCTGCTGCCGCCGTCCATCAGGACTCTGGTGAGGTGAAATCCATCAATGATTGGGTCTAAAACCAATGCAGCGAATCCGCCGTGGCAGATGCTGGTGGGGTGGTCCCTTCGATCAAAAGTGATCGGGCAGGAGGACCATGGGTTGAACTTCGGGGCGACTGGCTCCATCGTGTATACGTCCCTGAGTGCACGCTTCCGCTCCCTCTTAGGTATGTGGGTTGCGTATATCATATTCACCGTCCGCACTTGTGGGGGGAAACCCTTCTGTCCTCTATTGTTCGGCGGTCGGGTATCTTCTTCGTCATCGCTATGCAGCCCCTTGCCATTGTTTTCGGCAATTAGCTTGTCTGCCTGTTTGAATACCCAACAGTCCCTGTTGGTGTGGTTGGCTGGCTTTTTGGGGGTGCCGTGTATGTGGCACGAGTGATCGAGTATTCGGTCCAAATTGGACGGACCCGTAGTAGTTCTTTTGAAGGGCTTTTTCCGCTGACCGGGTTTGGAGCCTCTGAATCCGGCATTGACTGCCGTATCCTCATTATTGTCGCTGTTAATGTGGCAGTTGTTCTTGTTGCAACGCAACCTGCCATTGCGGTCCTTGGTATCCGGACTGCCAGAATTTTTGCTGAGGTTGTTGCTGCGGGCTAGCCAGCTGTCCTCTCCCGCGCAGAAGCGGGTCATGAGTGATGTGAGGGCAGCCATGGATTTCGGCTATTCCTGTCCCAGGTGCCGGGCAAGCCACTCGTCGCGGATGTTATGTTTGAAGGCCGCGAGGGCCTCCGCATCCGGACAGTCGACGATTTGATTTTCCTTAGTTAAGAACCATGTCCAGAATTGTCTGGCCGATTCGTCTGGCTGTTGAATTATGTGGCTTAGGTCGTCAGCGTCTGGTGGTCGCACATACGTGCCCTGGAAGTTATCAAGGAATGCGGCTTCCAGGTCCTCCCAACACCCAATTGATTCTGCTGGCAAGCTGTTAAGCCAATGCCGAGCTGGTCCTTTAAGCTTGAGTGGGAGGTATTTGATGGCGTGAAGATCGTCACCGCGGGCCATGTGGATATGAAGGAGATAGTCTTTGATCCAAACCGCGGGGTCTGTTGTGCCATCATAGGATTCAATATTCACGGGTTTAAACCCTTCGGGGATTTGATGATCCATTACTTCATCTGTGAAGCATAGTGGGTGTGTGGCGCCTCTGTATTGGGCTATATCGCGACGGAGCTCCAACGAGCTTTGTCTACTATGTTCGGCCAGGCCGGACTTACTGTGTCCGGCGCGACGGTTATCATCACGTATCATGGGGCGCCCACGCGATCCGTAGATCGATCTTGATTGTCTTGCCTTATCCTCCAATATATCTCGCAAGTCCAGAGCGTTCCCCTGTGGCCTTGCGCTTTTCGAGCGATGCCGGGGTACGGTTCTAGTGGAGGGCTTAGAGGCCTCTCTGTCACGGCCACGAGGTGGTCGGTCATCCGTATTGTGCTCTGGTGATGCAGGTTTATATGCCTCCTCCTCTAGTCGGGGGAGCAACTTGCGTTTGGGGTAGCTTTTGGAGGGGCGTTCGAGCTCATGCTCTTCGGCCGCAAGGACTTCAGTCCATCTGTCGGCTAGCAGATCCTGATCAGCTCTAAGCTGTTGCTGCTTTTTCTTGAGGCTGTTTGCCGTGGCCATAAGCCTGCGTTTAAAACGCTCTTGTTCGACGGGATCCTCCAGCATGACAAATTCGTCATCGTCGAGGCTTGCCTCGTCTCCGGAGGGAGGCATGTAATTATCATCCTCTACCTCTTCGTCTGCCGCTCTCTCATGAGGGCTGGCATCTCCGTCCTCCTGCGCTGAATCTTGCTGGAGGGGGTTGTCTTCGGCACTGTCTGGGGTATTATTATCTCCGGTGTCGGGATCGCCATTCTTGCTGTGGCGGTATTTAGAGCGGCGCCGCTGACGCCAGCGCTTGGGCTGTTTCTTGGAGGGATCTTCCTCCGTTGTTCCTTCGGCATTCCCATCCTTTGGGATATCCACCATGTATATGTCATATGACGAGGTGGCTTTCCAGTGCCCAGTAGGCGCTGGTTCTTGGTCGTCTCCGGCATCGTCGTCCATACCGTCGATGTCTTCGGAGTCGAAGTCTAGCATGTCGGTTAGATCGTCGACAGCGGCTACTAAGTGGGTGGTGGGTGGGTCTTGAATTTCTTCGTCATCCGCATCCCAACCATCCTGACCGCAGTCCGGCCAGGGCTCTCCTGATAACGAGAGATACTTTAGTGAACTCAAGATGTCGCTGAAAGGTGAGTGCTGAAAGATGTCCGCAGCGGTGAACTCCACAATCGGCACCCAATCGGATTCGATTGGAGGGGGCGCGGGAGGTTCGGAGTCCGGCAAGGAGTCCAGCACCTTGGAGTCACGAGCTTCAGAAGGGACAAAGTCAGTATTCGGCTCTATCATCGTAGAGGTTGCAGCCCCCGAGGCGGTGTCTAACCACCCGTCCTCGATCTGCACAGCCGGCTCCGAATCGAGGATCAGAGCGGACTCGTGTGCGGCCTCCGGGGCACTGTCCGACAGCAGAGTTAAATCGTGCCCATCGTGACAGTGCGGCGCACTCGGTTGTGGCTCAAATCCATTGAAGATCAAGTCTCCGCAGATGTCAGCCGTGAAGTTAAAACTTCCAAATCTGACCTAACGGCCAGGGGTGTAGCTTTCGATCTGCTCCAGATGGCCAAACGAATTGGCACGCAGTGCAAAGCCGCAGAATACGAAGATCTGTCTAGGGAGGAAAGTCTCACCCTGGACTGCATCGTTGTTGATGATCGAAGGAGCCATCGAGCCTATAGGTGACGACACAGAGGAACTCTCAATGAAAGCACCAATGTCGATGTCAAAACTGGCGGATCTCGGGTAGGGGGTCCCGAACTGTGCGTCTAGGCGGATGGTAACAGGAGACAAGGGACACGATGTTTTACCCAGGTTCGGGCCCTCTTGATGGAGGTAAAACCCTACATCCTGCTTGATTGATATTGATGATGTGGGTATTACAAGAGTAGATCTACCACGAGATCAAGGAGGCTAAACCCTAGAAGCTAGCCTATGGTATGATTGTTGTTATTGTTGTTGTCCTACGGACTAAAACCATCCAGTTTATATAGACACCGGAGAGGGCTAGGGTTACACAGAGTCGGTTACAATGGTAGGAGATCTACATATCCGTATCGCCAAGCTTGCCTTCCACGCCAAGGAAAGTCCCATCCGGACACGAGACGAAGTCTTCAATCTTGTATCTTCATAGTCTTGGAGTCCGACCGATGATGATAGTTCGGCTATCCGGAC